>NC_084714.1:1629992-1953910 GCF_033807575.1 Cydia pomonella
CCAGGTCACTCTGTATATCGTCACCGTATTCTTTTATGACAGTTGGGTCTTCGCCTAGTATTGCTAACAAATCCGGGTCAATAGTCGCATTTGGTGTTTCAACTGCTGCTTGTGCCAGCTGCTGTGCCTCTAAAAGCGCGGCAGCATCAACAAGTGGAGGTATAGCGCCAGCGGTGAGCGCCGGCACTGAAGCAGGGGCAAGCGACTGCCCGGTAACTACGACAGCGGACGGCAAGGTTGCGGCGGTGGTAGTAAGTACAGGTACGGCGGCGGCAACGGGAGGCGGCGACTTGGCCGCGGCAGGCGCGGGGTGTTCGAAATCATCGACGCCGTCGCTTGGGTCCGGTACCGGCCAGTAATCGTTCCAATAGGAACACCCCGGTTCGGGTTCGATGACGTCATTGTCAACGTTGGCGATTGATTCGCATTCTATATAGAAATATAAAAGAATATATTTTTAAGGGCTAGTGAGACTCCTTTAATATGAGAAACACGCAAAGCCACTTAACTAGCTGGTTTTTTACACGTATGACACGGTGGGAACACCCTAGGAAGGAGAACCCGATTGTGTACATATTTACAATTTGGATTTGGAAAGCCCCATGTGGACAGTCCGATTATCCAGTGGTTAAATAATTTCAGTATACTCCTTGATTATATTAATCGTTACTTGTAATGAATAAAGTTAAAAAACGTATATATTACATGGATTTGGAAAGCCCCATGTGGACAGTCCGATTATCCAGTGGTTAAATAGTTTCAGTATACTCCTTGATTATATTAATCGTTACTTGTAATGAATAAAGTTAAAAAACGAATATATTACATGGATTTGGAAAGCCCCATGTGGACAGTCCGATTATCCAGTGGTTTAATAATGTTGGTACACTCCTTGATTAGGTATATTAATCGTTACTTGCAATAAATAATGTACAAAAAAACAGGAAACACACATATATTACATGGATTTGGAAAGCCCCATGTGGACAGTCCGAATATCCAGCGTTTTAATCAATGACATTACACTTTTGTAACTAATTATGCCATTCATTACGATATTTGTATCAAATTTGAAACATTCATAACGTCAAAAACGATTTCCGTAAACTACATAGGTACAAAAGTAAATCACTATATATAACTACTCACCCCGCGGGTCATGAAGCGAAACACCATCACTACACGAAGACAAAGAACTATCACGACGGCGGTTACGCCTACTTTTAATTCTACGTTTTAATTTTCGTAACTGTTTTTCAAGATAATCGTAATCATCTTCATCACTTTTTCGTTTCGGCATGGTTTAAAACCGATGATATACTTTTAACACGCAAAAGAAACGCTAATTTAATTTTAATGCTAAAAGCAACGTGCGAAACAGCGAAGCACTAAATCGTGAATGATGGCGCCTGGTTGGTGAGGGTTGGATATCGAGACGATAAATTCTTCTACCCTATTTTTTTTAATAATTGTTTTATTTCTCCAAAATATAGTGCGAAATGGCGAGTCTATTGTGAAACTACATGTGTAATATATGCTAATATCGAGAACGAAACCCGAAAGTAATTACACAAATTAACTAAATCCCACAGTAAGCCCAATAAGGCTTGTGTTGTAGGTACTTAGACAACGATATATTTATAAATACTTAAATACATAGAAAACACCCATGACTCAGGAACAAATAACCGTGCTCATCACACAAATAAATGCCCTTACCAGGATTTGAACCCGGGACCATCGGCTTCATAAGCAGGGTCACTACCCACTAGGCCAGACCGGTCGTCAAGAAATAAGAACTGAAAAATAGATAATAAGAACTATAAATTATCATGCTCATCATATTTTCGGACATTTCGTTTAGGTGGTTTTGATTTGGACCAATTTCGATCGGATATTACACATGGACCCGGGTACGTCCTTAAACTACGTCCAAAAGAGAGGTAGCATTGTGAATGTCATCTCGCTTTGTGTGGCAGGGCACAGCCAGTGGATGTCATTCCAGATCTAAAGCAGAGCCCAACTGGGGAAGTACCTCCACCTTACAGAAAACAGCAGCCAAATAACACTAGACCCTACTCATAGTGTTGTGTTCCTGCCGGTGAGTAAGGTTGCCAGAGCTCAACGAGGGGGGGCGGGTTTAGGGTCGGCAACGCGCATGTAACTCCTCTGGAATTGCAGGCGTACATAGGCTACGGAGGCTTACCATCAGGCGGGCCGTATGCTTGTTTGCCACCGACGTAGTATAAAAAAAAAAAAAACATGAGTATAAATTATGATCCTGTTTTGGTCTTATGCATGGAATAATTTTTTGAAAACGATTAAATCTTGCAGCATATCGAATGGTTATTTAATAGGCGTGTAATTGTCTAATATCGATGAGAACGCACGTAACCGACGATGTAAGCACTGGTAATTAACTATTACACAACAATATTAATCATCATTCTTAGATTACTAATGCGTTAATTCAATGTTATCATTTATAAAAAAAAGTATGAAATCTTATACCTTTAAACGAGCAATCGGAAACAGCTCTAACGATTACGATGAAATTTACTATATAGGCGGGGGTTTTCCGGGGCGAAAAATCTATCTAGAGCCTTATCTCTGAGAAAACGCTTTTTTTAGTTTTTATATGTTTTGTCGGTCTTCCATATAATTATTATAATTGTACAACCATAATTTCAATTACTAAATGCTCAGTAGAAGTATGAAGTGAAAAGTATTTGTACCTACACGTATTTTAGTACTAGAGTGTTATCAATAATAAGTTTATCTAATTCTAGTATTCATTGAATGATTTGTATGCTTAAGATAATACGTACGATTTTTCTAATTTGGGACCTATCTTCGAATCATGTCGAATGACTAAACATACGTCAGTTAAACCGTAAAATTAGTTTTTTTTTGTCTAGCTCTGAAAGTGAGTCGTTGTCATTCCAAAAAGTGTGCATAAAATGATACGTTTCTGCACTGTACTTTCTAAGTACGTTTTTTCTTTTTAATTACGATAAGCAATTAAAATTTTGGTTTTAAATGGATTTGTTGTACAAATTTCATTCTGATAATTAACTCCCCATTCCATAAATAACGATATTTTTATTTAAATGGTTAATTGAAAGTACCCTCAAGAAATACTACTGAAGTTTATACGTAGCCGTTTTTTTAATGCACATGTATTTTACTTTCCTCGTATTCGAAATGAAAAGCAGAGTGTTTAACTCAGGTGAAAGCCACCATTTTTCACCTTGGTTAACAATTTACTATTAATATCTGGACATTAACCAGAAAGTTTTTGTCTATTCATTTAATGCACGGCACATTATCGGCGGTCGCAAAAACGCCGTAAGCCAGGGGTTCCCAAAGTGTGCGCCGCGGCGCCCTGGTGCGCCGTAGAAAGTAGAGAGGGGCGCCGTGAGTTCTATCATTATCCGAAACCACAAATATTCGCGGGTACCTATTTAAGCGCTCGCATCGGTAAATAATATAGCGTCGTGTCACTCTTTTTCGACCGTGATTTTAAATTAACAAGGGCGCCGTTGCAAAATACTAAACTTGTAACTGCGCCGCATGTTGAAAAAGATTGGGAACCCCTGCCGTAAGCGATATAGTTGCTCAACATAATTCCGGCAGCCGGCAATCTTATAAGGGTATCTATTACTATTACCTATGACAACGCAAAGTTCACTATAATGCGTATTATTTTAAGTATAGATGGATTAATTTGGTAGATTGGGTTTTTAATTACTTTTATATACTTATGAACATAATGTAAATTTTATTGTACGAGTATCCTGGTTCAATACTTAGGTAACCCTTTATCGAAGCAAATTATGTCGAACATCATAATCATAAAAATAGGTATTGGGACCGTGCGAAGTGCATGGTGGGGGTAAGTAAAGCGATCCCAGCGCATAAGGTGGTAAAAATTAGAACTAGCTGCGGATAGCGTCTTTAACATTTCATACGAGCTATATGGCTCGAAATGAAACTTTTATTTACGATTACTCCTGAAATATTAATTGAAATTGTATGGTGTAAGGGACCATTGTAATCTGTATAAACTGATTAATATAACTAATGTATTTAATTTGGCAATTATTAATACTGTATCCGTGTAAATCGCTTTGCAAATTCCACATACTATGCGATCTTTTAGCGACAAACCCACCATACATTGTGTTGTTATAGCTCAAACGGATTATGCAGCGTTTTCGATTAAAACACGTAGCCAGCGTGATTTTTTCCGACATAATTATATTTCAACCAATTTACTCAAAACCTTAACAAGTTATGTATCTAAATCTTCCTCAAGAATCACTCTATTGATAGACGAAAGTCGTATGAAAATCTGTACAGTCGTTTTTAGTTTTGTAGTAGTTTTATAAGATGTAGTGCATCGACGTTTTCCCCTAGACTTGCGGACGCTAGATTGCGTGATAGTCGTGCACATAGCGAATACTGGGTGAATTTGTCGTCGTGATCCCCAATGTCAAAAATATGTTGAGATGGTCATACTGAACTAGATTTCCCGTGGGTAGATATTTTTACATAATTTGATGTATGTAATCATAGCTATGCCCCTATGTTTGTTTTTTTATATTGTAAAAATTTGGAGCGAACAAAAGATTTCATAAATTTTTTTAAATGCTCCTAACTTTTATAATAATTAAAAATTTGAAAAAAATCAAACGTAACGGCATAGCTGTGGTTGATATACAACAAACCGTGTCAAAATATTGTCAATAATGTTAATATCTAGAGAGGAAAATGGGGACTACGTTTGTATGAAAAATTCTCCACTTTCGTCTTTAAAGCTAAAAATATGAAAATAGCTTCTAAAAATGCGGAATTAAATTATTAAGATAACTCATCACATTAATTCATTTTTTTGTTTTTCCTTGCAGCTAAATATTCAGCCGTATTTATTTTTATTTACCTTTCAGTTCCCCCCCCCCCCCCCCCCTTATGCGGAAGGCAGACATTTAGTTTTACGATTAAAAAGTGATTTTGGTAAATTTTGTAAAATTTTTTTTTTTTATATAGGATGAAATTCAATATTGTTTTTTTTTTAATGTTTAAAATTATACGTATTCTGCAAAAGTGATTGTTTTACTGCAAATTGGCGCCTTATTTATTAAAACTTACAACATACCGCTTAGTATCGGCATGGGAACCAACCATTGGAACCTGTTACCGTGTCTACATTTCGATCCATCGAATCCACCTTAAACTTTGGTTTGGCCGCGCCCACCGCGACTTGGGCTCTGTACCACAGCAACCACACCCAGGTCAGAGGCCAAGGAATGTGGTCGACTAATCACGCTGACCAGTTGGTTAGGTATAATAATAATAATAAAAACCTAACGTAAGAGAAAAAATGAAATAAAGGGAATAATAATAATAAAATTCAGCCTATATACGTCCCACTCATGCCTCCTCTCATGTGCGAGAGGGCTCGGGCTATAGTCCCCACGCTAGCCCAATGCGGATTGGGGACTTGATTAGGTATAGTAGGGCTTTATCGAATTCCGTAATATTATCCGATAGTATTCTGAAAAGCGTCCTAAGTTTTGCTTTGACATGCGTTTGTGGTGGGACAAATTGTCAGAAACAAAAAAAAAACAAGTACATATTTGACTATTAAGAGATCCCACAGGGATAAGTTCGCCTTTGTTGTATTTAATTTACTCTGTAACTGTGTTTCTCTTGTTTTTTTTATTTCTATGTCCAATAAAGTATTTATACTCGTACATACATACATACATACATACATAGGTACATAAGTACAATACCCACAAAATCCACCAATGTTCAACGGTTTGTCTTCTAAAGTGTAACTCTATTTTGACATTATTATTTCATTACTATAAGTCTATCAACATATTAATAAAAAACAGCTGTAGCTAATTTAAATCGGCCAAGAGCATGTCGGACCATGCTCAGTAAAGGGTTCCATAGTTACCATTCTGCCAGAATAGGCACAACGGGGGCTATTAGTAAGTATCATGTACATTATGATACTTACTAATAGCCCCCGCTGAGCCTATTCTAACGATACCATTGGGTTAAAGTGAATAAAATATATATTGCAGGTACAGTCGCTATCTGATATATCGGAGCTGCCAAGGTGTTCACAAATATCTGAACTCTCTAACGGCTTGACAATAGAGGCGTGTTCACATATTTGTGAGCACCTTGGCTGCTCCGTATATCTGATGGCGACTGTACCCTTAATTTTTTTTTCGTTATTTTATTTTACCGTTCTGTCGCCATACATAATATATGTATCCATGCCAAATTGCAGCTTTCGAGCACTATCGATCACGGAGCAAAGCCGCGGACGGACGGACATGGCGAAACTATAATACCTAATATCTATTTATTTGTTTATATAACTGTACTGTTTTTAATATCTTTATCTTATGAAGGTTCCTAGTTGACTACGGAACCCTAAAAACACAAAGCAATACCATTTCATTCGATTCTTATCAAATAATAAAGGATATTATACATTTTTTGCCACGGCTACAACATGTACCGCCACCCAAACATGAATCGATTAATCGATCGACCGTCGCATCAAGCGAGCCGTGCTAATCGATACCGAAGTCGATCCATCACTCGGGCTCCTACTTAGCCTTGTACATGTCAGTCATGTCGATATTACAAATCTGTTTGATGTTTCTAGCACTGATATGCGATGGTAAACAAGCTCATGATAGTTCACCATAGGCGCATAGGCTAATACATAGATGCTTACAACCTACGTCGCACCGATTTTGAAAGAATTCTGATATAAATAAAACCGGCCAAGAGCATGTCGGGCCACGCTCAGTGTAGCGTTCCGTAGTTACTCTTCCGTCACAATAAGCTAAACTGGAGCTTAAAGTATAGTAAATTGTTAACCAAGGGATGAAACGGTACCTTTCACCCAAGTTAAACAAATAGGCAAATTTGCATAATCAGTACCTAATTAAAGTCTTTTTACTATGAAGGGAAAACTTTTTGCGATAACTCAAAAACAGCTAAACTGATCATGTCCGCTATAGTTTTCATTTAATGTCTTTCTTAAGCTCTACTTCCACGATTTTTTTCATATTTTTTGGACCTATGGTTCAAAAGTTAGAGGGGGGGACACATTTTTTTTTTCTTTCGGAGCGATTATCTCCGAATATTTTTACTTTATCAAAAAATGTTTCTTAAAAACCCCTATCAGTTTTGAAAGACCTTTCCAACGATACCCCACACTCTAGGGTTGAAGCGAAAAAAAAAATTCATCCCCACTTTACGTGTAGGGGAGGAACCATTAAAAAAAAAAGTTTTAGATTTTATTGTACGACTTTGTCGGCTTTATTGATTTATATATCCATGCCAAATTTCAGCTTTCTAGCACTAACGACCACGGAGCAAAGCCTCGGACAGACAGACAGACAGACAGACGGACATGGCGAAACTATAAGGGTTCCTAGTTGACTACGGAACCCTAAAAATGATGAAGAAAAACCACCCAAGTTCGAGTCGGACTCGCGCACGAAGGGTTCCGTACCATCAATAAAAACGGCAAAAAATTACGTTTGTTGTATGGGAGGCCCCTTCAATATTTATTTTATTCTGTTTTTTAGTATTTGTTGTTATAGCGGCAACAGAAATACATCTGTGAAAATTTCAACTGTCTAACTATCACGGTTCATGAGACACAGCCTGGTGACAGACGGACGGACAGACGGACAGCAGAGTCTTGGTAATAGGGTCCCGTTTTACCCTTGGGCACGGAACCCTAAAAATGGCCTTTGTATGGAGGGTTGGCCGACTAGACGACCTGTCCCATAGAAAAAAAATATTTTCGCGTCAAAAATTTTTTTCTTCTACTTTTTCCTAATTAGAACACAATACCGAATATGGCCTTCAACGGACCTCCATTATTTTTGTTACAGAACGAGGAGAGGGAGGCTTGTTAGGGTCGGCAACGCGCATGTAATTCCTCTGGAGTTGCAGGCGTACATAGGCTACGGAGACTGCTTACCATCAGGCGGGCCGTATGCTTGTTTGCCACCGACGTAGTATTAAAAAAAAATGGACATAATCACTGTGAGCGAACTATGTATGTATTATAGTACAGTTGGTACCCTGACAAAGTAATCACTTTTCTATACATATAGCTTAGTATGGCGACGTGGGATCTACTTAAATGAGGGCACTGTACACTGATTGTACTCGTGGATGTCTTTTCTTAGAAGAAACCATTCTGAATTTAAATAGCAAAAAATCGAACGGTTTCGATACTTCTACTTCTACTTAGCGTTATCCCAGCTTTTGCCTGGGTCCACTTTACTACTTGCCTTTTTCCACTTTGCACGATCCTGGGCGTACGTTTGAGTCCGTTTATGCTGATTTCTGCTTTTTTTTTTTTAATACTACGTCGGTGGCAAACAAGCATACGGCCCGCCTGATGGTAGGCAGTCTCCGTACCCTATGTACGCCTGAATTAAGATGGAGAGACTGGATTTATTATTAAAAATAATTTATTTAATCGAACAGAGTAACGTCCAAGATAATAATTAATACAATATTAACTTAAATCTAATTCTTAACAGCTATTTATAATAAAGTATTGACAAGTAAGCATTGACGTCAAGACCTAATTAGGGGTAGTGCTGACAAAGGTTACTTGTATTGGTTGCTCCACCTTAACTCCTCCCTCCTCAAGAGAGAAATTATCTGAAGACGACACAGTTGGGTTCAGAGAATTTCGTCCTATACACTTTGTATAAGGTTTAAATTTATATAAAGTAAAAACAATGATTAAAAGAATGACAACATATAGTAAAATGGTCCAGACACTAATATTTTTCACCACGTAAATGAAGTCGTCCGTGTTGCTTTCGCTCACGCTGAACTTGGCACTGTTGATGACGTCCCTGATGTCGCTGAAGTCCACATTTTGTAGGTCTAGTCGTCTTTCTTCTTCTCTAATGGGCTGTCGTAATTCTGGTAATGGTACGAACGGCGTTTGCAGGTCGTTCATTGAGGTGTTTGTGGGTGTTGGAATGAATATGTCTCCTACTTCTGTTCTGCATTGTTTCTTCGGTTGTAGAAAGAAGGTTCCTTGTATGGTATGTTTGTTAACTTCTTCGTTGCAGTATTCTGTAACTATTAGGTTATTTTCGGTATATATCAGCCAGTAGTTTTCGGTGATCCTTTGGATTTTTTCCTTTTCTATTTGTATGACGTTCTGGTGGCATTTCGTGTAGTTCTCCTTCAGCATCATAATTTGTTCTATGCAGGTCTCAGTGGCGTAGGGTACGAGGTCATCACTCGAACACAGGAACTTGTTGTCCTCGATCTCTTCACATGGGTTTGCTACGGGCCTGTATTTCAACCTGTTCACCACTAGGTAGGGGTGTTTGGGGATAATTGTGGTCGTTTTTAGGGTTTTATGATTATGAATAGGGATAGGGATTACCTTGTAATAATTATACGTACTTGGTTCTATCAATGGAACTTCTAATACAAAAACTAATTTATTACTAACTATATAGGATTTAAGAATAATGTTACGTTCTATTTTAATTAAGTTTATTCTATCTACTGGGTAAATTAAGTGAGCATGTTTCGTTATTTCTGAAAGGATGTGAATAAGTTCTGTAGAATTTATTATAGACTGATGTAGGACATGTAATTTGCTGAAAGCTATTGCTGTCTCTGTTTCTTGAATAAAATCGTATATAATGTGAAAGTTGTTGGATATTTGAAACAGGTTATTCATAAGTGACAAGGTGATATCTCTTTTGGATTCTCTTTCTAACAATGACTCTAATTCAATAGTTTTATTACTTAATATATTAATGTTTGAATTTGTAATTTCTGCAAGATTGGCAAATTTATCTAGGCTATTCACCATCAAAGATACTTTACGTTCTACTGAATGTTCTGCATTTTTAAGTTGCCTTATCTCGAGGTCATAGCGTATTGCGTCTGTTTCATCTAGATTTCCTGAAATTGACTTAATTACTGAACCTAAAGGACTAAATAATGCTCGTTTAGATCTAGAAAAAGGTAAAATCTGATTAATCCTATGTCTTATTTTAGATTCAAATGATTCTATTTGTTTACACAAATTACCTAATTGGTTTTTTATATTCTACGTTGCTTGAAATAGTTATGTTTAATTTACTATACTGTTGAAAGTTAACATCTACTTCATTTATAAGTAATTCTAAGTCTAATGTCTTAAAAATAGTCCATGAATTAATCCTCATCACTGCTGTGCCCAGTTTGATCGGTGCTATTCCCGGATTTGTTTTCAGGCTTTGAAGTTCCAGGCTGTAGGTCGAGCCGATCAGTGTCAGGATTGTGATTCTTAACCTGTGGAGGACGTTTAACATTCTTAATAGCTACCTTAGTTTTCCTTTGTTTTAATTGAACTGGAATAATATTTCTACTTGGTTCACCTATTACCTTAGCCTTTTCGAAGCGTGGTAAATCTTTAGCCTTTCTAGTCCTAGTATTTTTCATGAAAATATCATCACCTTCTTTGATTTTCGGTGGTTCTTCACCTCCCCTCTTTTCCCTAACTTTAACTTTATCTTTATGAAGTTTTTCCGCCACGTATTCGTATAAAACCTTTAACCTCTTCCTATGGTCCTGTAAGAGTTTTTGCGTGAGATTTCGTTCTCTATCGATATCGAATACATTATTCGAATCCGTATTACCAAAGACCATTTCGAAGGGTGTAAAACCAGTAGCCGAATGGATGGAGTTATTGTATGCCATGATTGCATAGGTCATTACGGAAGCGGCATCTGAATCACTTCTTTCATATTTAGCTAGACGATAGATTTCGATAACCGTCGAGTGAAATCGTTCGACCACTGCCATTGAGCTGGGGCTATTTGGAGTACCTATGTGTAGCTCGATTTTATAAAGTTTTAGCAGCTCTTTTATAAGTTCGTTATTAAACTCGGTACCTGAGTCACAATTGATTTTCTTGACAAGTCCGTACATACTAAAATATTTGATAAGCGCTTGTACTACCTCTGGTGTGCTACGATTTGGTATATTAATAGCCTGTCCTAATTTACTAAACGTGTCTGCTATTGTTAGATAATATTTACTATCGATGTAAAGTAAATCCATAAAGACTTCTTGAAATGGTGAGTTTTGGGTTTGCGTTAATTGTATACAGGGTTTGATTGGTTTCCTTTCGTACTTCATTTTCTTACACTGTTCGCATGTATTTATGATGGCAGTAACGGTGTCTTTCATATTTGGCCACCAGTAGTAACGTTTTAGCTTTATTAATGTTTCGTTAATTCCCCTGTGGCACGTTTTCCCTTCATGATATTTTATGATAAAATCGCGTTGATCAACTTCTGAGTCTGTCAAATTAACTATGCGCTCTGTACATTCTATTAATTTTAATGTTCCCTTTTTGTAGAGTTTTGTAATTACTGTTGAGAAAGTTTTCCTAAACTCGGGGGCTTCAAAGTAAATAAAATATTTGTATTTTGTATCTACATATTCTTTAAGAAATTCCTTTACCAAGTTTTCATTATTAATGGGCATAAATACTTCTGTGATACGTTGTTTTTTGTTAGATCTATCATTTACGCATATTTTGTCTTTAAACCACGTGTGAACCAAGATTTGTTTTGGTTTGCTATCTATGGCTTCTTTTAATATTGGTATACCCTCGTGTTCTCTATTTGAAACGGAATTCGCTGTAGCATTGTCATCTGAATCTGAGATTTTTATCATTTCGGATGACTGTTCGCTTTCGGAGTCTGAAATTTCTATCGTCTCCAGTTGCGATGAACGATTTTGTTGTATGTTTTCCTCTAATTGTTCTAACTCTCTCCTAACTTCAGCTACGCGATCTTCGTTTTCATCTATGTTTGCTATTATAGAGTCTAAATCATCATCTATGGCATTAATCCTAATTCTAGAAAGGGCGTCAGCATTCGTATTTTGCTGTCCTTTTTTGTACTTAATCTCGAAATCGTATTCTTCGAGTCTCAATCGCCAACGTGTGAGCTTACTATTCGGCTCTTTTAGTGAGTACAGCCATGCTAATGGTCTGTGATCTGTGTAGATAGTAAACTTTTTACCGTAAAGATATGGTCTAAAGTACTTCACGGCCCAGATTACGGCTAGGAGTTCCTTCTCGATGGTACTATACCTACTCTCGGTATCACTTAGAGATCTACTAGCATATGCTACAGGTTTATCTGACCCGATTGGTCCTTGTGATAGGACCGCACCTACTGCAAAGTTGGATGCATCAGTGGTTAGAAGGAATGGTTTGTCGAAGTCAGGAAACTGAAGAAGTGGTGCGTTAGTTAGCAATTTCTTACATGTTTCAAAACTGTTAACATATTCCTCATCTAAGACTATCTTTTTTCCTTTCTTTAGACAGACGGTAAGAGGTCTCGTAATCTTCGCGAAATCTTTAATGAACTTTCTGTAGTATCCTATAAGACCAAGAAAGCTTTTGATTTCCGTTGCTGTCTTAGGAATTGGATATTTTAATACGGCATCTATTTTATCATTATTTGGCTTAAGGCCTTCATTGGTTATTGTATGTCCTAAGTAAAGGACTTCTTTTCTAAGGAAATGAGACTTATCTAACTGAATTTTAAGGTTAGTTTGACGAAATCTTTCAAACACGGCCTTTAATTTATCTACATGTTCTGATAAGCTTTTTGAAAATATTATTACGTCATCTAGATAGACCAAACAGTGTATTCCTTGCAACCCTCTGAGCACGTTGTCCATTGCTCTTTGGAAAGTAGCCGGAGCTGTTTTTAACCCGAACGGCATTCGATGGAATTCGTAATGACCAAAGGGTGTGCTGAAAGCTGTTTTAGGTTTATCCTCTGATTCTACTTCTATCTGATGGTATCCACTCGCAAGGTCTAGCGTAGTGAAGTACATACTTTTACCTAACATATCAAAAAGGTCATTGATGTTTGGTAAAGGGTATTTATCATCAGTAGTTATGTCATTTAGCCGCCTGTAATCTACGACCATTCTCCATTTTTGTTCCCCCGAAGCATCCAATTTTTTTGGTACGAGGTGAACTGGGGCACTCCATGGTGAGTGTGATTCTTGAATTATATTATCGCGTAACATTTTACTAACTTGTTTTTTTATTTCCTGAGTTTGAGTTTGAGGTAACCTATGAGCTTTTAAGTTAATGGGATCTTCATTTTTAGTCCTAATTTTATGCTTAACTTGATTACTGAAGGTTAATGGAATATTTTCACAATAGAATATATCCTTGTACTCTCTACATAAGTTGCCTATTATTGTTCTTTCTTCCTCGTTCATATGGTCTAATCTAAGTTTATTTAAGTTGTTTACTAATAATTCATCCACATCTTGTGAAATTTCCAGTTGATTTGAATTGATTGAATTTATGTTAAGTGCTTGTTGATTAAATAACTCTACACGAAATGGGGCTGTCACTGTTATTTTTTGGTGTAAATCAGTTGTATTTTGAATTACAGTTGCAGCGTAACCGTTAGTGCATTTTACTATAGCGGCTGGCATTCTTACCCCGTTAGTGAACTGGGTAAAATTTAAAATTCCTTCCCCATGTAACAAGTTAACTGGTAATTTAACTCTAACCTCAGTTCGCGGTGGTACATTGAAGGTTTCTTTTCGAAATGATTTATATGTCATTGGTATTTGCGTGGTGTTTGTGACTAACATCCTTGTTTTATAATTAACATCGGCTCCTAATTGATCTAATAAATCACTGCCTATTAGACCGTCGTATCTTTCGTCCACCGTATAAATATAAAATTTATGCTTTTCGTTAGTGTTAAAAGTTTTTGGTAGATTAATGTAAGCTGTCTCATTATGTGTGCTTATGGCGTGAGTGCTAACTACTTCGAATGGTTCAAATCGTTTTGAGTTTCCGTAATATTTGTTAGCTATTTGTGGACTTAAAAATGATCGAGTACTGCCCGTATCTATCATAAAAACGGCGTCTAACTCTGGTATATGAATGTATGGCAGATTTTTATGCTTATTATAGTTTAAAATTATTTTCTCCCTACAATTGAGGCTTCCACGTAAAAATTTTCTACTGGTTCGCAGTACGAGACAGAATTTTGACCGTCATTATACTGTTGAGAATCGTAATTATTCTCTGTGTAATTAACACGCTTCGAATTAACTGTTCGCATAGTGACATCGGTATTCGAACCCGATGCTACCGGTTGTTGTGCATCATAGCCTGTACGATACCTATTGTCCGTAGCAGATTGCTGACGGGGCGTCTGCGCCGGCGCCTGCATTGGCGGTGACCTACTTACGCGGGGCACGTGTTGTGGATTATTGTCGCTAAATCTATTATTAGGATATGAAGTTTGTTGACGATTATTTCTATATTGGAATGAATTATTTTGGCCGTTTGAAACATTGGTGCTATATGGCGTGAATGTACTTGTTGAACCAAATGTCCTATTAAGTACAGGTGTGTTTGATTGCCTTTGCGTATTGTCAAATTTTGGAGTGTTGCTATTAATCTGGTTTCGGTTTGAATTCACCCTCGGATTCCTAGCGTCGTATATAGTTTGAAAGTTTTGTTCTTCTAAAACGATTTTTAAAGCATTCTCCAAAGTTGTGACATTTCGCAAACGCACTAGCCTAACTAAATAAGCTGGCAAATTAAAAAGAAAAACATTCAGTGAAGTGTTATTATAGATATGGTGTTTAGCTGCTCGTAAATTTTCGTCTTCTATTGTTTCACTTATTTTTGCAAACAAACTACTTCTTAATTGTTGGACTTTGTGGCAAAAATCCAAATAACTTTCGTTTTTATTACGTTTTAGTGATTCTAATTCCATTGCCAAACATTCCTCGGACCTAGGGTCACCAAAATGTTGGCTCAAAAGCTGTTTTAACTCTTGCCATGTATGTATGGAGTCCCTTTCTCCTATTAAATTAGCGGCATTCCCAGAAAGTCTACTGGTTATAATGTGAAGCAAATATAAGTTTTGTGCGATACCTCCCGGGAAAGATTGTAAAACATATTCACATTTTTTAAGAAATAATGGTAATGCTCTTGTTTCTCCATCGAATACTGGGATTACTTTAATTATTTCTGCAGGTACCCTATTAACGTTCTCCATTATTATTGCAAAGTGAATTAAAGGCAAATGAGAGAAAAGAGAAAAAAAAATACCTCGAAATTAACTAATATTCTAGTGTTTACTTACTTGCTACACGCTATTTGAAAAGAATTTTATTCTCAATTAGCTTTACTATTTATACTATACGATTAAGGCAATGTCTAATCCGTAAAAGTACGTATAAATATTACTGGTAGATAACGGAAGTAAGCGAGGGAATGGTGAAAAGGTGTACTCACAGTCCCGCAGCTTCCATGTCCTTCCGGAATATTGTAGATCTTGAAAATACTTGTTCTCGGGTCCAGTCTAGGTCTGTCGCTGCTCGGCTGCTCAGCTTCACAGGAACTTGACTCAGCTTCCTCTTAATAAATTTATTTGTTCGAATTCCCGTTTAAACGTAGAAACGTACGTTGTCCGGCACGGCACAGTCGCGAGATTTTATCGGCTTTCTGAACGTGTCAAGATACGACGGGAATCCTGTCCTCAGCGCCAATTAAGATGGAGAGACTGGATTTATTATTAAAAATAATTTATTTAATCGAACAGAGTAACGTCCAAGATAATAATTAATACAATATTAACTTAAATCTAATTCTTAACAGCTATTTATAATAAAGTATTGACAAGTAAGCATTGACGTCAAGACCTAATTAGGGGTAGTGCTGACAAAGGTTACTTGTATTGGTTGCTCCACCTTAACTCCTGCAACTCCAGAGGAGTTACATGCGCGTTGCCGACCCTAACCCCGCCCCCCCGGTTGAGCTCTGGCAACCGTACTCACCGACAGGAACACAACACTATGAGTAAGGTCTAGTGTTATTTGGCTGATGTTTTATGTAAGGTGGAGGTACTTCCCCAGTTGGGCTCTGCTCTAGATCTGGAATGACATCCGCTGTGCTGTGCCCTACCACATAAGGCGAGATGACATTCACATTGCCCATACCTCTCTTTTTTCATTCTGAATTTAAATAGCAAAAAAAAATCGAACGGTTTCGATACTTCTACTTCTACCTAGCGTTGTCCCAGCCTTTGCCTGGGTCCACTTTACTACTTGCCTTCTTCCACTTTGCACGATCCTGGGCGTCCGTTTGAGTCCGTTTATGCTGATTTCTGCTTTCACAATAAAGTAATGTTTATCGCAATAAAGTATTTCATTCATTCATACATTCATTCATTCATCCATCGCTTTTTTGGTCTGCCATGGAGTCGGGGGCCGTCAAGGGCTAGGTGAAGGCATATGTTTCCTACGTAGTCAGCTGGCCTGTGACAAACGATACTAAATATAAAAATCGTAAGAAACTTACAAAAATAATTTCGTAGTTGAGAGAAGTTGGTGGCTGAGCCCATATCATCGGCGTAACTAAATCCCACAGACTTCGCTAGCTCGGTCACCTACTCAGAAAGGAGGAGGATCGGGCAGTCAAGGAAGCGTACTAGGGGCGACCAACGGGCCCTTCGACCGATCGGGCGCCCCAGGTACCGCTGGTGTGATGTCGTGGAGGCGGACCTGCGTCGGCTGAATGCCAATTAATAACAGAAAACCGCGCTGGATCGGGACAGGTGGCGTTCTCTCGTTTCGGAGGCCAAGATTCTTTTTGGATCGCTGAGCCAAAGCAGTTAGTTGAGAGAGATCTACTATGAAATATAAAATTAGTGTTAATCAAGTATGTTTTAAATTTAAATGGTTGAATTGCGTTAGATACTAAGTCGATTTGTGTAAGATTGTCCCATAGTATTTATCTATTTGTTATATAAGATTACTGTTTTATATATCTAGAATTTACTTTCCATAGACAAACCTTTAGCTCCATTGTTTCTAGATCTTTATTCGGTGCTATTTAATACGTAACCTTTTTAACGGCCAAACCCTTGGTCCTCGCGTGCGTTAAAAATGTTCCAAAATTGGACCACACTAAGATTAACCTAATTTCTAACTCCGATTACCTCTGATTTCGGCGCCCTTCATTTTGACCCACCGCAGGTAATCGCCGGATTCTGTTACATATCTCTCAAATTATGATTGAGTCACGCTTTCGGCTGGTTTTATGGTATTAAGGTTCCCTACACACAGTTTTAGTAGTAGTAGAGTTAGACAAAGATAAGTTGGTAGCGATTTAGACACTAGACAGCCCTGAGAGTGCAAGTGTTTAAACGAAACAAAATATTTATTGTGACACTGAACCTTGAATTATTGTATGAAATGTTTTTTTTTAATTATTATTATTATTTTTATCCACGTTTACAATAGCTCAAAATTTGTATATGGAATGTTATTTATTTTTTTATGTTTTATTTACTATTATAATGTTATTATTATTATTCGATTTTTATATACACGAGACATATTATGATGAAATGTTTTAATAGGTATTAGATATTTAGTTAAATTTAATATTGTGTGCCCTAACAGGGTGTCATGAATTGACTAAATTAATTGTAACACCTTATTATGTAACTATGTTCATGACTGCAATAAATAAATGAAATGAAATGCACAGGCTGGGCTATCAAAATCATTGCCAACTTAGCTTGGTCGGATTCTAGTTGGGTACTCTAAAATTATACATAAACACATAAAAATAGCTTACATACAGTAAGGAAGCTAAGTACATGCGAGCGGCTAAGGAGTGGAATTCACTTCCTGCAAATCTATTCCCAGTCCACTATAACTTGGATCTTTTTAAATCGAGAGTGAATAGACATCTTTTAGGTAAGCATGTTGCATCCTAGACTGCATCAGCACTTACCATCAGGTGAGATTTTGGTCAAATGCTTACCTTGTCTTAATAAAAATAACCGGCCAAGAGCATGTCGGGCCACGCTCAGTGTAGGGTTCCGTAGTTACTCTTCCGTCACAATAAGCTAAACTGGAGCTTAAAGTGTAGTAAATGGTACCTTTCACCCGAGTTAAACAAATAGGCTGATTAAAGTAAGTCTTTTTACTATGAAGGGAAAACTTTTTGCGATAACTCAAAAACAGCTAAACTGATCATGTCCGCTATAGTTTTCATTTAATGTCTTTCTTAAGCTCTACTTCCACGATTTTTTTCATATTTTTTGGACCTATGGTTCAAAAGTTAGAGGGGGGGGGGGGACACATTTTTTTTTTCTTTCGGAGCGATTATCTCCGAATATATTCACTTTATCAAAAAATGTTTCTTAAAAACCCCTATTAGTTTTGAAAGACCTTTCCAACGATACCCAACACTCTAGGGTTGAAGCGAAAAAAAAAATTCACCCCCACTTTACGTGTAGGGGAGGTACCCTAAAAAAAATTAAATTTTTAGATTTTATTGTAAGACTTTGTCGGCTTTATTGATTTATATATCCATGTCAAAATTCAGCTTTCTAACACTAACGACCACGGAGCAAAGCCTCGGACAGACAGACAGACAGACAGACAGACAGACAGACAGACGGACATGGCGAAACTATAAGGGTTCCGTTTTATGCCATTTGGCTACGGAACCCTAAAAAAAACTACAAAGGCAAACTTATCCTATCTCTTCCTTATTTCGTTTTAATGGGACGAGTCATGTATTCATACATACCTAAATGATATTATTACCTAATTCAGGAAAGTGGGCTATAATTTACTTTGATTAATGCTACTTTATTGAACAAAGGAAGCATAATTTAGGAAGGTAATAACAGCCTTTAGACTGACCAATGATCTATCCAAATTGTATGAAGTGAGTTTAGAAGTAGGTAATTATTTTACCGATTTTCTAAAGTGCAATCATTACCTATATTTTTTGTCAAACAGATACGTCTGCGATAGGGATTGCAATCCGGTCCGGCGGATCCGGTAATCCGGCCGGATCCGGCACTTTTCAGGAGCTACCGGATCCGGTAAAAATTATTCCGGTCAAATAAAAAAAACGCCTAAATACAGCACGCACTGTGCGGTTTAGATGAGGGGCGACGGATGAGAGGTATGATCTTGAACAGAGAATAAAACGAATGAAAACGTATAAATTTAGTTAAATATAAATATGGAAGCGTATTTTTTTTTTCATTTTTTCCCGAATAATTTAAGCTAATTAGAATAACCGCCACGAGTCGTACCTTTATTTTCTAATATAAAAATTACCTATTCTTATTTTTTACTAAATTTTGCCTGAAAAAAGGTATTTTTTTTTAATTTCAAGAATATTTATTTACAATAACAATGTACATAATGGATATATACAGATGATTACTATAACTAGCTTATACCAAGGATGCTGGCGGCATTTCCTCGTTGTATCGCAATACTGATACGTTGTGCGAGGAAGCCGCCAGCTCTTCGGTCACCAGTTACGTCAACCAGACGTTTCGCGATTTCTCCAAAAACTTGTGCGCGCTGGGACCCCGTGGACCTAGAGTTTCAACGCCAAATGGTACAAAATGGTACTCTCTACCGAGGCTCTTATATTTATTACGTTTCAAAATTTCAGCTAAAATTTTAAAATTGGTTTGTTATTATTGGGTGTTTTCTATATATTTAAGTATTTATAAATATTACCCTCAACACAAGCCTTATTAGCTTACTGTGGGACTTAGTCAATTTGTGTAATAATGTCCTATAATATTTATTTATTTATTTATTATTTATTGTCGTTACTTTTCATATAGTTTTAAATCGTACTTAACTAACTTATCTTTTAATTAAATCTACAGAATCACGTTACATACTACAACGCGCACTTGACCGGAATATTTTTTCTATTCAAAAACGATTAAACTCGACCACGCTACTGACCTTTTTATATTTAAATTAGTTGTAAACGAAGGTAAAGCTATTTTAATTTTCAATAAATGTCGTAGCTTATTGATAGTTCTGGATTTTATTGCTTATTTTCATAGTTTATTTTAATGTTATAGTGAAATACCCCCGGAGTTCAGTTACAGAGTGTGACAAAGTTATAAATGCGGTTTAGTGAGTTCGTCAGTCTTTTTATTATGTTTGTGTCAATGGATTATTGCTAGCACAGATAAGTTTGTTTAGTAATATTTAGTACATATTCTCGATTGGTCGGTGATTACAAACTTAAAAATATGGTTAATCACAACTATCTTTAAGGATTTCAATATATTAATTATGGATAAAAAAATATGATATAATCTTACTTAGCTCCACAGTAACTTCATTAAACCTTTTGTTGGGGGTACTAGGCGACGATATATGATATGTATATGTATATGAAATATAGATCAATACTTAAATGCATAGAAAGCATCCATAATGCAGGATCAAATATTTGTGATAAATACCCATAACCATTGACATATATCTAAGGACGGGCCTTACGGGCAATAAGAATGGGGCCAGGACCAGAGTGCCTACCGCGAACCACGTTCAACGTGTTGCCTCCCTGTCGCACTTGTAAATTCGTACGTAAGTGTGACAGAGAGGCAACACGTCGAACGTGGTTCGCGGTAGGCACCCAGGACAGCGGTGTCACGCACACGAATTCGAGTCAATCGTATATTGGTTAATGCGTTCGCATCACGCGCGCGATTGGTCGTAACTAGTTGCGTTAGACTGCACGATTGGCTCGAATTCGTGAGTGACACCACTGAACTAGCACCATTCTTAGTGCCCATAAGGCTCGTCCTTATATATACTATATCAATGCCCTTGCCAGAATTTGAACCCGGGACCTTCTGCTTAGGCACGGTCACTACCGACTAGGTTAAAATAATGGAGACCTAGATTGAAGATGGCAACTATTGTTAGTGACCAGTGCTGGGACTATTACTTCATACATTGAATTACAAAAACATACTTAACCAAATATGGAACTCTTTAAAAAGTCAAGCTTCTAGGCAGAAGGAAAACTCCCTATATAGGATGTTTATCTCAACGAAAAAAATTGCGGCGGAGCTGTTAATGGCAGTATGGACTAATTGTTTCAAAATGTTTTTTGTTTTCTGAAAACCTTACACAAATTATTATCATAAGCCAAATCCCAAAATGTTAACTACAGAAATAAAAAATCCCACCTAAATTAGGTAAATTTGGGACCTGATGAAATTCACCCCATAATGGGTATTAGAATATTTAATATAATTCCATATCCATACATGGTTTGCATGTACAGTCGCCAAAAGTATCTGATGTTCCGGATAACTTCTCCAAATATAGATACATTTCTAAAATTCGCGTTCAAAAGTATATCTTTTACAGTCTTAGTTGTTCTATATTAAAGAAATCACTTTTTGTTAAGCTGTTACAGAATGGTAGTTTAGTTACTTATGAAACGTTATTTCATCCGCTACTTTTGATGCTGACTGTACTTATACCATTTTCAAGTTTCACATGATAAATGGCAGAATGTAGTAATAAATGCATCCGCTGTATCTGTGTCTTATATGTACATGTTCATGTGATTAAATCATTCATTCATTCATTCAAATAACAACACTTATTAGGTGTTAATACTGAGCTTAATTTGGGAGTACCTGCCTACCTGACTCTTGATGTTACCGCGTAGAAAATTTAAGAAATTATCTATCTACAAATCATTGTTTTCATTAACTCCCATCTTTAATAACTAATATTACCGCCTGTCTTGTCATGTTATCGATACAGATCTACCGACATGCTTGTTAAACATTTTTCTCTTTTTTTAACTTGTCGATATGAGCTTTAACCCTGTGAACCACGGCTATCTTGCGCGGTGCGTCATTGTGAACCTAATCTTAATGGACGAAGATTGATATTGGGTTGCAGCCACGCGCGTCAGTTGACGTTTTTAGGGAGGGTTTATAAAAAATAACTCAATCACGTATAATAATTGAGTCTTTTATTAAAGTTTATTACGTGGAGATTAAGTTGCTGGTTCAATTTAAATAAATTAGATTATATCACCCCGTGATCCTGATAGCGGCGTGATCGGTTCATTTCGACTGAGAAGATTAATGTGTTTACAAATTGGTACGCGCCAGAATATTGGGTACTGTTTTTATTACCTATTACAAATAACTCGCATTTGGCTGTAACTTGATTTCAACGACAGAAGCAGGTAGATACAAGGTGCCCGTGAGCATTGCGAGAAATTTTAACGGTGCATTCCTGATGGCAACAGAAGCAAAAAATGTTATATGACTTTTTGTGAAATTAGACAAAAAAAAATATTTTTTTGTTTTTATTCCCCTTTTTTTTAACACTCCTGTACATAAAACGTAATTTTTATTGTTAAACACAACCTAAAATTAACTAAAAAGTTTTTTTTTATTTGGGGGTAGCCTCTCGATTAAATTTATTTAATTTTTCGATGTCAATCAATAGGTATGTCCAGACTAGACCTCAAAGTGGCAATACCGCAGTCAAAAATGTGTTTTGTACCGACTCATGACGAAAGAATGATTTCGAAAAACATTTAATTATCTCTGAAACTAGGCCTAATCCAGAAAATTTCATATGACATTTTAGTTTCTAAATATTACCAGGAATGCTTAGTTAAATGTCTCGCAATGCTCACGGGCACCTTGTATATATATATATTAAGATATATATATATATATATATATATATATATATATATATATATATATATATATAAAGAGAATTTGGAGTGCTCATACTCTTTTATTGGTAAAATATAACAATTTTACATGTCAGCAATAAAATACTCAGGTGAAATTAAATATAAAATTATTAATTATTTAGTTGATCTACATTACATTAAAATAAAAGGATACAAACACAAATAAATAAAAATGTCAAGTTAAAATGATTAAGTAATTCGGATAAAATTAAAATCATACATTAATATTACTTAAGCAACATGATCTATAATTGTTACATTTAAAAGTTAAGAAATTCGTTAATGTCATAAAAAGCTTGGGCAGTTATCCATATTTTTAATTTATTGTAAAAGGTTGAGTCACATTCATATATATATATTATTATTGAAATTAATATATTTGGATTATCTTGCTATTATTTAAGTTTATTTCTGACGAACACAATATAGATTCTTATAAATTGACATTGATGTAATTTGTACTGTAATCATATGTTGTGAAATAAATAAATCTAAATCTAAATCATTTAATCTGTCTTAAGTATTTTTGATATTTAGCCGACACCTGTAATATTTCTTTATTTTTTATTTTTCTTTGTCAAAAGTTTAATATCCTATTCGTCCTTTACGTTTTCTATATATTTAATGAAAGCAACTGCAATATATTTTATTAAAATACTTAATTGAGAAAGATTATAAATTACTATACAGAAGGAATTTTTATCATTATTTTGAAAATTGATTGTCGTTTCGGTTTTTTATCAACCCACCCTCGTAGAACATAATACATATATACAGTGTGGAAAAACTTAATGGGCTAGATCCATTTGTCATTTAAACTGGATCTATTACTAAAAAAAGTTCCATCGGCCGGAAGTTGGATCTAACGACAAAAAAATTCTCACTAGATCCATCTTGGATCTACTGGTTGGATCTATCGAGAATGAAGGGGGCCCTGGAGGGAAAGTGCCTTAAAACTATTTCTTTAAAAAAAAATGTTTTTTTTTTATACTACGTCGGTGGCAAACAAGCATGCGGCCCACCTGATGATAAGCAGTCTCCGTAGTCTATGCACGCCTGCAATCGGAGGAGTTACATGCGTGTTGCCGACCCTAACACCCTCGCCTCGTCATTGTCCTTAAGTTAGACGGCCTAACTTAAGGTTTTAGGTTAATTTGTCTCCAGGGCCCATTAATTTTCTCCATTCTGTATACTCTTTTCCCTAATTTACATTAAAAATTGTACCTACCTTCCAAAATATATAAAATTGATTTTTGATTCCGTTGGCTCAGCGACCCAAAATGAGACTTGGCCTCCGACACAAGACAGCGCCACTTTTCTCGGTCCTGTGCGACCTCTCGCCAATTGTCGACTCGAAGCTCGCGCAGATCCGCCTCCACCATGTCGCTCCAGTGATACCTAGGGCGTAAAATATATAAAATACCAAAACAAAATTTTACAGTTAATTTCAATTCGTACAAAAGTTGAATAACCTCTGCAATGGTTACAAAAATATCAGTCGATCTCATTATTTATTATGCAAGTTGCTTAATCCATGCGCATTGATGCCATAACATGCATCAGAGCTACCGCTCAAACTGGTAAAGAAAATATACAAACGTGTATCAGCTGCATAGATACATACGCCGTTTTTGATACAGATGGTAGAAAAATATGTATATTACCTGTCATATGACTGCAAGAGAAGGTACAGATTAAATTATAAGCAGATAAGCCACTAGAAGAATAAAGCGCTGATAGCCTAGCGGTAAGAGCTTGCAGCTTATAATCCAAAGGTAGCGGGTTCAACCTCCAGCTCGCACCAATGCGTTTTTCGGCGGATCACTTTTGTTATGTACAGAATGTAGCATTAGTTTATGAGACTGCTAGTTTAACAGTCCAGACGCGGTTTATTTATTTAGTATAAATTTTATTTTGACACTTGGAGAGACTTTACACCTCCAAATTTTATTAGCATTAGTACTCTGACATTGGGGACCTTTTACATCTCCAGATTTAATGTGTTTTTAACCATAGAGACTATACATCTCTATTGTATTGTATTAATTATTTATTTTAAGATTATTATAATGTAATGTTTACCCTGGTATTGGCTGTTGTATTTATAAATGTTGTTATGTATTTTTCATGTCACTATATGATGTTACTATAATATCAGTCGGGTCGCGCACGCGCTTGCGTTCGGTCGCCGTCGCTGCAAGTGATATGTAACGATGGCCTCTAACGTGGTTAAATGTGCGAATTGTAATGTGGTCATAAACGAGATTCTTGCTTTTATTAGCAACAAGATATCTGTAATGGATGATGAAAGCTTAAGTAAAATATGTTTGAGTGCTTTTTCGGAAAGTGATATTGTCATTGCAAAAAATTTATTGTTTGATTCTGTGTCGACAAACAAGCGGAAAATAACACGGAAAACTGATGGAAAGAAACTTCGTGACATCGACGACATCATTTGTTTGATAAGAGGCATAGATTCTGAGCTATTACCAGTGTTTGTTGCAAAGGACCTTCAAAAACTACCTCCCGTTCTGTTCGATCATGTCGACGTAACGCGGCTCTTAAAGGATATAGTGAAGCTCCAGCAGGACGTAAAGATGATTAAAGAGGAGTATGCTCCTCTTGAGCAGCTCAATGAGATAAAGTGTGAAGTTGAGACACTGAAAAATGCATCTATAATTGGCAGTTACGGGTGCAATGTAAACACAAAGCGCGGTGCCTGTATGATAAATAGTTTCGAGTATGCTAGTGGACCAATGGGGCTATCCCCTACATGTAATGTGAGCAATACCGAAGACAGACATGAACACCAGACGTCGTCTCCAGAATCGGTATACCGTAGCATTCAAAAAAAATCCCAACCCTCAAAAGAATGTAACGAATGTTTAAAACTAGACGGTAGGGAACCGGCGGTGCAGCGACCGTTGACTATGAGTCATACGAGTGGGCCGAGCGATAAGCAACCGCAGGAGGCCGCGCAAGTACCTATACCCGCACAGCTGTGCCCGCTCGTGATAAATAAGGAAAGCGCTAATATTGAGCACTCGCCACCGCAAGTAAACAATGATGTTGGGGTATGTAAACAAAAGTCTATGGCTAGCGTTGTTCGGGAAGGAGAATGGAAATTACAACCACCAACGGATGAATGGATAATTGTACAGAGGCGAAAACTTCGTAATCGTTTTATTGGACAGCGGGGGAAAGCTACTTTAGACCCGGAATCGAAATTTAGAGCTGCGGAATCTATAATTCCGTTATATATCTATAACGTTGCAAAAGATTTGTCCGAGCAGGATATCTGTAGTTACATAAAAAAGAAGTCTAACTTGGAAGTTAAAGTGGTTAAAATGAACATGAAAATTAAGAAGGATTATGATTCTTACAAAATATTTGTACCTAAGGATAAATGTGAAATGTTTATGAGCGACGACTTCTGGCCAGATGGAATAGCCTATCGCCGTTTTATAGACTTTAGAAAGCGTGAAAAAGAGACGGATCGATCAAATAAATTATAATATGAAAAGTAACTTAATTAGTTTTAACTGTAAAAATATAAATCGTTCTGTGGAATGTGTTCGAAACCTGTGTCGCTCGGCTGACATTGTTGCACTACAGGAGACGTGGTTGCTGCCTCATGACCTGGCGTTCCTAGGGACTATCGATGACAACTTTGCGTTTACGGGCACCTCTGCTGTCGATACCTCGGCGGGGGTTCTGCGGGGGAGACCTTACGGCGGAGTGGCAATACTGTGGAGAAAATCTATGTTTTCTACCGTTACGATAGTGAAATGTAACAGTGTACGTTTAGCTGCAATAAAAATCGAACTCAGTGACCGGTGCTTCTTGGTTCTCTCTGTATATATGCCTACTGATTCGAGTGGCAATTTAGTGGAGTTTACGGAATGCCTCAGTGAAATATCGGCGATAATTGAAACTTATAATACGGAGTCGGTTTTTATATTAGGGGACTTCAACGCACACCCCGGTGAGTTATTTGCAAAAGAACTTTTATCACTCTGTGATGAACAGTTGTGGACCTGTGTAGATTTAGAAGTTATGCCTACTGATAGCTATACTTTCGTGAGTGACGCACATGGGTGTCGTCGCTGGCTCGACCACTGCGTGGTCACAAGCTCGGCTAAGGCCGCAATACACTCCTGCTCAGTGTTATATAATACGTACTGGTCCGATCACTATCCTCTAAGTATTGAGTGTAATTTTAATATATTGAAACCTAAAATATTAGTTAAAAATCAGTGCATAGATAAGGTAATATGGGGGGAGCGTGATAAATCACAGATTGATAATTATCACAGCATCTGTCATGAAAAATTACGAGAATTTGCTTTTCCTGTAGAATTTAGTGAATGCAGCAATAAACTGTGTTGTAATAAAAGCCATCAAAGATTATTAGACACAATTTACGACGGTCTTATCTGTACACTGTCGAAAGCTGCCGAGTGTTGTTATAACGTTAATGTAAATATAACTCGCAAACGTAGACATGTCACTGGGTGGAATAAGTACGTGCGGGGCGCTCACGAGAAGGCTCGGCTTTGTTTTGGGAGTTGGGTAGTGCACGGCAGACCGAACTCTGGACCCGTGTACAGGGAGATGTGTGAGTCCAGACGTGTGTTTAAATCAATATTAAAGTGGTGCCAGAATAATCAAGAACGTATAAAAATGGACATTTTAGCTGAACAACACTCAAATAAAAAGTTCCGTCAGTTTTGGAAAACCACTAACAGATTAAACCCTAGGTCGAGCCTTCCCGTGAGTGTAGCGGGAGTGTGTGATCCCGTTGGCATAGCAAATGTGTTCCGCTCTCATTTTAGTGTCAAATCTCCACTTGGGACGGCGACGCCGTGGGTGCCTAGTGCTGAGGCTGTCAGTGGCGATCTGAAAGTGATATTTACCGCGAAGGAAGTGAGCGAGGTCATAAAGGGAATGGTGCGAGGCAAGTCGCCGGGCCATGACAGCCTCAGCATTGAGCACCTGCAGCACGCTGGACCTCATCTGCACAGGGTGTTGTCAACGTTTTTTACTTTGTGTCTGAGCCACTCATATTTACCGGAAAAGTTGATGCGTACTACAGTGGTTCCTATAATTAAAAATAAAACTGGTGACCATTCTGATGTTAATAACTATAGACCAATTTCTCTAGCCACTGTCGTTGCTAAGGTGCTTGATAGTCTTCTTTGTAAGCATTTGGATAAGCACATTAAACTCCACGACGCGCAGTTTGGCTTCAGGCCAAATCTTTCTTGCGAAAGTGCTGTCCTGTGTCTCAAGGAGACTGTGAAGTACTATACTAGTAGAAAGACACCAGTATTCGCCATTTTCCTTGATTTGTCAAAAGCCTTCGACCTTGTTGCCTACGACGTACTATGGAGGAAATTAATGACGGAAACTAGCGTACCTGGAGAAATAACATCCTTGTTTATGCATTGGTATTATAATCAGAGCAACTGTGTAAGATGGGCACGCTCTTTCTCCGATGAGTACAGGTTGGAGTGCGGGGTGAGGCAGGGGGGGCTAACCTCTCCCACGCTCTTCAACCTTTACGTCAACGCGCTGATCGAGGAGCTCAGCAGTACCGGTATCGGCTGTCATATAAATGGAGTCTGTGTAAATAATATTAGTTATGCGGACGACATGGTGCTGCTGAGCCCCTCGAGTGGCGCACTGAAGAAACTGCTCAATATTTGTGAGTCCTATGCGGTGGCCAACGGACTCAGATACAATGCTCAGAAGAGTGAGTTTATGATGTTCAAACCAGATAAAATTCGTTATACTGATGCTCCTGAGTTTGTACTTACTGGTGTAAAACTACATAGGGTAGACAAGTTCAAGTATCTGGGTCATTGGGTCACCGCGGACCAAAAAGACAATGCTGATATAGAGCGGGAGCGCAGGGCGCTGTCTGTCCGATGCAACATGCTGGCCCGTAGGTTTGCAAAATGTACTGAGCAAGTAAAAATTACACTATTTAAAGCTTACTGCCAGTCATTCTATACATGCAGCCTATGGGTTAACTATACGCAGAAGGCATACAGCGACCTGCGAGTACAATACAACAACGCGTACAGAGCGTTGTTGCGGCTGCCGCGCTACTGCAGTGCTTCTGCGATGTTCGCGGAGTCGCGCACGGCGGGTTTCGCCGCCATTATGCGCGCGCGCTGCGCCTCCATGATGCGGCGCACACGCGACAGCCGCAACACGCTCCTGTGCGCTGTTATTGATCGCTGGGACTCGCCAGTGTTGAAGAGGTGGATTGGGCTCCATGCCCTTACATAACATTATTTTTATTTTTATTTCTATGTTATACACTAACACTAGTTTCTATGTTTTTTTTTTATGTTTTTATGTACATTACTAACAAAATATGGATCCTTGGTCTGAATTAAAGATTATAATAATTATAAAATAATAAATGTTGTATTGACTTGTAAAAGAGCCCTTGAGGCCTACTTGCAGAATAAATTTTTGAATTTTGAATTTGAATTTTGAATTTTGTTTGGCATAATTATTGAAAGTCATAATGTAATAAAAAAAAATAAAAAAAATCATTTATTTCAGACCTTGGTCCATACAGTGTTAGTACTACTTACTCTAAAAAATTATATTAAATTATTATTGAAATAAATTAAACTTACGATATTTAAGGGCTTAAACTTACAATATTTTAGGGTTTAAAACTGGAGCCAGGCACATACACCAGTACGCAATGATAATGGCAGTAGTGTAATGATAGTCATATTATCATTAGTCATAACTCTGACGCCGATAACTTTTTAAGAATTTCCTTAGGTTATCCTATACATAGGTTAGGTTTGTTTTATGGCAATCCTGAAAAGTTACGCATTTCTGAGAGAAACTTATACATTATTAACTTTCACAAACGGGACTTAATCGCGCATTAAGTTTTAAAATTTACCTCGGACGTTTTGAGGACGGCGTTGTCTCCGAGACCACGGGGACAACGCCGTCCTCGAAACGACGATGACATATTTCACCGATTTTCAAATTAGGTTCTATACAAAAATAAAACTCTTATGAAGTGGAGTATCCCATACAATATTAAACTATCTGTGAATGCAATGATTGACCACCACGTTGACGGGAGGCGTCAGAACTAATCCCAACCAGATTGCTTTCTGATTGGCCGACTATTCTTTTTAAATGTAACACGCTCTATAACAAACACCTTATTACATTACTATAAAAGCTAAAATCGATTGATCTTTTTTTTAAACGTGCCGCCATAATAATATGTAATGTTTTTTTAAACTATATAATCATTATCGGTAGTGTTGTATTTTTTTTTTTTGGGCGAAGGCTTTTTATCTTTTGTGTACTCAATCAAATTTTGATTTGAATACATTCATGGTGATTCGTGATGTGAATTTCGGCTACTGTATGGTTTTTATTGACAATGGTGTTTGAAAAAAGCTATTTAAATACAAACTAAATTGTTATAGGTTTGATGTTCCGCCTTCATTTTTTGCTTTGCTTAAAATTATAAACACTGTTAGTATGAGGTTTTTTCGTTAGTGCAACAAAAATTAAACAAATATATAAAATTAGGAAGCCCGAAAATTTTGTTTTTTTAACAAACGGTACCAAAAAAAACGATAGAAGAAAAGATGCCAAAAGTGTTTTTTTTTTTATACTACGTCGGTGGCAAACAAGCATACGGCCCGCCTGATGGTAAGCAGTCTCCGTAGCCTATGTACGCCTGCAACTCCAGAGGAGTTACATGCGTGTTGCCGACTCTAAACCCGCCCCCCCCTCGTTGAGCTCTGGCAACTTTACCCACCTTTCTATACACATAGACTGCTAAAATTATAAACCTTTCTTTTGGTTTTACTAATGTATTCATCAATAATAGGAATTTATGTTACTGCTACATAATTAATGGCATTAAAATAATAGTGTCTCACTTCGTTTTATAAACATAACGAGTATTTTAATGCCTAATTGTGGCCGTCCATGCCTAAAGGGTCCTTATGGTAGGTATTGAGTTAAGTATAGATCCTAAATCTACGTTAAATGAGCTATTTACGTGACTGCTACATAATGGAAGGCATTAAAATACGAGTGTGGGTTTATGAAACGAATGAAATGAGTTTCATAGAAGGATCACACGAGATTTTAATGCCTAATTATGTGCAGTTACATACCTACACTGCTTTATCTACATCAATATCATAAGCTTAAGTAATTTTATACTTACGAACTAATAATACATCAAAATTGAATTGTTTTAACGCATGTCGATTTTTTTTTATTCAGAGACAAACTAGAGCCCGGCCGATTGCCATATCGTTCGATATCAAGTAACATGCGAAATTTGACAAAATACTTTGCAAGTGTCAGTTTTCCTTTCGAATAAAACGTCATCTCGACTTATATTAGAATAGAGGCCAAATCAAATTCCTTTGTCTCTCAGAGATGTTCTAAATTTGAATGTAATTAAGGAATCGCTTGTCGATAAAGTAAAGTTCAAATAATGATGCATGTACAGATACAGGTTTGTCAATAAGCCGTTACTTTATCGTTTCTAAATATAATAAAGGAAGGTTATAATATATACTCTGTATCTTTAGATATTGAAAAAAAGTAAACAAAATCTCATATGGCTCCAGTCCAGTTGAGTTGATAAAATAATGTAGGTTTAAAGTCAGGTCGTTCAGTGTCAGATCCAGGCGGTTTTGTATTTGGTTGTTTAACCAATAAATGATATAACCACCCGAAAATTTACAAATTAATTGTTTGTTGCGAATGCAACTTATTATTATATAAAAATATTCCCAATGCAGTACCTAATAAAAACGCAGCCGTCGGGCTCGGCTAGTATTCGGAGGCTTTTCAAAAGCACCAATAGGAGCGCTCCACATATTTTCTAACGCGGCCAATTAGAGGCACCTAAATTTAAACCACCTTTTGTACTGATCAAATATTGCACATCACTCATTCATCATACTATCAACACCCACTTTTTACATTGAACCGTTTTGGCAAGAACCCTAAACCAGTACCTTTTGGAAGATTATACTTCACTTCATTATAAATCGAAGTTTTATTTGAGTCGTCGACATCCTGACCTGCACGGCGGCTACAACTTTTATTTAAATACCTAAAGATACAGAGTTATAGTGTAAATAGATAAAGATATTTAAAAGCAAACATACATTAACACCAACGACAATAGCGAATAGCAATACCTTAACGAGAATATCTAAACGAAAGTAATCAAATTTATATTCATTCCATTTTCGAAATATTTAAAAAGTATTTCGTATTGAATTCCATTTTAGGTGGCCAGTACCTTTCTTTATAAGGTCATATTGTAAACTATGCCTCTTACTGAGTGGCTTGTTCACTCGAAATTTAAACTTTAGTAGGTTGAATTAGGGTTTATTTTTGTTTGCAATAAATCAGCTCGATATTATCTTTTAGATTTGCGATGCAAATGGTCTTGCTTACAATCGAATGGCACGAATAGTCTTAAAATATTTGCGTATAAAATGTAGCAATAGGATTTCAAAGGGGGTTTTAGTGCTACTAAAATATATTTACGGTAGTAATTTTAATGTGGTATTAGAAGCAGTGTATTGTTTGTTTGATGGTTATAAATAATTAGACCGCAACCAGTGCGCGCAACGTTATGAAATATTATGCTGCATTTATTTGTATTTTGTAAGTAAGTATTCCCTCTTTTTTTATACCACGTTGGCGGAAAACAAGCATACGGCCCGGCTGATGGTAAGCAGTCACCGTTGGCTATGGACACCTGCAACACCATAGGTATTACATGCGCGTTGCCGACCCTTTAAAAACTTGTACACTCCTTTTTTGAAGAACCCCATACTGTAGCCCCTCGGGAAAACCTCGGCAGGGAGCTCATTCCATAAATGATGAAATATCTTTGCATAAATGTGGCGGGTATGGGACACATTAGTTAAATTGGACCCGGGTAGGTCCTTAAACTACTTCCAAAAGAGAGGTATGGGCATTGCGAATGTCATCTCACTTTTTGTAGTAGGGCACAGCACAGGGGATGTTTTCCAGATCTAGAAAAAAAATATGTCAGATATTTTGCACGCTACGTAAACATCGATAAAGGTTTTTTAATTTTTATTTCACAAATATACTTATGACCATAAGCTTCGCAAAACTGAAGACAGTTTGGTTGTTTGTTTGTCTTGCGCTCTCTATTATAAGTACTTTGCGCCTCATATTACCTTTATTAGGTACCTACAGAGTATAGAACAAACTACATATTAGGTTAAGTTTAAACAAATTTAGCGTGAATACATAAATTATTCATTAGTATCGGTTTTTAATACTGTATAAGGTCTTATCTAAAAATTACCAAACATAATCTTATACCTTTAAACGAGCAATTCTTGTATATATATATATTTCTGTGATGTCGGAAACGGCTCTTACGATTTCGCTGAAATTTGGTATATGGGGATTTTTGGGGGTATACAATCGATCTAGATTAGTCTTATGTTTGGGAAAACGCGTGTTTTCGAGTTTTCATGCTTTTTTTCTTTCGACGCAGAATATGGTCGCTAATTTCGTGTTGCCGGCCACTGTCCGTCTGGTCCAGCGGGTTAAGACGCGGACGGCTAGAAACGAGTGTTACGGGTTCGAATCTCGCCCGATGACTAACTTTTGTTTTTTTTTATACGTTTAAGTTTATATATTTTAATTTTTATAGTTTTAGACAAGTTTAATTTAGTAAAAAAAATTAGTTAAGATTATCACCTATACACCACCATATTACAATAAATAGTTATAACCGAGCAAAGCTCGGTCGCCCAGGTACTGTTATTTAAATACCAACTGTTCAATACAATTATAAAAATTGGACATCATGAACCGCGCAAGGGCCAGGATCGAACACAATACCTTTTGTCCGCCCTGATCAACTCTCGCGCATGATGGATGAATATTCTACTTACTTTATTTTTCTGTCATTTTTGATGCCGCTTCAATTTAATTTAAACTTTATTGTGAAATGGAAAATTATGACAAGAAAAAAATTGACAGACGGACTTGACACTTTAAACGTAATTAGTAACTTACGAAAGGGTCAATGAGTGAATACCCTTTTAGAGTTATATACCAAAAAGGTAATAAAGAACCCTTATTGTGCTTCTCTACCCTTCTGTCTCATCGCTAAATATCTACAGAACTTGATAGGACGTGTTCGACCGAACGTTCGGTTTGTTTCGGCATAAAATTCATGTTTCGGCTAAACACGTCAACATGGAATTTACATACAAGCAAAAACATGCGCATCAACAATAGGGTTGTTTCCATCTACAAATCTTAGGGCAGAATTGTATCCCAATAAATTCTTTTGGATTATAAGAACATGTTAAACTACTTTTAGGGGACCTCTAATGACCATATTTTTGTAAATATTGAATTTAAAATATCTTTTGGCACACGTCACGTGACCAAACTCGAAACGTCATTGAAGATTCTGATGACGTCACAACTCTCGGATTGACACTGTTGACAGTTAGGCGATAAACAACAAATTACAAATATCAGTTGACAGCTCGTATCTTCTACGTGTGTATGTAGTTATGTGTCAAACCGTAAACTGTGACGTCACACAATTTTCAAAGAGCGTTTTGGGCGCGAAAGCATCTGTCAAAATATATTTTGTTAATTTAACATATTTAAAGCTAAGCTAAAGTTTTTAGTATAAAAGTTGAATTTTAGGGCAACTTTTAGTTAATGTAGAACGTAATACAAGCGTTTCAAAAAATTTGAAACAAATCTATTATAAAATACAATTACATATAATATTAATACAAACTTCAGAAGGTTCGAACACGGAACTTTCGATATTGGCTTTCGGTTTTGCTCGGACACTACTGTAATAATCAGAGGGCCTACCGCGAACGTTCGACGTGTTGCCTCTCTGCCGCACTTGTAAATTCGTACGTAAGTGTGACAGGGAGGCAACACGTCGAACGTGGTTCGCGGTAGGCCCACAGTTATCATCATTACATACTATACTATCCGCAAAACTATCTGGCCGATCAGGTCATAATGCCATCTCTTTCACTCTTGGTTGGCCTTAACAAGGGTAAAGGGGATAGCATCATGATCTCAGTGGCCAGTTAGTTTTGCGGCAAGTATATCAGAGGGCCTACCGCGAACCACGTTCGACGTGTTGCCTCCCTGTCACACTTACGTACGAATTCACAAGTGCGACAGAGAGGCAACACGTCGAACGTGGTTCGCGGTAGGCCCTCAGCAAAGTGTAGTGAAATCGAGAGTAAAGCTCAGTTCAAGGACACTAATAGATGTACCTGTCAGTTAGATCAAATTAATTATCATTGGCAATCATTATTCATGGTTACAATGCAGTCATTATTTGCGGGCAGGCGTTACAACACGATATTTGGCGCGTAATGATATCAATCATTGCTTGTTATGGAAGCTTGTAGACTAACTGACATAGACAACGCATTGTGAAGTGTTTAAGATCTCGCGGTGTTGGGAGCGTGCACGACTGTCACGCAACCTAGTGTCCGCAAGTCTAGGGGAAAACGTCAATTCACTACATCTTATAAAACTACTCCAAAACTAAAAACTACTGAACGGATTTTCATACGACTTTCATATATCAATAGAGTGATTCTTGAGGAAGGCTTAAGTATATAACTTGGGTTTTATGTAAATTGTTTGAAATATAACGATGTTGTCGGAAAAAATCACGCTGGCTAGGAGCTTTAATCGAAAACGCTGCCTAATCCGTTTGAGCTATAACAACACAATGTATGGTGGGGTTGTTTCTCATTCATAGGTCTACAAAAAAATCCGCGCTGTTAAATGTCTATTTGAAGTCATGTGCTTCTTATATATGCCGCCCTCTCTGTCACATCATAAACCTATCTTTTACTGAAGGGATCTTTCCTGAGGAGTTAAAACTGTCAATTGTTAAACCTCTATTTAAAAAGGGCGACAAATCAGACCCGAATAATTACAGACCGATAACTTTAATACCGGTATTGTCCAAAGTATTAGAAAAAGCTCTTCTTGTGAGACTTAATGAATTCCTAAATAAGTACGATATTTTAACACACAAACAATTTGGATTCCGCAAGGGAAAATCAACCACATTGGCCTGCTTCAATCTAGTAAAAAGTGTTTCAGAGAGCTTAAACCAGAAGCTTCCTATAATGGCTATTTTTATTGACTTAAGCAAAGCTTTCGATTTCATCGACCATTCAATTCTCTTGAAAAAACTAGAGTTGAACGGCATAAGAGGGAATGCAAACAAATGGATCAAAAGCTATCTAGAAAATAGAATACAATGTACAGAAATTGATAAGAAAATTTCTAGAAATAATAAAAGTCTACAGAAGGAAACATTTAGGTCTGCATTTTTAGTCAAGGATACTGGAGTCCCTCAAGGTAGTATCCTCGGCCCATTACTGTTTTTGATTGCAATTAACGATTTCCCCAATTGCATTAGTCAAGACTGTATTATATTTGCTGATGACACTACGCTAGTAATAAAAGGAGACAATATAAATACGTTTGAGACCATTGTTAATAAAACCTTAGCAGATGCTATTACTTGGTTTAAAAGAAACAAGTTGCAAATTAATATACACAAGACGAAAGCGATGAAATTTTGTAATTATACTGAAAACGCCCTACCTTTAAACATAAATTATGATAACGCCAAAGTAGAATTAGTTGACATGTGCACATTTTTAGGTTTTTATATTGATAAAAATTTAAATTGGAAACTCCACATAGATCATATTTGTAAAAAGTTAAATCAATTCGTTTTTGCTCTTAAGCGTCTGAGACAAACGGTCTCAATAGAAGCCGCGCTTATGGCGTACCATGGATACGTATCTTCAGTGTTAAGTTATGGACTAGTGTTATGGGGAAACTCTGTAGACGTAGAGCGAGTTTTTATAGTTCAAAAGAAATGTATCCGTGCTCTTGATAACACGTGGTGTTTCGAAAGTTGCAAACCGTTGTTTAAAAAACTTAGCATATTACCGCTCCCATGCCAATATATAAAAGATGCGTGCCTACTTGTCAAACATAACCCAAACTTATTCACATCTCGTAGTGAGACAAGTACAAGACACACAAGGGCGCAATATAAGAATTTGCTGCACCAGCCTCCTTGCCGCTCTTATATTTATAAAAAGAACTGTTTTAATATGTGTATAACCATTTATAATAAATTACCTGACGAAATTAAATTGGAAGCTAACAATTCATTTAAGATTAAGTTGACAAAATGGCTTCAAGAAAAATGTTTTTACAGCATTAAGGAATATTTAGCATAATGTAATTAGGTATAATAATATGATTGTAAATATATAATACTAGCTTTTAAGTAACGAAGTGATGCTCTTAGCAGCACATTGCATGTACCTAAAATTTGCACACCTGCATGCAGGTTGAGCACGTGAAACTTTTGTTTATTTTTAAGCCCTTTAAACCGTGTTCTTGCAAATAAAGATTTTATGATTATGATTTATGATTATGATTATGATTATCTTTTAAGGATAACTTACTATACATGTTCGTAACTTCTAGAAAAAGACCACGTAATATGTGGCATTTGCAAAGCTATTTACATGGATACATTATTAACAATTATCGAAATAAATACGTTACTTATATTAAGCATTTATTTCATACAGCTTACAATGGTCCCTTACACCATACAATTTAAATGAATATTTCAGGAGTAATCGTAAATCAAAGTTTCATTTCGAGCCATATAATTGTACGAAATGTTAAAGACGCTATCCGCAGTTAGTTCAATTTTTTACCACCTTATGCGCTGGGATCACTCCTCCTCATTCATTATCCTCGGTCATTCCCGGGCTCCCGGCTCCGTTCGGGTTCGGGTCGGGTTGGAAATTATTAGGGTTGACACAACTTGATGTCCCTTTGCGTGCACGACCACGGATAAGATAATAACTTGAATTTCGACAACCCTAATAAATAACCGAAAGGGATAGTGCCAGACATTAGAAAGGGACGCATGATTCGTCCCTGAATCTTTATATGTATGTATCTTTCAGTAGGAGTAGCAGAGAAAGCGCTATTATTGTTTGTCCTTGTCACAGTCTTACATTTTGTGGGCAACAAATAACCCGACCAAATTACGTAGATTATTTTTGGTATGTTTTCGCATTGCGTATGTTCTGTCCCTCACGGGCGTACGCGTATAGCACATCTATACGATCCTACCATCTATGGATCATACATATAGGCAGCGCCAAGCGTGTTGACCGCAATTTTTTGCTGTGTCTAACATGTAAGTGATCCATCTATTAGGCCAATGATTGCAATGATCAAGATAGCTCACTTTACTTTTTAAATGATTGGATTGTGTAACGTTTTCTTTGGTTTTCGCGACTATTAGTTACGCTATTTAGGCCGAAGGGTCTTATCAAGTATCTATGCATTTGACGATTAATCATTAACTAAACTTAAAGTTATATTTTCTGCCCTCGGCTCCTTTACATTCTCGACATTCTCCTCCGGATTTTTTAATAATATTAAACAGAATGACATTTTCCATCGGACGTACCTTTTTCGAGCTACAAGCAAAAACTGAAAATGCAGCAACTGTTTACACGCATTTAGGACCAAATGAAGCTATTAAAACGATTTATAGCTTGCTGGGAATCTATTACTCGAACGTAATAATGATTGGCCTATTAGTAGAATTTTTTTAAAAACGTATTGTTCCTTAACATTTACTAAGAAAGACTAACAAATCTCAATAAAAAAAATTACGTAACATTTGCCTATAGTCTACTAGTTATATTCAAGTGTTTATACAAGCCAGAAGCGCTTACATCTGAGGGCCTACCGCGAACCACGTTCGACGTGTTGTATCTCTGTCGCACTTGTAAATTTGTGTGTAAGTGTGATAGTGAGGCAACACGTCGAAGGTAGTCCGCGGTAGGCCCTCTGAATATATTAGTGTCAATCACTTTCCCAACATAAGCACCTTTACCAACAATAAATCAAGACGTTCTAGTAGATTATGTGACTACTCGTGTTTGTGTGTCGTGAGCTCGTGTGTAAATCAGGTGCAGTGGGGTTATTCCGTGATTTTATTAAATCTCCTAAATAAAACAATCATCATCATCATTGGCCTTTAACATCAATTAAATGACGGTTTAAACAGCACCCATAACATTGCGGCACTTACGTAAATGACTAGTAAGTCCAATTCGAGAGCGGCAGCCGCGACCGCATAGCGGGCAGGAGAATGTCATGCCCGGTGACGAAGGTGGGAAATCAGCGCGCTGGTGTCTCAGTTCTCGCCTAGAGTGAAGGAGTTTAAACCATGCTTCATCGTGTGCAACTACTCCATCTCCCAGGGTCTTCCTCCAGTGCTCGCGGTCTTCAGCCTCCCTTTCACAGTCGGTGGGATCGATCCGGAAGGACAACATATCTCGCTTTGCGCTATCCTTAAAACGAAGCATTGGTCACCCAACCGGTCGTTTCGCGTGCGCTACTTCGCTCAGGGGAGTCTTACGTGGCAAACGAGAGGGCTCCATCCTGTGCACGTGCCCCAACCACCGTAAGCGTCTCTGTTTCAAGACTGCTGTGATACTGGGTAAACGTGCGATGCTAAGTAATAAAACAATACTGGTTAGATAAATTATCGAGAGCGCGAAATTGCATGTGTAGGGGTAATATGTGTTTACAGGCATTCAAGTAATGAAGGTAAATTGGATTGTTTACATTATATGCAAATTCTATTGAAATCCATTTTAGTCTAGACTCCAAATTTATCTGACTTCACTATTCATATAAATCATTTGATTGAACTAATATGTACCCTAAACATGAGTTATTTTTACAAGCTTTTATTTAACTTGCCCAGTTAGTATGTATGGGACAAATCTTGCAAGTTAAATTTGACCCACTTTCCGGTTTCCGATGAAGCTGAAAATTTGCATACATATGTAAATCGGGTGACAATGCAATATTATGGTACCATCAAGCTGATCTGATGATGGAGACAGGAGGTAGCCATGGGAACTCTGTGATAAAACAACGCAACCTAATTGTGTTTGGTGTTATTAGAATTGTCTCGATGAGTATTAGTTGCCTGTGGAAAAAAAGTACAGTCAGCGATAAAAGCTTGTACCAAAAATTTTTTTTTGCCAAAACTTACTACTTTTTACGTATTGACCATTTCATTTTTATAGAAAAAAAAAATCATATTCATAAACCCGAGCGTTTTTAAAATCCACTGATCTTTTGAACAGAGCTTCCATTACTCATAATAATCAATACATATATCGAATAAAACAATAGCAGCAACATAATTTGTCAAGTTCAATCACCTCCATTACTCTCAACCTATATCGCAATAAATAAATAACCCCAATGCACTTAATGATCTGTGTAGTCATATTGCATTGTCGATGAAATTGTCAACGAACAGACAGACGAGACAATTATCGTCGTTAAGAAATCTATCATTAAATAACTGGAGCACCGCTATGGGCAATGTTAAACAATACGGACTTGTACATTGTGAAAGTCAATTATCCGTATTATAAACACTATATCGATCGTATCGAAAAAGTGCAAAGAAAATTTATTAAAATACTAAATTATCGACACAATCGTCCTAACGACCATTATGCCCATTCTTTAACATATTACAAACTCACAAGTCTTGCAAACCGTTGTAAGCTGTTCGATAAAATTGTCAATAACGAAGTTGATTGCCCTTTATTACTCTCAAAATTAAACTTCATCACTAAAGCCAGACTTCCCGCTCGCCCCAACCGTAACCTTCATATGTTCGTACCACCCATCCGTCGAAAGAACTACACTAGAAACAGTTTTATTCCCCGTACTATGTATCTTTACAACAGAGATTTCAACCAAATAGACCTTTTTAATACCACTCTTACAGGATTGAAAAATTAAATTAATAATAAATTCACAAGTCACGAATGATAAAATAATAATGTATAATGTACCGATAACACGCTTAGATATTAAGTAGGTAGTAAACAATTACGAGGGTGAACGTCCTAGTGCTTGGCATGTCACTGTCACTTATACTGTTAATGACTTATGTTTAATGGTGTCATTTACTGGGACAGTGGTCAGCGCTTGAACGTTTTCCTTCTTTCAATTTCATCTTCTTCTTATAGTTAAGTTAATTCAGGTCCATTGCAACAAAATTAATAACTATAATCTATAACGTTTTCGGCACTGTATTGTCAATATTATATGTAATATAAGACAAATGTAACTCTTTTGTAATGACTGTTTGTGCCAAAATAAAGAGAAAAAAAAAAAGTAAGTACCTAAATTTTTTGTAAGAAACCCTAAGTAGGTACTTCATAGTGGTCCACGGGATCAGAATATGTGCATTGCAGTCTCCTCGGACTCCTGGCTGAACCTGGCAGCGCATGTCGCATCTTGTTTCTTTCCAATTTGAAACATGTGTTTGTTCATCCTTGGTACGATGCCTCAAGGGCGTATTTAGGATTTAAGCTAGTTATTAATAGTAAAACCTCTGGATTCAGTCATTTGACATTCATCAGTCGCTTTTTGGTGAAGGAAAACATCGTGATAAAACCGGACTAATCTCAATAAGGCCTAGTTTACCCTCTGGGTTGGAAGGTCAGATGTCGTAAATACTAGTGGCACCGCCAATTCTAGAGATTAGTTGCCAAGCGGACCCCAGGCTCCCATGAGCCGTGGCAAAATGCCGGACATCGCGAGGAAATTGATGATGATGATGTATTATGGAATTAAAATTAAGATTTTACATTTGGAAATTAATGTTACAGGTGTGTGATATCTTCCTTTGACTGTACCTATAATAGTCTCCTTTAAATCTGCAAAACGTAAAATGCTTAAAGTAAACCGCTGTATTTTAAAAGTTTACTTTACTTATATATCAACCGAGACTTAATAAATAAAATAAACGACACAAGTAACTATGTACCCAATACAGTAAAGGTAAACGCTCGTAAACGCTCCGTTCTAAACAGTTTAATGTGACAAACATCGATTGAAAACAAACAGACAAATAGACCAACTTTGTAAAACAATAAAACCCTTTATTTGTTCTTTGTCGCGTTAAAAGGAAAGCTGTGTTCACTTTGCTCAAAACAATTTTATGACCGGTTGGTAAATGTCACATCTTGTAAAACTTGTTACGATTGGTTTCGCTTTACGTTAGCATTGCATTTAAGCCGCGTATTCACTATAAACATTTTGTTTAGAAACACGGTTTCGGAAACAGAAATCCACGTGTTTCTGAAACACAGGAACAGTTGTGGTTTTATCGACATGTTCATAATTGTATACTGTATGTATCAGACCGTCCACACTGTCTGAGCTGAAACATTTTTTCTGTAAACATCTGCATAGTATAGAGCGTAGTAGTCATCTTCCTCGGGTTGTCCCGGCATTTTGCCACGGCTCGTGGGAGCCTGGGGCCCGTTTGGCAACTAATCCCGAGAATTGGCATAGGCAGTACTTTTTACAAAAGCGAGTGCTATCTGACCTACCAACCCAGAGGATAAACTAGGCCTTATTGGGATTAGCCTGGTTTTCTCACGATGTTTTCCTTCACCGAAAAGTGATTGGTAAATATATCAAATGATATTTCGTACATAAATTCCGAAAAACTCATTGGCACGAGCCGGGGTTAGAACCCGCGACCTACGCACGCTCCTACTCTTACCGCTAGGCCACCAGCGCTTCGTTTCAGAGCATAGTAATGAGTATTAATAGTATATTGATTGTATGGCATAACTGTAGTATACATACCGCTCTAGTTAAGTAGTGTATAATATAAGTTATAAGTATGTAAGTAGGTTATAAGTGGGTAGAACACAACATGTTAGAGAGCACTTTATCATAATTATACACACCATTTAAGTTTTTTGTGATAAAAAAACAGTGTTTCCCAAACATCGTTTATACTGTTTATAGTGAATACATAGCTTTAATAGTCGTATGCAAAATCGGTTGTGTTGTGTAAATTGTGCAAAAAATCTTGCAGGGCAGTAAACGCGAGTCTGTGTGAACATCTTTAGTTCTTCATGTTTGAAATCTTGTAGGTTTAAGGCCCAATATGAACGTGTTTTTCTCTCACTTTGAGCGAAAGTGTGAGCGAGATGGATGTGCGAAATCGGGATCGCGGATATCATGTTTTTGAATTTAAATTTTTTAAAGTGCATTTTAGACCTGTGTCTGTGTTTTTTTTCTATCGAGTGAAAGTCAAAAACCAACAAAATAGAGCAAAAACAAGTTTTGTATGAAAAACTTAAATTCGCTGTATTTTTTTAACTATGGTATACACCTTATCCTATTGTAAGTACAAAGTTTCAGAGCAATCTAGCTAGTCGTTTTGAAATGAAAGCGTAACTACGTTTGTATGGAGAACCGAGCTGCTGACTCTTAGGGTTGTTTCACACGCACCACAACCACACGACAACCACAACACGTGGTCGCATTGCAAATGAATAGTACAATTCACATTACGGAAAAATGTGGTACGTGTGAATTGTACTATTCATTTGCAATACAAAATATGTGGTGTGGTTGTGGTTGTCGTGTGGTTGTGGTACGTGTGAAACAACCCTAAACAGAATGATTTAGATGTATTCCTTTGTCTATGCTCGTAACTAAACAAAGATCGATTGAATCGATTTGATGCAGGAATCGATTACGCATTCATTCGCAACCTGCTAAAGGAATTGTATTGTAACGCTAATGAGTTATCGCGCATCTGAGATCTGGGTCAGCCAAGCAGTTCCTTTGTTTTAATTTGTTTTACATTTATTTTGCTCTGAGAGATCGATCTTTTCATAGCGAACTCAGTTGTTAGGTATCATTTGTAGTATCTTGGTGGTAATAATAGATGGAAATAACCGTTCCTCGACCCCCTTCCCTCGGGTGTTTGCAACCTATTTTGTTATTTACTTTACTTATGCGTTGCAGTTTGTTGACTAATAGATGCAATTTTTCAAAAACAGACTCTTGGAGGAAGGTACTTACCTACTTACGTGTCTATTTTACAATTACAAGCTTTTATTTACTTTCACCTGACCGTTGTCTGTTTGTAATCAAATCTTGCAAGTTAAATTTGATCTACTTCCCGGTTTCCGATTGAGCTGAAAATTTGCATACATATGTAAGTCGGGTGACAATGCAATATTATGGTACCATCGAGCTGATCTGACGATGGAGACAAGAGGTGGACATAGAAACTCTGTGATAAAACAACGCAACCGAATTGTGTTTGGGGTTTTTAGAATTGTCTCGATGAGTATTAGCTGCCTGTGGAAAGAAAAGTACAGTCAGCGATAAAAGCTTGTACCAAAAATGAAAATTTGCCAAAAACTTATTAGCGAAGTTAACTGCGAAACTAACAGAATGGTATATCTATAATAAGTACTCGTATCTTTTGGGCTAAGTGATATAACACACATACAAGTTATCTTTTGACCTTTCATTGCAAGCCGATACATAAAAGCAGCCAATTACAGAGCTTTATACACGACGAGTGCTCAATGGTAAAGCTATTAGTATTATGCTTGCTTTACATGTGCTTAGTGCAAGCTACTTACCTGTCTAGTAACTTGACGTCTTGGGTCTGGCAACTAAAACCATCTACATCCACGTTGTTTTTAATTTTAAAATATCTTCTATGTCTTAAGATTTTTTTTCCAGTAAAATCTGATGTCAAAATAACGTAACCAAAGAAATAACTGACGATTCTAAAGTGCTACTCCAATAAACAATGTCTTGAATCCTAGTTCGGGAAGGTCACTTTATCGTACAAAGTACTTACATACAAAAAATATCTACCTATCTCAAAATAACTTTCAGCAATAAAGTACAAAAATATACTACTAATTTAAATTTTAGAAATTCCTCACTTAAGCAAAAACTGTGACGTCTGTGACCGGTACAACCTTCAGCGTTCAAGAAACGTACTCCCATTATAAACCGGCAACGCACTTGCAACCCCCCTGTTGTTGCTGATGTCCATGGGCAAAGCTAATTGTTTACCATCAGGCGATTTGTCTGCTCGTTTACCTCCTATATCATAAGAAAATCCTCGGTAAAGGCCTAAATAGTCAAGCCAGCTCAACGAGCAACAACTAGCATGCAAGCTACTAAGCCAGTGCAAACGGGTAATTTTCGGACAAGTCCCCGCATTATTGGGTGCGCGGGCGCATAATTGCGATTCTATTAGCGGTCGCTAACAAGGTAGAAAGTGCATTTGCATGCGCTGAACCCTGGGGCCTTTGTATCAGCGGGTAGGAATCGCTTACGCTCCAAACTGATTTAAACTCTTAGGATTTTTACACATTATTAACTAACACAAACGGGACTTAAACGCGTATTAAGTTTTAAAATTTACCTCGGACGTTTCGAGGACGGCGTTGTCCCCGTGGTCTCGGAGAAGACTGGCTAAAGTTGACATCAACATCTAGCCGCGCGAGTTTTTCGAACTACCCGCACTCGATCTTATTTATCGACTTGAACATTCTGCGCACTAGGGATGTTACTCTGTCGACACACAACACTAACGATATTCGCTTACGCTCTTCCTGAGTAATTGGGATCTTAATTGTATTTTTAATCATCCAAGAAATAAAGCACTAGAATATTATTGATAAAACGTAGAACTGAATTATTATTCGACTCTCTATTTATTTAATCCACTCGTAAGAACTATAAGAATAGCAGCAAATGTCTACATTCTGGACGGCGACTTTTGTGGCCTCGCTATTTCCGTCTGTCCGAGGCTTTGATCCGTGATCGTTAGTGCTAGAAAGCGGAAATTTGGCATGGATACATAATAAATCATGCATTGCGACAAAACAAAACTATGGGACATGCGCTCGCATCGACGGCCGGACGCAACTGAGGCGCGCGCAGGCGGCGCGCACGTATTTATGCAGCGGTTGGAGCGAGATGGAAGACAGGGCGTGCTACTCTCGCAAGCGACATTCTCTGCGGTAGTCCTGAATTGCTGTATTTTCTACTACCCACTTCATGCAACCGGCGATTGTGAGCGGGATAGAAGATATGCCATCGCACTCTAGAGAGGTGCGATTTACGTAAAAGGGTAGATTAGATTCTGTAGTTCTAAGATACCTATCTTTCTATTTTTTCGTAGGTTTAGGAATAGTATATAAGACGACGATACATTTCAATAAATGTTCATTATTTAACTGACTATACCGCTGTTTACACTGGACTCCTCCTGCCTGGACCCCCTATAATTGGTGACCCCGACGTGATGTACAAGTACGCACAGTTCTTTCTGTCAACAACGAGTCATCGCTAGATATTCTCGCCGCCATGGCCGACAAGATGTTAGAGCACGCCGAGCCAGTCACCGTTGCTGCAGTCACACGAGCCACAGATTTTCAAGCCCCGCAAAGCAGCGAAAACACATTTTTTGAGAAGTTATCCCAGAAGCTCGACAATTTAACACTCGAAATTGCAGCCCTTCGGTCCGGCGGCCGGCAACGCTATCGCCGTCCCTTTCGCTCTCGCAGCCGTTCCCGTTCGAGATCTATGTCGGCGCATGGAACTTCACGCAAGCCCGGTGATCCTGGATGGCTGTGCAGATATCACTTCAGATTCGGAGACAAAGCACGAAGATGTGAATCGCCGTGTAGCAAGAAGACTAGCTCATCGGAAAACTAATGCCTACACCGACTCTGGCGGGCCTCGGTGTACCTCCAGTCAGCAACCGCCTTTGTGTCATCGATCGCAACTCTCGAGAACGTTACCTCGTCGACACTGGCGCCGAAATATCAGTACTATCGTCGCATCACAAGAAGAACCAGTTATCAAGCACCTACAAGCTTTACGCCGCAAACGACACGCCGATTAAGACCTATGGAGAGAAAACAATCACTCTTAACTTGGGGCTACGGCGCGACTACCGTTGGACGTTTATCGTGGCTGCCATCAAGACCTCAATCCTCGGAGCTGATTTCCTTCGGCACTACAAGCTGCTACCTGACCTAGATCAAAAGAAGCTCATCGACAAAACCACTAAACTCCAAGTCAACGCATTAACAGTTCGAAGTACTCAAGAAACCGTCTATTTGATCAGCAGCAATCAAGCCTACTACGAGATTCTCAAACAGTATCCTAATGTACTACGACCAATGTCTTTGAAAACGCCGGCCAAGCATAACGTGCAGCATTTCATCGAGACTACGGGCCCCCCACTCTTCGCCAGGCCACGCCCACTGCCGCCCGACAAATATGCAGCGGCGAAGGCCGAATTCGAACGCTTGATGGAAATGGGCATCTGTCAACCCTCAAACAGCCCCTGGGCAAGTCCGCTGCACGTTGTCATGAAAAAAGATGGTTCTCTACGTGTCTGCGGCGATTATAGACGTCTGAACGCCGTAACACAACCCGATCGCTATCCTTTACCTCGAATTCAAGATTTTACGTACCAGTTGCACAACAAGAAGATTTTTTCAAAATTAGACCTGAAGATGGCGTATTTTTGGATCCCCATGAACAAAGAAGACGCGCAGAAAACTTCAATAATCACACCGTTCGGGCTGTTCCAGTTTAACTCAATGACGTTCGGGCTCCGCAACTCAAGCCAAACATTCCAACGATTCATGCACGACGTTCTACGAGGCATAGATGGCTGTTTCTGTTACGTCGATGATCTTCTCCTGTCCTCTGAAAATGAAGAAGAACACAAAACACTGCTTCGACAAGTCCTGGAACGCCTAGATAAATACGGCGTAACTCTCAATGTCGATAAATGCGAGTTCGGACGAAGAAAAATCAACTTCCTTGGCTATGAAGTATCACCCGACGGCATCAGTCCCACTCAAGAGCGGATCGAAGCAATATCGAATTACCCAAAGCCGAAGACAGTCTGTGAGCTGAGAAGATTTCTAGGCATGTTAAATTTTTACCGTGACTGCCTACCACATCAAGCGGAACTTCAGTCTCAACTCAACAAGTATCTGCACAACTCCAAGAAAAATGACAAGACTCCTATCGAATGGAACACCGAGTCAGATGAAGCTTTCAAGAAATGCCGCCAAAGCATATTGGAAGCAACTACGCTATCGTATCCAGTTCACGGCGCTCCTCTATGTATCATGAGTGATGCATCAGACCACAGCGTAGGAGGATTGGTCCAACAGAAAGTTGATAATGTTTGGAAACCGCTGGCATTTTTCTCGAAGGCACTGAGTCCGACGCAACGCCGCTACAGTGTGTATGATCGCGAACTCCTAGCGATTTACATGGCTGTAAAGCACTTCAGACGACTTATAGAAGGCAATGACGTCATCGTCTACACGGACCACAGACCACTTACGCACGCACTTACGCGAGCACCGAGCAGCAGCGACACTCCGAGACGCGAGCGCCAACTGCACTTCATTAGCCAATTTTGTTCGAGCATCCAGTATATCCCAGGCGACAAAAACAACATCGCTGACGCCTTATCAAGAATCGAAGAAATACAATGTCCGTCCGCAATAGATTTCGACAAATTAGCCACCGACCAGCGCACCGATGAAGAACTAACAAAATTGAAAACTCAAGAAAATCTGAAGTTCACTGAAGTCACACTACCAGCCATCAATCGACCAATCACGTGTGAGCTCTCAACTGGCACACCGCGACCGTACCTACCTATCGCTTATCGTTATGCGGCCTACAAAGCGCAACACGATATAAGCCACTCAGGTGTACGCGCAACGAGGAGACTTATGGCATCTAAGTTCTTTTGGCCAGCAATGAACAGAGACGTCGCACTTTGGACTCGAGCATGCATTGGATGTCAACGAGCTAAAATACATCGTCACGTGATTCCACCTATCGGAGAGTTCCCGCCATCTCAGCGTTTCGAGCATCTGCATATCGATATCGTGGGACCCCTAAGAATATCAAATGATTATCGATATTGCGTCACAATGATCGACCGCTGCACGAAGTGGCCCGAGGCAATACCAGTACGCGACATAACAGCTGAAGTTGTCGCTAAAGTCCTGTACGAGCACTGGATTACGAGATTTGGATGCCCGCTACGCATCACGTCAGATCAAGGTCGTACCTTCGAGTCAAACCTTTTCAACGCTCTCCTGAAGAAGCTTGGGACCACAAGAATACGTACCACTGCCTACCACCCTCAGGCGAATTCTCAAGTGGAGAGGCTACACCGAACTTTGAAAGCCGCTCTTATGGCAAGGGGCGAAAGTTCAAGATGGTCCGAAGAGCTGCCTACAGTTTTATTTGGATTACGAGCCGCATTACGCAGCGATAACAACCTAAGTCCTGCATTGATGACGTATGGATCCCCACTACGCATGCCAGCTGATTTCTTCGTACCTACAAAGTCGACGATTGAAGACGCAGAGTTTGTACGACGTTTGTCAGAGATAATGTCATCACTTGTTCCTGTAACCCGGACGCACGCCACGCAATGGAGACCTTTCGTGCATAAGGACCTTGCGTCGTGCACTCACGTATTCGTGCGTAATGACACCGTGCGACCCCCACTCACACCACCATATGATGGCCCGTTCGAAGTCCTCAAACGCTACGACAAGTATTTCAAGATACAAATGCCACAACGAACTACTGTCGTCACTATAGAGCGTCTGAAGCCAGCCTACATCTACAATGAAGACGTCACAAGCGACAGCCAGACTCCTGCATCTAGCCCAAACACTCAGACGTATGTGACGAGATCGGGCAGAGTCACGAAACGTATTCGCTTCGCTTGAGAGGGAGTGCTATGGGACATGCGCTCGCATCGACGGCCGGACGCAACTGAGGCGCGCGCAGGCGGCGCGCACGTATTTATGCAGCGGTTGGAGCGAGATGGAAGACAGGGCGTGCTACTCTCGCAAGCGACATTCTCTGCGGTAGTCCTGAATTGCTGTATTTTCTACTACCCACTTCATGCAACCGGCGATTGTGAGCGGGATAGAAGATATGCCATCGCACTCTAGAGAGGTGCGATTTACGTAAAAGGGTAGATTAGATTCTGTAGTTCTAAGATACCTATCTTTCTATTTTTTCGTAGGTTTAGGAATAGTATATAAGACGACGATACATTTCAATAAATGTTCATTATTTAACTGACTATACCGCTGTTTACACTGGACTCCTCCTGCCTGGACCCCCTATAAAAAAAAAAAAAAAAAAATTTTAGGGTACATCCCTTAAAAAATTTTTTTTGTATTTTTTTTCGTTTGACCCTATAGTATGGGGTCTCAAATATTTTCGGAAATAGTCCATCCGAAAGAAAACAATTGTGACCCCGCCCATGGGTCCAAAAAATATAAAAAAACTATAGCGAACATCGTCCAAACGTTTTTGAGTAATTGCAAAAAAAAATCTTAGTAAAAAGACTACAAAGCGCTGTAAATTCCTTTATGCTTGTAATGTACATGATACTTTACTACTAGCCCCCGTTTGGCCTATTTTGATAGAATGGTAACTACGAAATCCTACACTGAGCATGGCCCGACATGCTCTTGGCCGATTGCTCCTTATCCTTGTGTTTAGTGGTCAAAACTCGTGGCATCAAACCTCGGTTGGATGGAGCAGAAAATTTGTTCTCGAAAAAATTGCACAGAGATGATTTCGAAAAAAAAAAAACGTGAAATTTAAATCGCTCCTAAATTTATTCCACGCTCTTATCCACTTTCGTTTTCCGAATTAGAGATGCCACGATTCGATCCTTCGATTGTTTCGATGATGGGCAATCGATGATCGACTCGAACTTTCTTAATGATCGAATCGAGGTCGAAGCGATGGCATCGTCAAAAACTTGACTGACACATCAGGGTTTTTGAAACTGTATGGAAACTGAGGGCCTACCGCGAACACCGAAGTTCGCAAAGTGCGGACATCTTTCTCCGTTGCTTTAATTACGTCTTAATTGGAGTAAAAGAGAAAGATGCCCGCTATTTGCGAACTTCGGTGTTTAGTGGTAGGTCCTTTGTTCGATAGCCGCCATGGTTTCTTTGTTAGGGCGTAAACAAGCGAAGATCCGGGGTCAGGTGTTATATATAAACTAGCTATGTCGTTTTTAGATAAAGTTTATTGGAAGCTAATAAATGTTTCAAAACAATAAGCGCATAGGAATAGTGGATAGGAATAATGGGAACGTGCAATAAATTAAAGAGCGAATTTGAGTGTCACGATTATTTTTTTCGAAATAAGAATAATAGTTTGTTGCTGGCCAGTTATATTTTTATTTTATTATTTTAATACGTTATATAATATAGCCGGTCAAACAACTTTGTCAATAGATAAAGGCGCGAAATTTAAGGATTTGCACCTACATTTTTTTAATTTGCCGCTTTTTTCTACGGACGGAAATAGCTTGACAGACTATAATTTCAACATTCAGTTAATCTCAATTATATAATTTATATTTTGACATCAAACCTACCTACCTACTACCTTCAAACCTTCAAGAAAAGAGCGTACTCCCATCTTAAAGGCCGGCAACGCACTTACAACCCCTCTGGTGTTGCAGGTGTCCATGGGCGGCGGTAATCGCTTACCATCAGGTGATCCGTCTGCTCGTTTGCCTCCTGTATCATAAAAAAAAACACACTATCTCCCTTGTAATTAACTATTTATTGGTGCGCCGGGGATCCACGGCACGTGATATAAAATAAAAAACAATTTATAAAATTCGAATAAGGACCCTCGTGAAATTAACCAGTATTTAAAGATAGCTTTCTCATCACACCGAATGGTCCCGGGTCAAATGGGGTCAATATGCGTATGAGACAGGCGGACAAGCGCGCTGAACTGGTATCTATATGTTAAATCTGGAAAGTTCAGCCTCTGACCTACTGAGGAAAGTAACGCGGGCTTAGAGAAATAGGTAGAGACAACGAACTAGAATAATCTAACCTAACCTATAAAATATAATGTGGCTAAATATAAAATGTAAATGTAACCTATAATATTTTTTTTTCGTTGTATAGACAGACACTCGCTAGGATCGCAAAGCTCTTCTTCCCTCTTAATACAGTTTGAAAAAGTCGGGTAGTATATCTCGCACTCGAGATACTTTCGCTCGCAGTGCTCGCACTCGTGTCTCGCAGAACAGGGCTCAGAACCGGTTTATTTTTAAATCCCGAAATAGCCCAATATTTTTAATTATTTTATACTCTTTACGTAGGACTGGATCATGTATTTAGGTAACAACTTCGCATTATTAGATAGTCCCATTAAAAATGAAATAAAAACCCAAAGAACGAAAAAGAACGTAATAATACCGGTATTTTTTGTATAAAGAAAAAACCGGTTCCGAGCCTTGTCGCAGAACCGACACACGAGACAAGGAAGCCTATTCGAAGATTAGTAATTGATCTCATTTTGACATTTAAGAGAAATGAAGACGGCCGATTCTACATATAAACGCAGTCCAATTTTTCACTCTGGATATTTTTACAAAATTGTATGTAAATTATAAAAATTAGGAGCGTACAAAATTTGAAATGCTTGTAACTCCTATAATAATTAATTTTAATAAGGAATTTCCTCCCGCGGACGCTCCGGCTGTGGAATGAGCTCCCTGCCGAGGTTTTCCCAAGGGTATTTGTATTGGGGTTCTTCAAAAAAGGAGTGCACAGGTTTTTAATGTAACACCTCTGGAGTTGCAGGCGCCCATAGGCTACGGTGACTGCTTACCATCAGGCGGGCCGTATGCTTGTTTGCCACCGAAGTGGTATAAAAAAAAAATCTAAAAAAGTCAAACGTAGGGGCATAGCTGTGGTTGATATACAACAAATTATGATAAAATATTTTCAATAATGTTAAAATCCAGAGAGGAAAATGAGGACTACATTTGTACGAAAAGGTGATTTCACGCGGGGCCTCCACTTACGTTTTAACACATTAAGTTCTCTGTTCGTAGACACTCTCCTCTCTTCAAAGCGGGAAAACGTTGGGATCGGCTACGAGCGTAGCCCGCAGTCCTTTCATCTTAATAAAGGGTCACGTCAATTCCCTCGTTTCTGGTTCGTAAATCTCGTTTCGTATTATTTGGTCAAAAATATAATAGCTAAAATTGTGGTTTAAGCTTTTACAGATGCGGTAAGGTCAAGGGTCTCGTCAATTCCCTATTTCTGGTTCGGAAATCTCGTTTCGTATTTTTTGGTCAAAAATATAATAGCTAAAATTGTGGTTTAAGCTTTTACAGATGCGGTAAGGTCAAGGGTCACGTGAATTCCCTCGTTTCTGGTTCGGAAATCTCGTTTCGTATTATTTGGTCAAAAATATAATAACTAAAATTGTGGTTTAAGCTTTTACAAATGCGGTAAGGTCATCCCATAGAAAATTAAAGTAATAATGTGAAAATTCATTCAAGTTCAACAGTGACATTAAAATATCCCATCACAATGAGATCTTTCATCCGAATGAGACCACACTTTCACTAATTCAAAGGTTATTCATAACTTAAAGATTGACCACACAAAATCCGGTCAGAAATAAGCTAAATTGCCTTTCTGTCAAATGAAATGAAAATCTAAATCGAGTGCAATTTACTTATAATGAGAGCGAACGGAACAATACTATTTTGATCAGAATTAGTAGGGCACTGGAGCTTCCTTCACTAACCACTTCATAAAGTAGCTATGGTTGCCATCAGATATATCTTATTTATTTATTTATTTTATTTTATTTATTCACCAACTTACATTTACAGTTAAACCAGACATGCAAGTTATGGGTTACATACATACTTAAAACTAATTAGACTAAGCTTATCACTAGATTTAATTAATATTAATAGTTGTGGGTGTAGATATCGACTCTAGGTAGCGGGCTGCTGTGGCTAGGAATCTCGGTTCTGTTTGTGAGAATATGTCAAGAGTGGGATTATGGAAAACAATATTATTAATATGGTTGAGTGCAACATATAGAGGACTACTGACTAATGTCATTGTGCTGGTATTGGGAATTACGAACAGAGGTGTAATTCGTGGCCGGAGAGTAGCTCTAACAAATGGTGAAGGTACCTTAAAATGCACATATTGCAGTAGCAATGGATTAAATATTAATCCACATATTAACCTAAAAAAGTATTTTACCGTTGTGAGCTGCCTACGTACTTCAAGGCTTTGATATGAGACCATTCCTAATAGAAACGGCGTGGGATACATGTAGGGATAGTACCCATGTGTTTTCCAGTAGAGATACCTGATAAATGATTTTTGAATTTTTTCAAGAAGAAGAATATACTTTTTTTCGTGCGGGTTCCATACAATGCAGTTAGTATCCAGAAGGCTACGTACAAATGCATTATATAATAACGTAATGACATGATGAATGTTAAAGTGTTTTGACTGACGAACAACAAAGCCAAGCGATTTTCTCGACGCACTCTAACGCTTTGACAATAGAGGCGTGTTCAGATATTTGTGAGCGCATCGGCCGATCCGACATATCTGATGGCGAATGTACAGTCACGTCAAAAAATATCAATATACGAACAAAGTTCAAAAAATATGTATATAGATATGGGCAATAAGGTCGTGTATACATATTTTTGGAACTTTGTTCGTATTGATATTTTCTGACATGACCGTACCAATGAGATTGACCTCGAGCAAGTCCAATCGCCATCAGATACATCGGAGCGGCCAAGGTGCTCACAAATGTCTGAACACGCCTCGCCTCTATTGCCGAGGCGGTACAGTGCGTGTTGAGATATTTTTGAGCACCTCGGCCGCTCTGATATATCTGATGGCGACTGTACGAGAAGGGTACCGTAAATACTATGGAAAAGGAATAAAAATTAAAAAAAAAAAAATCAAAAATATCATCTCAAAGTCGAAATAAGGTACAATGCAGGTCGTTATGTACTAATTGCAAAAAAGGTAGTGAATTAATGAAAGAGGCAGACTATAAATGAAAATACGTGATCACTTTTAAGGGAAAACATTAGTGATAATTTTCCATACAAATGTTCTCGACATTTTCCTGTCTGGACTGTTGGCTGTGGCCCTAGAATCCCTAGATAAATAATATTTTTATATGAGTTCAATATTACCCGTACCTGACACCTGTGTCTTTTTAAGTTATTTTCCAAACATATGAGTGTTAGGTTGGGAAATAATACGAATTATTATGTTGAGTATTGATCATTCGGCGAAATGAAATTATGCGAAAAATTGGTTGGGAAATGACATTCGGCAAAATAATTTTCGGCGATAATTTCGAGAACCCACAAAAGGACGACTGGCCAGTCACATGTAAGACACGCCGCAAAAAAAGTTTGCCGAATATCTTTTATTCTCAAATGGAATCCCGCCATGGTGAGTGAAATGGGGTATACAGTCAAGTGCAAAAATATGTATTGAATAAATCGTCTCATAAATATGGTACTACGCTATTATCTTATACCTTTAAACGAGCAATTCTTGTATATATATATATATATATATATATATATATATATATATATATATATATATATATATATATATAGATATATATATTTCTGTGATCTCGGAAACGGCTCTAACGATTTCGCTGAAATTCGGTATATGGGGGTTTTTGGGGGTATAAAATCGACCTAGATTAGTCTTATGTTTGGGAAAACGCGTGTTTTCGAGTTTTCGTGCGTTTTTCTTTCGACGCAGAATACGGTCGCTAATTTTGTGTTGCCGGCCACTGTCCGTCTGGTCCAGCGGGTTAAGACGCGGACTGTTAAACGAGTGTTACGGGTTCGAATCTCGCCCGGTAACTAACTTTTGTTTTTTTTTTATATATGTTCAAGTTTATATATAATTTTTATTGTTTTAGACAAGTTTAATTTAGTAAAAAATGTAGTTAAGATTATCACCAATACACCACCATATTACAATAAATAGTTATAACCGAGCAAAGCTCGATCGCCCAGGTACTTACACTGAAATAAGATGCTATGGGATATATCTTTAAGTAAGATGTGTATTCCCACATTTTTACATTTGACTGTACAAAAGATACTAAATGATCAGAGATACCAAAGGTAGATGTTTTAGAATGTGGTCGCCGTTACCGCAGAACTCCATCGAGCCAAGGCCAAGCAATAGCCTTTGGTGGCCTAATAACAATTGAATTGTTCAATCAGACGAGTGACTTTAATAATAACAGGTAGGAATCATGACTATTTGTTTTGTTATATGTATAGTCTGTCAAGCAAAGTATGTCAGTAGCAATGTACAGCAAAGTAAAGTAGGGCAACACTCGAAAAGCAGTATTGAGTTGGTAATGCGCTAAGAAAAGCAGCAATGTACATCGCACCAAAAACACGTAAATATCATAACCTCAAATTTTACAATTATTTACGCTCAACGACCGTGATTGTATATTGTAGGCACCTTGAGTTTACTAAAGTTCATGCACAAGCTTATTTAATATATTGGTATTTAATGGAGACAGCAGAAATTTCTCTTGAAATAGCAACGATTCAGAATGTAAACAAACAAGATGGCTGTCATTCACTATCCACATTCCGCAGATAAAACACAGATGACACACGATTTTGGAATTATTCGAAAACAGTGTTGCTAACCCGCGATTTTTCAAATTTGCCGCCTTTTGCTACTGACAAGATTTCCTTGACCGAGTATATTTACATAAATTAAAATTTAAAGTTACGTAGTGACGGATCTGTGCAAACTAGCGCAGAACCAGTTGGGCTAAGATGGTCGGCTCATTATCATTTGTCACTGTGCCTGTCACGTTCTAACAAGTATGTAAGTGCGAAAGTGACAGGCATAATGACAAGTGATAAAAATACAACCGTGCTACAGCCGCAAGATAGAGAAAAGTGGCGCTGTCTTGTGTCGGAGGCCAAGTCTCATTTTGTGTCACTGTGTACTAATAGTAGTAATAGTTACGAAAATGAAATTAAACTATACAAAAAAACGGCCTGATTCGAAGAATGATTAATACACGTTTGAGATCTTGGAAAGATCTTTAAAAGATCGATAACTAAACGACATGTCAAAATTGACGTTTATTTCGATTCCGCAGTGATCCCAATAAGATCTATTTACGATATTTCTAACGTCATAGTGACATTGGTTGCCCGAATCGAGCTGCTTCTGTCAATAATACGACATACAAACGATATCTAAATGAGAACTTATCGAAACCAGAACTTATCGTTATCGTATTGCATTCTTCGAATCACGCCGTAAAGTACATACTAATGCTTAAAACACGTCGATGCATTTCACTGAGATATGATGCGTCAGGATCTAGTGTAACCAAAAAGAATCTTCATTGTATATTCCATCACTAAAGTTCCATACGGACATAATACAAAATCCACTTAACCCCGAGAGTCCCAGGGACGCAAAATGGCGTCCGAAATATCACTCAAAATATATATAAAATTTTATAAGGGAATCTAATTAATTTTTGTAAAAATCTTATAAAACAATGTATTAAATTAGTTTTTGATCAACTCTGTATCTTTAGGTATTTAAAAAAAGGTAAACAAAATCTACCCTCAAATGGCTCATTAAGCCAGTTGAGGGTAGATGAAAACATTACATGATCAAATAATGTAGGTTTAAAGTCAGTTCGTTCAGTGACAGATCCAGGCGGTTTTATATTTGGTTGGTTAACCAATAAATATTATAACTACCCGAAAATGTACAATGTTGTTTGTTTACTTTTATTTAAATACCTAAAGATACAGAGTTTTTTTATTAGGTCGAGATTGGCTGGCAATTTTAGATTCCTGAGTCTTTAGTGCTTAATAAAACGTAATAAATAAGAACCTTCATGTTACATGGCTACTATCTATGCCACCAATGCAATTTAAATGACAAAAAAACAGTCTTTTTTGCTGGAGAAAAAAACTCTATGGTGGAAGCAGACGTAAAAACCGGAAAATTTTCTACACATTATCCACGCCAAATCTCTTTACTTTCTACTTAATCTTACGCTTATCAATCATTAATTCTTCTTGTTTCAGATTTACTGCGAACTGTTACACTAAAAAAATAAAACCATCACAGACAAAAAAAAAAAACATGACCAGTTGATGCAAAGATGCCAACATAGCATACAGAATACAGATGGCGCATAAACTGAAGAATAACCATTACGTGGCGACGCACCGCTCGGGGGTGGACTCACCGTCATCGGGGGCGTACTTGCACCGCGGACCTTCGAGAGACGAGAATGATAGTCATAGAGCACCGTCGGAGAGAACCTTGTCCGAATATACGGTGAGATTTTTTAATCATCTAATGACTATACCTACTAATAAGATGAAGGGAGCGAAGTGCGCCTACCCCTATACATATATCTAATAGGGCTCATGGCCTAGCGTAGGCCAGTCTAAGCGACGCAGCTATGCGGTGATATGAGATAGCAATATCACTTGCTCCCTCTAACGCATAAATGCGTCCCTTGGACTGGCCTACGCTGGGCGATCGTGTAGAGGACCCAATATATATATATATATTAAAGGTTAGCGCACTTACACGGCAGGTGCAGTTCGCAGATAAGGGGGCCAGAGATGTTAGGCTCCTTACAACTTCAACCTTTGCTTAAATCGGCAGGGGTCACTTTCCTACATAAATAGGGACTAACATTATACTTCAAGAGGCCAATCATAGGATGTTTATCATAATATGCGGTTTGAAAGGGAGTAGGTACAATAGTTTAGCACAATTATTTTATATGTGAATAATATTGCCTAAACTCTCGAGTCTAATGCAATGATGAGCAAAGTACGGCTCGCAGGCCAGCTCCAACCAGCAAAAGGATTTTATCCGGCCCGCCACTGGTCCTTCGAAATAATTTGTATATTGACCGCGAAACTATAAAAAGCGAAGTTTTGCTGCAATCCTGACCCTCCTCTGATATTCCTAAAATTTTCTGGCTCGACATTTTTCAATCATCAATTTTCATTTTGATGGGGAATTCCATCACAATTCGCATATAATTAATATAAGTAGATAAGTAAATAACAATAAAAAATAATAATAATTCAGCCTATATACGTCCCACTGCTAGGCACAGGCCTCCTCTCGTGCGTGAGGGGGTTTGGTTAAAGTCCCCACGCTGGCCCAATGCGGATTGGGGACTTCACATACACCTTTGAATTTCTTCGCAGATGTATGCAGGTTTCCTCACGATGTTTTCCTTCACCGAAAAGCTGGTGGTAAATATCAAATGACATTTCGTACATAAGTTCCGAAAAACTTATTGGTACTAGCCAGGATTTGAACCCGCGACCTCCGGATTGAAAGATAAGATAAGATAAGTAAATACCTAAATCAAATAGTTCTAATATGCTAGACTATAACATATCTACATATATAGGTACCTCTAGATTAAGTGACCTCTAGATTGATATAATGCTCACATACAGGCACACAGGTAAATACCAGGTAATACAATGGGTCTGTGTCAATCCGAAATGAGCATCATGATTCAAATCACGGCCATTGATGTCTTGTGCCGTTCGTCTGACACGATACCCGTATCAAACCTTGCGAATCAATTATTGATTTCGCATACGATTCTTAGAACACGATTGTTCGTTCGTATATCAAGAATCGACCACCTGCAGTCATTTTGCCGTTATAAATACCTGTACCCCTAGTGTAAATAAATTCGATTTCGAAACGTGACGTACGCGTTTGCGTTTAGTCTCATTTTGTATTGGATTTAGAAAGAGCGCGCCAAGCGGGACGTTTTAGAAACTCAAAATCCTATACAAAATGAGACTTAACGCAAACGCGTTCGTCACGTTATGATGTCGATTAAATTTACACTAGGGGTACTGTATAGCTTTACACTTTATAGTATAAATTGATTCAAGAAAGCTAGCACGGTTTTTTATAAAAAAATGTTGACAGTAGTTAGGTAGGTACAGTTCAAATCTCGCGCCCGCTCATATGTTTTTTTTGTACATCAATAATTTTACAATCTTTCCAATAATTTTCGTTTCCTGGCAACAACCAATACCGGGTGTCCAGTAAATAATGGTCAACTTTCTTACCACCGACAGCCCGCACCTTAGGCTAGAAAATATACTTATAAGTTTAGTAAAAGTTTCATGTTACCGAGATAACCGAACTTTTCTTTCTTTTTTAATAGGTAGGAAGCATCTTAATTCACTTTCATGACGATCTAGTTCATACGTTTATTTGCAAAGATGTAAATAGCATGTGATATACCATTTTACAACCAGTATTAGATAAGTCCTCTCACTCCACTCTGGTCTTCGAACATTTTATTATTCACTACAAGCGATCTCGAAAACCACGAAACTTTTACGAAACCTACAGGTCCATTTTCTCGACCAGCCTAAGGTGGCTGTCGGTGATCAGAAGGGTGGCCAACTGTCCATTATTTACTAGACACCCAGTATACTCGTACACACACACATTAAATAATAACAGCGCCATCTAGTACTGGATAAAACCATTGCCAGTTTTTCAGATAACCTTAACCAAACCGAAACCAAATTAGTCAAGCCGTTTTGGAGATAAATGGGAACATTAATTGCAGGGCTCGGAACCGGTTTATTTTTAAATCCCGAAATAGCCGAATATTTTTAATTATTTTATACTCTTTCCGTAGGACTGGACCATGTATTTAGGTTACAACTTCGCATTATTAGATAGTCCCATTAAAACTGAAATAATAAATCAAAGAACGAAAAAGAACGTAATAATACCGGTATTTTTTGTATGAAGGAAAAACCGGTTCCGAGTAATTGTATGCACAAGTACAGTACACAAACAAACCGTCCGTTTTGAGGGTAAAAAACGGCGCGCAGCTAAAAATGGTTTTAGGAAACAATAAACTTAAGTTATGAAAGAATTTTCGTTGGAATCAATTTCACACAATAAATTTATGATACGAACGGGATACTCATAACTTTGAGACTGCAATCAGAAATGTTTTAAAATTATTGATGAAATATCCTCCGAATCTGAAGGAGGTAATCTTAATCAATTCGTGAACGAAACATTCATAACTCCAAATCAGAAACATTCGAGTTATTGAAGCGTTTTCGTCCGGAATTATCGTTCAATCAATTTCTGGAACGTAACTGGGTACTCATAAATATGGGACTGATGTAGGGTTACCAATTTTACCATTTATACTAACCAAAATTTTAAACTGTGAAATCTCATCTGTAAGCCTCTGATAAGGCACTTAAATATAACGAATTTAAATCGTTTGGTCATTCGACCTGTTATACTTACGAAACATTTTTTTAAGTATTTCAAAGAAAAAATCCTAAAATATAAAACAGTTATCATGCTTTCTTTTTATATCCTCAAGTGAATCTGCCTATAAAGTTTGATAGGTTCTAAGCTCGGAAATGGAACACCCAACAGAAGCACCGTCTGATTGTCCTACAATGTAAACCCGTTAAAACTAAAAAGTCGCTCGCTTGATAATAATAATAAATGAGTAGCTGCATGCGTCCCATGACACGGGCAAGGGCAGCATCCACTCGGTGTTCCCTTTACATTTCATTAAAGTGTCAAAAGGGGCTCTACGTGTTGACTTCGACCCCGCGCACGCTTCCCAAAGGTCCGGAACACCATTGTTCCGTGATGGGAAACACATATAAATATACACACACACACACACACACACACACGCGCGTAACTTACAATTTAGTTCTTTAGTTTTAGTTCTTAAGACAATCAATGTAACATAGTTATACTCAGATCATACTACAATGTTCTAATTAGTTGCCAATTGGAAGAGCGAGGCTTTCTGACACAGGTGCACTATACCTACCAAAAGGTCTCAACCCCTTCTATTATTGTATTATTTTAGATTGAATGAAATAAAATTTGTTTATTTATATAAATGAATAGGTATATATTTGTACCATTAACCCATTTGAATTTTACTTTGACATTCGTAGTCCTAACAAATTCCTGGATATTCCCGACGTGTGGTAACCCTACGACGCCGGAATGTTCCCGTCCCGAAACAGATGGCATTAATATACGCACTGGTGTTTTATGAGCGCTGCAATGCTAATATTGAACGTTTGCAATTGAGGGGCTGTGTTACAAGCGAAGGGCGATTTGCTGTTGGTTATGCATAGACGCGTGGAAGAAAGAGAGGGAGGCCTTTTCCCAGCAGTGGGACACAATAGGCTACCCATCGAATAAATAACGCTACTTAAACTATAGTAGATTGATAATAAAATGGAATGAAAGGACTCATCTCAGACGAAGTAGTTTGGCGCTCGAACGCAGTGAGAGCGCGAATAGTCCGAGGCTGAAATGATGCCTTTCACCCGAGTTAAACACTCTACTGGAAAGTAATGTAAATGGAAATTTCGAATACGGGAAAAGCAATATACATGTGTTTCATGTGGTTTTTTTTAAACATTACTGAGTATATTTATTTATTTATGTATTTATGTTAAGGAGAACCAACAGCTTTAAACTTACAATAGGACAACAAGATTAATACAGAAAGCCAATTACAGGAACTCACAAGTAATAGTTTTTATAGCATTTCTTGAGGGTACTTTCAATTAATCATTTAGGTAAAAGTATCGTTAATATTTATGGAATGGGGAGTTAAATATCAGAATGGAAATTGTATAACAAATCCATTTAAAACCAAATCAACAACGCTAACGGTAACGCTACGCTAATGTAGCTCAACGAGGGGGGGCGGGTTTAGGGTCGGCAAGGCGCATGTAACTCCTATGGAGTTGCAGGCGTACATAGGCTACGGAGACTTCTTACCATCAGGCGGGCCGTATGCTTGTTTGCCACCGACTAATATTTAAAAAAAAAAATAATCCTCATCTTAAAAAATGAATAAAATCGTATTTGGAAAGTAAAATTATCTAGTGCAGAAACGTATCATATTCTGCACACTTTTTAAAACAACAATGACCCTCTTTCAGACCATGAGATATTAAAAAGTTTATAATGTACCGTAAGTTCATGACTTGGAGCAAATTGGTCGAGTTCGTCGAGTTGGTCGAAGCTCATGTTCTGCGTATCAGCGCGGCCGCCAACAGCTAAACAAGTTTTTGATATCGATGTATTTACTCAAATACTCGACCGTTGGTGCTCATATTTCTTCTTCTTCTATTAAAATATGGCCTCCATCAAATCTATGATGATTTTTCCAATGTCAAGTATCGTTGTTCAGTAGTGACTAGGTATACACGTAGAGCATGACGTTGTTCGGTAGTTGTTTTTAGTAAAGAGATAGCTGGACTTTACTAAAACCCACGCTGGACTGCCGGTGCCATTAAAACATGGTTAAACGCGTTTTAACTGCATTTATTATATATATCCATAAAAAGGGAAGAGTCCGGGTAAACAAATTTATTCGACAGATATTACATAGTACCAGACATTTATATATACGGGTTATCTCGGACGGTCTAGAACGCAAAATGTCTAGTGTAATATTTTACCTACATCGGTTATAGTCTACCGCTCTAACGGACTAGAACGCAAAATGCCCACATAATTTTTTCCGTTTTATCTTAACTTTATAGCGATGTCGACGGAGCCTATTCTGTACTGTTTGGCCTTCGGCCATTTGAAGATACCTAACGAACCTAACCTACCTATATAAAATGTTGTGGTCATTTTGCGTTCTAGACCGTTTGCGATGTAGACTAATAGCGATATAGGCAAAATATTACAGTAGTCATTTTGCGTTCTAGACCATCCGCGAATGACCGGAAAGAAGGGTTTAACTTAACTATTTTCTTCTAATCTGTATTGTATGCTCCAACAACCCTCTGTCCGACGGGTTCCATGTACATCAATTGCTAATGCCATGTTTTTTCAGACAATGGACGAACGAACACGATCGCCATCCGGCGAACACCGGGAACACCGCAACGGCCGGAGTCGTTCACAGCACACCAACGGCTCCCCGCGAGCCGATAGCGACGTATACGTCACTAGCGGCGCCTACAGACCTCCCTCACAGATCAGGTAAGAATTATATCGGTATGTAAGAACGAGGACAACGAAACGGCTGGAGCCGATCATAGCACGCCAACGGCTCGCTCTGAGCTATGAGGGAGAGCTATAATGCCGACAGTAGAACGCTTCGTGAACGCTCGCGACCGCTAGAACGGTCCGTGTCCGGGCCGAGGCTTCCCATTCTGACATTTTGTTTTCTATGGAGGGTGATCGGTGATCACCTGACACACGTGTAATGCGGTATGGACCTCTTAATGTTGGAATGAATTAAGAAGTACATACCGCATTACGCGTGTGTTAGGATATGATAGATATGAAGTAGAAGATACGCAACTGTCCAGGAAGGGAAGTAGGCCATTTAAGACCATATTTGTTGTGGATAAAATTCATCCCTGACTAGTATTTGAAAGATCTGATTGTCGAAGTGAGAATGAAAATAAAGCTAGTGAAGATTATCTTGAGGTAGAATCTGAATGTCTGAATGATTTGAGAAATTGATGATTAATTTGTATTGAACAATGTTGATATTATAAGTTTAATTAAATTGAATCAGGTACTAAAACAGGTATGAGGTTTTTAATATATGTATGTATAAGGAAGATATGAAAGAGGCTTCCATGTACGATATTTGATTTACATGCTAAAACAGGCAGGTTTTAGTATTGAATTTGACTTTGTGGGCGTGGGTTATCCCACTTCTGATATGATAACTTGCAATTAGAAAACATAAATACAAATTACAGTTTTATTTCACTAACTTCACTTTAAAAAATCCAACAGCGTAATTAATCATGACAAATGCCATACGTACCTCTTATATTAAAATATGAATATCGCCAAATTAGTAAATCGGGAATCAAGCGAGCTACTAATGAAATTATATATAAATGGCTAAAATTGTCTTAATGTTTTCCGTAAAAGGCGTAAAAGTCCTTTCAGTCTGTTTAATTTAAAATACGACAGCGAAATCAGTCGGAATGTAGCTCCCGTTAGCGAGCAGCAACAATGTTTTCAGTTGACCCACTGTATCGCTACCAATCATCAAACTACTTTGGTTAAATCGCGATTAAAATTCATTAAGTGCGAGACAGCTTGTGTTGTAGATGGCGATAAATGGGAGCACGATAAGTTTTCAATTTAGATGGCAAGATGGCGTTTAAGGTCGACATAAATTCGTATATAGCCTTCACACAAAGCATGAAGTTCAATAGAAACGCTAAAATTTTAATCTCCGTTTCTGTTAGGGCAAAAATGCTGTCTTATGACTGACTCCAGCTGTCTCCTCGACAGATCTTATAATTTCTCACCCGATTCTCCAGAAATTTTGCGATCAGTTTCTATAATGAGATATAAATAATTTATTCGTGGCAAAAATGTACAGATAAAAAGAGGTACAAAAAACAAACTTACACATAACATAATTCTAAACTATAGTTATTAACATTATACAATCCGCCACGTGCTTCGTCAAAACACAAATGTAATCCGCACAAGTATCGTCACAAACTTATTGTACCTTAACACTAAAACAACTTATAAATTCCGCAACGAACTTCGTCAAACACACCTATAATCTAACGCTCATCCCCACTCTGCAACAAGCCCGGCCCAAAAGTTCCCATTATGCCGGCAGCATTCCCCCGCTGTATGGCGATGGAAACCTGTTGGACCAGCCAAGACCCAGAGCGGGGATCATTACCCTTCTCCCGCAAACGCCTGCCCAACTCCCTAAAAAACTCCAGAGCCTCATTACTCCAGGGTCCAGCAGTCTCCACGGCGACCGGTACAAAATCGTACGCCACTTCTGGGGTGGAATATTTGGCGTGTTTGAGCCTTGCAGCCGTTTCTGCCGCCGTTGTGCGTTTCTATAATTATATTATTATGTCAATTCACTTTTTGGACCCTTTCAAAATGGCGCAACCATGGGAATTCGCCAAGTCAATAATAAATAAATATTATAGGACATCCTTACACAAATTGACTAAGCCCTACAGTAAGCTCAAGAAGGCTTATGTTGTGGGTACTCAGATCTCAGATAACGATGTATATAATATACAAATACTTAATACATAGAAAACACCCATGACTCAGGAACAAATATCTGTGCTCATCACACAAATAAATGCTCTCACCGGGATTTGAATCCAGGACCATCGGCTTCACCACAGACTAGGCCAGACCGGTCGTCAAAAGCTCAAAGTTGTACAGTTCGTAAAGCCACTAGTTAAATCTGACATGTAAGTATATTTCGTCTATAACCATATATCTTCCTGTGATATATATTATATGGCTACCGTCCCACTTGGACATACATTGTACTTGAAGTAGGTTAATCCTAGACATAAACATACCTTCGTCAAATGCTGCCATTTCTCTACAGACTACCACTATCAGACACCGTTTTATGCGTTTACCAAAACCTTTTACGCGTAAAACAGTAAAATACTACATACTTTACAACTTATACCATATAAAAGAAATCGAAAAATGAATAGAGTACTTTGGTGGTGATAGATTCTGTACAATATAAGTGCAATTACAATCTATATCCAAAAACCTCTTCTTATTTTTATTTTATTTAATCTTTATTGCACATAAGAAAACACACTGTACAATAGGCGAACTTCATGCCGTTCCGAGTTGTAGTTGCTGTTGTGAGCAGTAATGAGTTCCGAAAAGGTATGGAATTTCCGTAACTCAATAAAAATTATGTACACCTTTGGAACAGATATTCCACCCAGAATGCTTCATCTAATAGCAAGTGGTCTGTCCATTTCACAAACCCACAAAACTGGGATCGTCACGAGCTCTACGCGGTAGATAAATCTGCGGCGATTTATGTCTGTCTGTCTGTTATGATGAAGCTACGAAACCGTTCGGTGAGCGCGATGTCAATGGAAGGTTTATGTGGGTTATTTCCTAATGGCTGGTTTTAGATATATGAGTGCAGTAAACATCCCTTATAATGGACGTGGTACTGGTACCACTAATGGGATGGTATAGAAAAAAACCTTTAAAAGAGGTATTAACATCAGTTTTTAAACACTGGCAACATTTTACCATAAACAAGAGCTTGCGTTTTATATTTTTGTTAGTTTTAAAATTAATGGCTATGGTCTCCATATACCAAAAAGTGTCCGACAAAAAACCATAAATAGGTGGCGCTACAATACCTAGAATACTTGAGAAAAAATCTAATCATAGACAGCGCACTTCACTCCGTTCATAACGCCTAGGTTCTTAGCTACTCTAGCGCTACTCTGGAGAGATTTGGAACTATTATTTATAGCTGACAGCTGGACACTTTTGCAACAGTTCTGCTTAAGGAGATTCTGTTCCTTGCCTCTACCTTCCATATTAATGGCGCCACACACCCATGACTGGAGAAAAAACACATGTGTTTTAATTTGTTAATAATATTAATACACATTGCAGTATCTATAATTAAATACATTGAAAACGTAAAGCGAGAATAGGACATTCAACTTTTAATGCATAAAGTGGTAGAAATTTTGCAAGTGTCGGTGAAATATCAAAATATTCAAAATTTTCTCTTAAATGTCCCGTGATTGGTGCAGCATAATCTGGTAATCTATTGTATGATTTGTATGTTCCTATCGACGGTATTAACCAAATGTATGTAAAACGTCTCTGAGATGACAATCACAATCTTCGTCAAGCTTCAAATACAATGACATACAGAGATAAATGCCACAGTGTTTAAGTTAAGCTTAGAATAAATTTGAAAGTGGTGGTAGCCGTTTTGAAGTGTAACGCTCTTACGGTAGTTGTTGCTAGGGTCCTCTAGACCCTAAATTTAGGTTTAAGTTTAATTTATTTTCAATAATAGTACATTACTATAGAGGCCGGGAAACGTAGGGTTGCAGGCCAAGTAGATATATACGGATAGAGATGCGCGGCCGGCAACCTCGTTTCTCGCCGAGATATGTATAGTGCTTTTCTCAAACTTGCAATTAAAACAAAAAATTGTAGTCAATTTGTTTTGTGGCGACCTACTCGGCTCGCCACCCTACCAGCGGTGTACAGTACAACCTTACGTGCGTAAGACCGCGCGCCTGCGCGATGCGCCACCGAAGTTGCTTAGCAACGAATATGCACAACAAATCACCGTACCAAGCTAACTGAACGTAGTGATTATATGCTCTTTGCTAGTTGATGGTTGGATGCCAAGACGTTGTGTCACAATTTGACGTTAAAAAACAAAAGAAGGTTGCTTTACAGTCCTAGGTGTGTAAGGCAGTATGAAATTCCTTTACATATCATCTTCACTCATCGCACCTGATATGTCAGTATTTCCGGACCTAAGTTGACGTAAGTCATGTCATCATTTCATAGCAAGTTTGAGAAAATATGTGAAATAAATAAATAATGAAGTTTAGTTGCCTGTAGGCCGGTAACTATTTACGACTATCTATGATGACTATCTACCTATGTTTGAATACAAACCCTCCATTGTCACAAATATTTGATTTCATCATTTGATAGACATCATACCTTGATAGATCGTCATTACCGATCATCTACGCCCCAATGTGCGCGCGCATTGCAACTCCAAGGAAAACTGTATTTACTTCCCACAGATATTATAGATGTTACTCCTTTTCTCTTCTAAAGGGTATATTTTAAGACAATAGTCTTAACTTGGTACGTGCTTCATACACCTTTACTACGTTCTTCTATTGGGGTGGTCGCGCATGCGCGAAGCGACCGGCGCTCGCGCAGGTAATTTGACGCCAATCTGACGCGTTTATGCAAAGGTTTTGTCTGTAAGTAACAGCGCAGACGAGCGGGATAGTTACACGTGTGATTAATACCTATACGCATTAATATGCATAAATACAATTAATTCTAAAAAGTAGGTATAACATAACAAACAATGCGACTTTAATGAAATCATTTTCAACACATATCCGGGTAGGAAAATTATAGAATATTATATCTCTAGCTGAATTTTAGTTCAAAGTTCAAAGTGTTTTTATTCGTAAGTATATTTCAAACTGATTACAGCAGTGGTAAATAAATATGTATTTAAATATCTATATAAATACCTAGTTATTATTAATATTAAAAGTCATGTAAAATCATAAAGCATTAAAATTTTACAGTAAAAATTCAGCAATAGTGTAAAAACAATTATCAATTAAAAACAAATATACATAGTTTATTCTTAAACTGATTTAAGAGTAACATTCTAAAATGGACAGGCCAGTTAGAATAGTGCATTGTGCCACGAGGGGGGTAAGTGAAATTTTGGATACGAGGGTGGTAATTCTTACCCGAAGGCTGGAGGGAATTAAAGAATCGAGTTTGCAAAATTCCTACCCCGGAGTTACACACAATGTTTGTCATCACACTTGCGAGGAAAAATCTAAATTTTAAGCGAAATAATTCTTAAATACGGTGACATCAAACATTCGTTCGCCATTTTGTCATTTCTTGACAGGTTAGACATTCAGCCACTATTGAAAATTATGCAAAATATTTTAAACGGCTGTTAAATTAATAAATTAAATAAATTTATGTTAAACATAAACAAAAATATTAAATTATAAACATCAATTGTATGAATAAGTGACATAATATTTAAAAAGACCCTAGGGAGTTATAGTTTATTTTCACAATCCATAACTCCCGCGGGAACAAAATAGGCCTTTGTCCTTCAGTACACCTGCATGAAATAAGATCTTTTTCGAGCAAGTGTGATGAAAAATTAATAACCGCCGCGTTTTGCGCGCTCGCGCTCGTCTGCCCTGCCGTAATAGTCCTCAGATCGGATCGGGGTGGCGATGCTAACGGTGCTGAAATTAATAGGTTACGGAGTCTGTTATGAGCGGCCTAGATACAAGCCGTGATTCATTCTTGGACCTATATTTTGATGCAGTGGAATTTGCAAAAAGTGTAAACAAATCAACTTGACTTTATTACTCCGTAACATGGTCCGTAATCACGAAACGTGGTGTACGTAGGTGTAATCCTCCGGAATCGTACCGAGGTTGCGGAGTGTTAGGGTCGGCAACACGCATGTCACTCCTCTGGAGTTGCAGGGGTACAATCGTACATAGTCTACGGAGACAGCTTATTTTTTTTTTTTTTTAATTTGATTCAGGTAACAAGGCCCATATTACAAATACCTTACAGACTAACATACATATACATTTTATAAAATGACAACTAAACACTATTTAGGCGACAAAACGGCGTGGCTCCGTTGAATCGGCTGCTCTTGTGTCGGATTCGGCAGTTTGCCCCGGAACCTCCGAAACACGACACCCTTCGGCCAGAAGTCGGCGCATTCGATGGTCCCCTGCAGCGGTCGCGGCACGCGCACAACAAAAGAGTTGAAATGCTTAGCATCAGGCGGGCCGTATGCTTGTTTGCCACCGACCTAGTATAAAAATCACGAAGAGTTGCTCATAAACATACACCGCACTCGAGGAAGCATTTTGCGGGCGCGTCAGTTAGTAACGTTTGCAAATAAATTAATACATTTTCGAGTTGTCAGAGTAAGGTAGGTATTATTTAATTTTGTACGTAGTATTTGTAACCTGGTATTTAATCATAAAATGACGCATGAATTTAATTAGCTACCGTTACTTACTGAACGGGAAAAAACTTGTTTAATAAATTTTATTTATATGGTTCAAATATCTAACAGGCAACCGAACGTCCTACATTACCAAAACTCGTTAACTCAGAATAACGTAACGTAATAGTTAACGTACATAAATTTGAACCTTAATACTATCGCGATAACTTATAAGTGACATAGGTAGTTGCTTTGGCATCAGATACTATGATACGATGACTACGCCTCTACATAAAAGAAACAAAAGCTTTTGTTTAACCGATTAGAGTCGTAGGCGTAAAAATCATTTCCGAAAATTCATTACAAAAAAAAAAAAAATTATAGGACATTATTACACAAACTGACTAAGTCCCACAGTAAGCTCAATAAGGCTTGTGTTAAGGGTACTTAGACAACGATATATATAATATATATATGTATAAATACTTAAACACATAGAAAACACCCATGACTCAGGAACAAATATCCATGCTAATCACACGAATAAATGCCCTTACTGGGATTCGAACCCAGGACCATCAGCTTCATACGCAGGGTCACTACCCACTAGGCCAGATCGGTCGTCGAATTCATGTTCATGAAAGTTGCAACCAAAGCTTACAAGCTTCATAATGCGGGCTCTATTAGAGGTAGTCTAGACTTACTTTACGGTATAAACGGCGTAACTATTGGTCCAGTGATCTTATTCACAGATAACAATCGATTCGATCCATCGATATGTGGGTATCGGTGGCAACCGGCGACCTAAATGTGGGGTCGCAGGTTCGATACCGGCGTTAGCAGTGCCGTTAAAGATTGCATGATTAGCAGTAATAAAGAGTGGTAGGCAAAATTTTAAGTGTGTTTCTTAGTTTAGCTGGTAAATTAAGTTTTAAGTATGTTTCTTAGTTTAGCTGTTGGCAGAGAACAAGAATGTTCTAGACATAGATCACCCTTTTCTCAACAATATTATGGGAAATTCTACGTAAAGTAACCCATTTTCATTGTTCTGAAAAAGTAGGCGCGAAGGATGGATGTCCCTTTTTTAATCTGACGAATGGTTTCATGTATCACTATTTATGTTTTATTTTTTTGAGGCACCGTATAAAATATAAGTAGTTTTATAAAATGGACGGACTTGGTGCCAAAAGTCATTGTCTACCAGTCAACCTTTAGACAAAACAGAGAGAAGTAGCTGTGGGGGTTATGAAATGTGTCTCATATGATGTATTCTGTGGAATAAGAGATTCTTTTTTACGTATTTACCTTGCGTTGGTGTGGTGAATTTTTTTGTGTTTCACTCAATGGCAAAGTTTGTTTAACCGTGCCTTGAAACCCTCACAACGCTCTAGATTTCATTTTCGAACCATTCGCTACGTTCGTGGTTCTTCTTTGGAATTTTTCGCTTGATCGGGTATAAATATTAGCACGAGAGGTTAAACAACAACTTTATCCCCTTGTAAAACGAATGACAATTGACCAAGCTGAAACGGAGACGCTTTGCGCTCGAGCTGTCAACAAACATTGTATTTGAACTGCATTAACTTGGCACTGACCGCATACAATGTTTACAGATCTATCGATACAATGTATACAGATATATCAATACCAGACCAACCAGAGCCAGAGCTCAACGGGGGGGGGGGGGCGGGTTTAGGGTCGGCAACGCGCATGTAACTCCTCTGGAGTTGCAGGCGTACATAGGCTACGGAGACTGCTTACCATCAGGCGGGCCGTATGCTTGTTTGTTTGTTGTTTGTTTATTTAGTATAAAAAAAATACAATGTTTACAGATCTATCGATACAATGTTTACAGATCTATCGATACAATGTTTAAAGATATATCGATACAATGTTTACAGATATATCGATACAATGTTTACAGATATATCGATACAATGTCTACAGATATATCGATACAATGTTTACAGATCTATCGATACAATGTTTACAGATATATCGATACAATGTTTACAGATATATCGATACAATGTTTACAGATATATCGATACAATGTCTACAGATCTATCGATACAATGTTTACAGATCTATCGATACTTATATATATATATATATATATATATATTTATTATTATTATATATATATATTTTTTTACTTTAAGACGAAAGTGGAGGTCCCGCGCGAAATCACCTTTTCATACAAACAGTCCTCATTTTCCTCTCTGGATATTAACATTATTGAAAATATTTTGACACAATTTGATGTATATCAACCACAGCTATGCCCCCTACTTTTGATTTTGTTTTCTTTCTTTAATTATTATAAGAGTTACAAGAGTGAATACTGAGCACGTTGGCCGAGCGGTGGGACTCACCGTGGCTGAAACACTGCAGCTACATGCCCCTTTATGTAAAAAAATGTTTTAATGTTATGTTTGTAAAAATATTACCCTATTAGTAAAAATATTTTCCATAATGCCAATATCCATAGAGGAAAATGAGGACTACGTTTGTGTAGAAAAACGGCCGTCCCCTTTCCTCTTAAAGTACAAGATAGAATTGTTCTCATCCTAAAAGTAAATAGGTCACAAAATTAATGCGATTTTTTATATATTTGCGTATGTGATGATTCGTGTGGTTTAGGCCATGCAACACCACTATGATCTACGTATTATAATCGCGTTTACTGTTCAAGACATGGCATGGCATGGCATGGCATGGTGGTCTATGCCTTTCATCTCGTTCTCGACTATGTCCTTTCTATACCCTAAAATTAAAAACTCTAACGGCCCGATTCGAAGAACGAGATACGATAACGATAAGTTCTGGTTTAGATAAGTTCTCATTTAGATATCGTTTGTATGTCGTATAATTGACAGAAGTAACTCGATTCGGGCAACCAATTGGGATCACAGCGGAATCGAAATAAACGTCAATTTTGACATGTCGTTTAGTTATCGATCTTTTAAAGATCTTTCCAAGATCTTAAATCTGTCTTATTCATTCTTCGAATCGGGCAGTGTATGATTCAAGTACCTTAAGACCTTTCATTGTAGACAGCAGTGTGGGAACGAACGCCGCCGACCCAATTAATGGCGAATGCAGATGAGTTATTGGCTCCGAGCCACGTGAGCCGATGAACGGTTTGAATTTGCGCAGAGTTGAACTTCTAACGGCTTGTCTTGAATTGGTAGTTTCAACGGAACAAATGTACGTACATTTTACTGTTAATTACATAGGTAAGGCATTTATACGTCATGTGGTATGTATATTTTCACCACACCAACTGGTAATGACCCTCTTGAGTGTTCAAAATCGAATGAGAATATATTATAATAAATATATTATAAGAAGAGTTAGGTGCATTTCAAAATTTGTATGAAAACTGTTACGCTCCTAATTTTTAAAATACTTAATAAAAATATCAAAAAATATCAAATGTAGCTATGGTTAAATAATGTAAAAATATCTTCCATAATGTTAATATCCAGTGAGGAAAATGGGGACTACCTTTGTATGGAGAAACCACGGCCGTTTTTCCATCCAAAGTAGTCCCTATTGCTCTTAAAATGAGAGCGTAATTTCGATTGTATAGGAGCGGCGTTCGCAGCAGGTTAGTGTGTCTCTTAACCAAATAATTTTGCAAATATGTGTGAATTGTTATAGTCACTATAGTCTGTATCTTATGGTATTTAAAAAAAGGTAAACAAAATCTACCCTCAAATGGCTCCTTAAGGCAGTTGAGGGTAGATGAAAACATTACATGATCAAATAAAGTAGGTTTAAAGTCAGGTCGTTCAGTGACAGATCCAGGCGGTTTTGTATTTGGTTGGTTAACCAATAAATATTAAAACTACCCGAAAATGTACAAATTGTTTGTTTACCTTTTTTTAAATACCTAAAGATACAGACTATAGCTAGGTCATCTTTCAGATATTTTCTCCCAAAAGTCAGCCAAACCGTGATGCACACTGCTCATAACCATGACAGTTACAAGCGTCACAGCCGCGATCCCGAAACAAGACGTCACGACATCACCCGTACCGTGACAAGTAATTTGTTACTAAATTATTATTGTTATAGTCACTAGGTCATTTCTCAGATATTTTCTCTCAAAAGTCAGCCAAACTGAGATGCACACTGCTCACAACCATGACTGTCACAGGCGTCACAGCCGTGATCCCGAAACAAGACGTCACGACATCATCCGTGCCGTGACAAGTCATTTGTTACTAAATTATTATTGTTATAGTCACTAGGTCATCTCCCAGGTATTTTCTCTCAAAAGTCAGCCAAACCGTGATGCACACTGCTCACAACCATGACAGTTGCAAGCGTCACAGCCGCGATCCCGAAACAAGACGTCACGACATCACCCGTACCGTGACAAGTAATTTGTTACTAAATTATTATTGTTATAGTCACTAGGTCATTTCTCAGATATTTTCTCTCAAAAGTCAGCCAAACTGAGATGCACACTGCTCACAACCATGACTGTCACAGGCGTCACAGCCGTGATCCCGAAACAAGACGTCACGACATCATCCGTGCCGTGACAAGTCATTTGTTACTAAATTACTACACTATTACAAAGGCTAGTAAATATAGAAGACTGACAACCGAATTACAACGCTTACTATATTTATATTTTAGCTTTGTGAGTGTGTCAAATTGACCTTACCTGTAAGTATTAGGCACGAAGGTAGGTACCATCAGCTGTAAACGTGCATGGCGACTTTAACAATGAATTCATTCATAAGTTCTCCATGCAATTTTGCAGCTCACTGTACAGCTGAAACTAACAGTTTTAGACATGAATTTCATTTATTAGTGCCATAAACTTAACGGAATGCTGATACGATGTGCGAGGAAGCCGCCAGCTCTTCGGTCACCAGTTACGTCAGCCAAACGCTTCGCGATTTCTGCAATAAACTTGTGCGCGCTGGGACTCCATGGACCTAGACTAGAGTTTCAAAATGGTACTCTCTTCCACGGCTCTTATTTTTATTACGTTTCTATATTTCGACGCTTTCCGCCGCTCCGCCCGCTTTTATATTAGTCCGTTGGAGGTGACCGATGCCAGTGTTTCTACGCAGGAAGCATCCCACACTAACATGCGTCCCAAGCTCCAAGAACACCTCATCACCACTCTATTAATTTACTACTCTCTGGTTACTCAAAAGTCTATCCAGTCCATCACGTACCAAAATACCCTTTTTCTTGTAAAGTGGAACAGGCGGCACTTCAAAAGAGTTTGTCCTTTCCTCCAGCCTATCGTCTTCGCTTTTTGTGGGTAAATGAGAATTGTTTCGGATTTGGGTTTTGAAAGCGTGTGACCAGAATATTGTGGTAAAAAGTAGTTAATTGACTTAATAGCAATGATATTTGGAATTTCATGGTTCTGTGACCACCTGCTACCAAAGTGCATTACGAGTGAATGCACTTGGGAATTGGGATGCACTTTGGTTGAAGGCTAAAAAACATGGAATGTTAGAAACAAAAACTATGTCGTCCAGCTATCTATAGGCCTGCCGTTTAATTGAGGTGGTTGGTAAGAAATAGTAGATTGTTAACCAAGGGATGAAAGACACTCATTACTGTAGGTGTAGAGGTAGTTTAGGGCTCGAACGCCGTTTACCCGAATTAAACAGTCTACTTTTCATTTCGAATATGAGGAAAGTAAAATGTGTTTAACATAATAATAGTGACGTTTTGATTTTGGACTCTTTTTCTAAACTTATATGTACCTACTTCATAAAGCATGGTAGGTCAACGGCACCAATCATGGGACATTTAAGAGACAATTTGGAGTATTTTTAATATTTCACCGACACTTCCAAAGTTTATACTGCTCTATGCGTAAAAAGTTGAATGTCCTTTTCGTCCTTTATGTTTTCTATGTATTTAATTATAGATACTGCAATTGGTTTCAATATTATTAACAAATTTAAACTATGTGTTTTTGCTCCAGTCATGGGATGTATGGCGCCATTAATATTTAAAACAAACAAAAATCAATGAAAAATAAAAACTTAAGCATCTCAATTGGCTCTTGTTTTCGGTAAAATTTTGCCAGAGTTTAATAACTGATTATAAATAATTACTTTACAGAATTTGTGTCTACCATCCCATTACTGGTGCCAGTCCCATTATAGGGGTGGTTACTATACCCTCTGGCTTGCCCACCAGGTCTGATTGACGCATCACCACTGGCGCAGACACATATAATTATGACGTGACTAAGGACAGGCCGGAAAGTACACTCGATCCGTCACGCCGGGCGTCACGATGTTGATTTGGGGATTTTTTCGGTACATAACAACGTTTTTTAATACTTTTTGTGTCTACGTGAGCCTACTTACCTTAATTTTGGGTTTTTGTGGCGGACGGTCTCGTACGTTGACTTTTTGGTTATTAAGCTCCTTTTTATAATGATACTACTAACGTCTGCCCTGCCCGTGACAACGTCGGCGTGGAATGATGATGATTGTTAAAAAAAACTATCCTATGTCCTTCCTCGGGCCTTAAACTAACTCTATACCAAATTTCAACTAAATCGGTTCAATATTAAGACAGACAGACAACTTCCACATTTATAATATTAGTATGGATTTGAAGATATGTCGACTCTTGCTTATTTATTAATTGCGTTTGAAGCTAAGCTGAATCCTCACTAACTATCCAGGTAGGTTAACTGAAGGAAATCCCTTAAAAGGATATGTTCGCCTTTGTCCATATAAATTTCATTCGCGCCACGTATTAGCATCGCAATACAGCGGGGAAATGCTGCCAGCATCGTCGGCACTACCTATCCCGAAGGGGCCAATTTTTTTAGACGTCTTTTAGTCTTATTTAGTATTCATTTTTAGGGTTGCATACCTCGAAAGGAAAAAACGGAACCCTTATAGGATCACTTTGTCCGTCTGTCTGTCTGTCAAGACCCTTTTTGTCAGGAACGCGTGGAGGTATCAAGGTATCAATTTATATCAAATACTCAAGTTTACTGTCCCTTGGAACTGTGAAAAAATCAAATTTCTAAACCGACGCAATCAAAAGATACAGCCGTTTATGTCGCAAATTTCCGCAAACTTTCGACACTCGCAAGGGAATCAAAACCTACAGGGTACTTCCCCTGAACTCAGAATCTTGAAATTTGGTACGAAGCAACGTCTTATAGCACAGATAACGGAAAAACTGCGAATACCGTAAATTTCTAGTTACATCATATCAAATAATAAAAATATTTTTAATAATTGATATGACTCGATATTGTCGTGATGGGTGAACTTTTACTTATATACCTACAGGTTTGTACGGAACCCTCAGTGCGCGAGTCCGACTCGCACTTGGCCGGTTTTTAGTTTTATTTTATAAATAAGTTAGTATTCATATTTATGTAATTGTTGTCAAGTTGTTTATTGTGGTAATAAAATAAAATAAATAGGTTAATGCTTAAGCACCTACTACACGCTGACTTCTCCTGCCTCCTTTTCGTCTGGATGACTCTCATTATAAAAAGCCCCAAAATATAAATCCAGGTTATAAGTTATTTTCATACCCTTTTAATTGTTCCACAGTTTTCATTTAATTAAGTAAGCTGACTATTTATTTATTAAGGAGATAAAAAAGACATGGGCACAAAAAAAAGCGTATGTTGGTAACATTACTTAGGTATAGGTAGACGTTTCCTTAAACTGTGAAAAGATCACAAAAAGTGTCATTCGTCGACTATACTAACATATTTTCCCAACGTTTATAATCAGACATAGAAGTTTTTGTGTCAAAAACGAGTGTTTGAAAAAATTATACATCGATAAATCTGTTATCGATAAGTCAGTCATAGATTAATAATTAAGAGATGTAAATTCTACTTGCTGTTAATTACCGAGAAATTTCAAGAATGAAAATTAATTACAAATCTTTACATAATTTCTTTATTGACATTTATTTTGTACTTAAAAATAAAAACATAAACCGTGGTATACAGTGCTAAAAGAATAGAAAACGACCAATATATTAAAGAAGATATCGAACGTGTTGTGTATTTTGCGGTAGCTATCTTCACTTCCTAAAAGGTATATAGGTAACGTTAAGGTAACATCGATAACAGACATGTCGATATTTCATTTTGTATAACACTTTATTGTGCCACAAAAACTTCTATGTCTGTTTATAATATTAGTAGGACATTTTACATACGAGCCCCTTTCACAGCTTTCTAAAGTATAAACTTAACGCACGTTTATCGCTTTACGGCGGAATCACTTACCCAAGCTAACAAATAACGTCTATTACTCACACTCAGAGATGTGACTTATTTGAAATACTTGTATTTCAAATGCAAATACAAAATGCAAAATACCTATTTTGTATTTTGTATTTAAATACCTTTTAAAGAAAACTATTTTGTATTTTATTTCAAATTGTTTTTGGGACCTATTTTCTATTTTCAAAATACAAAATACTTTTTATTAGGTGAAGTAAGTAGGAGTTACAATATCTTCTGACGTTGTTACAATCCTTTCAACTCTCTCATTCTTTTATGGCGACCGGTCTGGCCTAGTGGGTAGTGACCCTGCCTATGAAGCCGATGGTCCCGGGTTCAAATCCTGGTAAGGGCATTTATTTGTGTGATGAACACAGATATTTATTCCTGAGTCATGGGTGTTTTCTGTTTTTTTTTTGTGTATTTATTCACTATGAATTTTTTGAAACAGGGTTTAACACAATAAGCCACTATTGAAAACCTCTAGGGTTTATATAATAGTTGGCAAGATCGCGCGGACCGATCCGCGTTTGCTTAATACTATTATTACATACTTAGTTATGTTTTCCTGTCGAAGCTGTTATTGTATCTATCGTTTAAATATCGACCTTATGTATATGTGCTTAAGTATTTATAAATATTTATCATTGTCTATTACCCACAACACAAGCCTTAATGAGCTTATTACTGTGGGACTTAGTCAATTTGTGTAGTAATGTCCTATAATATTTATTTATTATTTTAACATGGAACTGGTGAATCTGTTTAGTAACGCCGCAAATGACCACAAGCGTAGCGAGAGATTAAAAATGTTGAATCTTAAGCGTTGCAAGGGTTTCAAGGCACGAGAGGTAAACAAACTTTTCTGCCCTGGTGAAACACAAACGAGACGTTTTCACCAACCAACGAGAGGTATATACTAGCTGTAAAACATTACAAATATAAATTAATGCTTTTAATAATTGACCGTTAAAAACCATCACTTAAAAGTCCATTCAACCGGTAAACATGAGGAGACACAAAATTTGTACTCTAGAGGACTGATATACACACTATTTTTAAAGAATAAAGAAAGCTTTTCCAACTTGTAAATTCGGAGCAATACTAACTTTTTAATTCAGACTAGGTATTCACTATTTAAGAGTATCTTTTATCGCAAAGTATTTGTATTTTAAAAAAGCATTTTGAAAATACCTATTTTGTATTTAGTATTTTAAATACAAATTTGAAACCTATTTTGTATTTTGCATTTGAAATAGTATATCAAGGAAGTATTTGTATTTTGTATTTAAATACTTTTTATAAAGTATTTTTCACATCTCTGCTCACACTAACCACTTCATTTGATTCTATACTCCCACTGTCCTGACTTTAAAAATCAATTCCAAGAGCCATACAAAGATGTTTAATAGGTATTTTGATTGTTACGGCCTCACGTTTAGCTTTAACTGGTTTCTTTTTATAAAGATGTTTTTTATTTTTTATAGTGGACGTCTAAAATCTCGTTTTTCGTCCGCGTCGGGACTAAATCTTTATTAGCGGCTGTCAACTTGATGTACTAATACGGGAACTCACGGTTAAGTCGATTGGATATGGTTTGCACAGTTTGACAACACACAAAATTCGTATACATCGTAAATTATTACATTTATTACTTCTAGCTTTAGTTCGTGTAGCTACCGTTGGCGCTTGTTGCGTATGCAGCTGTAATGTTCAGCCAAGGTACGGTTGGACCGGACCGATACAGTGTTATGTTTACGATGCTTGATATAAAAATAATCTTTACTTAATTTAGTCGTTATCTTTTATATATTTTTCAATTTGTTCACTCTATATTATTTTATGTCTTTTTCCTTCTTGTCCTTTCCCCTTTCCTTTGACCTTTCGTGATTTTTCTCACTTGATGGTCTCATCGGAAGATCAGCGCTGGAAGCCACCAGCAACATGCTGAGATGAGGCCATTTCGTGGCACTTTATACTTCCTTTATTTTTGTTATATCATGTAATTTAATGTGTCTGTGTCTACGAATAAAAATTATTCTATTCTATTCTATATAGCTATTTCCTAGTTTCGTTATTAGCCATTTTTAGGGTTCCGTAGCCAAATGGCATAAAACGGAACCCTTATAGTTTTTCTACATTAGGATCGCCATTATGAGTTATTTTTCGTAGTATTCTAGGCACTCTATAGAATAACGAAAAGGTGATAAACGGTAAGACCTAAACGACGACGACGAGACGGTGGCAGTAGACCGTAGACGGTAGACGGTAGACGGTATGTAAACTGAAAGCGGTTGAGAAAAACCGAAGTAAAACTAAAACTTTTAGTAACTAATAGCTCTGTGAGAAGACCCCGCGAACCCCCATGGCTCCGCAATTTTGAAATATTTCCAAAAACTGAATTGACAAACAATGTTTAATCATTGAACCTATTCACAAAATTACATGAAAATCAGTCGAGAATTGCGACCTGTATACGAAAGCATTTCTGACCAAGCTGAAAGGGAGACCTTCGCTAACGCTTCGGTCAATACCTATGATTAAATATTAAAAATAATCGTTGTTTAGTACTTTATCAAAACATTATCATACGATCTGAATTTAGTATTTACGCGTGACACATCTCGATGGCGTCATCCACCAATCTGCCGTCAGTCAGATTAAGTAGTCAGTGCCTTAATTTTTCGAAGTAAAAAATGAAATACGGCATGCGTGGTCGCATGTTGCAAAAATTATACCGATCGAAATAAAAAAAAGAGACAGGATAAATTGTCATAGAGAAGTTAATCAATTATCACGTTATCTTTCGTAACATGCGATATTAAGCCATGAAGTTGTACCTAAAGTGGTGGGCGCTCTCACTTTTTTGTCATACTAAATTGAACCTTATCACCGAGCTAGAAAGGTGTAATTAATGTACTCAATCCGTGCACCCACACATTGAAACCGTCCGCCATTGCAGTATCACAGCTGATCGTCAGTGGCGCGGCCTCTGTCAAATTGTTCCTCTATGATTCGGACGAATAAAACTCACTTCACCCTCACTCTACTCAGTAAACACAGTAAAGTGGTAACGCTCCCAAAATCTCAAAAAGGCTTAAGGCTTTTTACTAACAAGCTTTGACATTTATTTGAAGTCAAATATTTGTTCAGCCTACTCGTATCGGCTCGTTATGTCCATTTTAGCCTTTTTGTACTTGATTGGTCTTGGAACACGATTTGAATTGAAAGGGAATAAAAAAAGGTTTATTCGAAGTATTTTTGATTAATATGGGTGACCCTGAGTTATTTATTGGGTTAATTGGCTTCTTTATGGATGTTTCATAAAATTTGAAAGCTAGTTTTATCATATAAATAAAATTAAACTGTATGGTGCACAATAAATAATATTTACCTAATTGCTTATTTATATAGAGTTACGTGTCATAAATTATTAATAGAAGTAGGTAACAAAACAATCGAAGTTTTAGGTAGTTTTTTTAGGTTGACGTGGGTTCACACAGTTATTTAGGTTCGCCCTTTAGGATTCATTTACACAGGGATTTCTATCACTATGGGAAGTCGACAGCAGCTTAGTTAAACATTAAAGTGCAAATAAATGATGTTGTTTTGTTTCGTAATCGTATCAATGTTGTAAATTTCGACGACCGGTTTGGCCTAGTGGGTAGTGACCCACCCAGTGATGGTCCCGGGTTCAAATCCTGGTAAGGGCATTTATTCGTGTGATGAGCATGGATATTTGTTCCTGAGTCATGGGGGTTTTCTATGTATTTAAGTATTTATAATTATTTATATATTATACATATCGTTTTCTAAGTACCCTCAACACATGCCTTATTGAGGTTACTGTGGGACTTAGTCAATTTGTGTAATAATGTCCTATAATATTAATAAAATAAAAAAATTTACGATAGAAAAAAATTCTTAAGATTAGGTGTGAAGTGATGTGTATGTAAAAAGTAAAAACACTGCCTCGATCAGTACCCCTAGTGTAAATAAATTCGATTTCCAAACGTGACGTACGCGTTTGCGTTTAGTCTCATTTTGTATTGGATTTCGAAAGAGCGCGCCAAGCGGGACGTTTTGGAACCTCAAAATCCTATACAAAATGAGACTTAACGCAAACGCGTTCGTCACGTTATGATGTCGATCAAAGTTACACTAGGGGTACAGATCACTTTATTTTTGAAATTTACGGACTATACAGTGTGTATATTTCTGATATAACCGCAAACTTAGACTAGACGTAGGTTTCTGTGCTATATATATAAATAAATAATAAATATAAATAAATAAATATTATAGGACATTATTACACAAATTGACTAAGTCCCACAGTAAGCTCAATAAGGCTTGTGTTGAGGGTACTTAGACAACGATATATATAATATATAAATACTTAAATACATAGAAAATACCCATGACTCAGGAACAAATATCCATGCTCATCACACGAATAAATGCCCTTACCAGGATTTGAACCCGGGACCATCAGCTTCGTAGGCAGGGTCACTACCCACTAGGCCAAACCGGTCGTCGCGATTCAGAAATATTTTGTTTGTTTAGTCTTAAACCGGAGCGTTATTAATTTTTGAAAATATTTCGACCGGCAATGTATTTCGTACATCATGGTCACTTGTGACAGTTGTGACGTCGCTTCATTAAATACGACGTTTTGAGTTTAAACAAAGTAATGATACATTGCTTGCTGAGTTGGTTTTTTATGGAAAAATAAAAGTCGTCCATTTTTTATAAAACCTATGAAAGTGTGCTTATTGAAGCCTAAACCAACTATGTACCCTTTGATTATGCAGTCGTATCAAAAATACACGCTGTATAAACATTTAAATTGACGTAGCGTAGGGTAGTCATCTCTTTTTTTTTTTTTTTTTTTAACAAAGGTAGTCATCTCTATTCCCTTTTGTTTTGCTGCGACGCACACATTTCCTATATGTATGGAACAGTATTATTTAAATGTATTTTTTTTTCTACTTCGCTTTTGTATAAATGTGTATTTCTCTCGTATAATTTTGTATTATCTGTTTTTTTGTCATTTTATTAATTGTATTTCCTGTGTGTATTGTGGCAAACAAATAAACGGATCTATCTATCTATCTTATCTATCACTTCCATATTAGTGCGACAGTGACAGTTGTGTTTCGTTCGCAACGGATCGTAAACGATTGGCACGTTGGCTACGCACCTTGAGCGGGTCTCACCTTAATCTGCGATGTGTCGTGTACGATCATGACATGGTCGTGCTACCACGGACCGGCCTTGAGGCGGAATTCGTTGTTCGTCGTGATCGTGACCGGGGCATCTGCGTTGTGTGACAAGCATTGATCACTTCCATTACTTAAATGAATGAATGAATGAATGAATGAAAGTTTATTCACAAGAACATATGTTACATTAGATATCATTAAGTGTACATTATTGACCCTTGATATGCTCGGCCCTAGGGCATGTGAAAATTATTTGTATTGACACAGTTTATGCATGTCAAAGTTAAATACGTTACTTGTTCCTAGACCTAGAACTTTTGCTAGTCGAGACGGTAGATTGACAATATGAAATATCTATACGTAGGTACCTCAAGCACAGTGTATAAAGTAACAGTGGACCGACCCCTAGGCTTCAGCCTACTTAGCCTGTAAATCCGCCACTAGACCGACGCCTTAAATGTTTGCGTAAATGCAGACACCGCGCAAGAACACAGTAAGGTTGTCACAAACTTGTACCCAGCTGCCCAAAAGGGCAGCTGGATAATACAATATGGGCGTAATTCCAAGTAGACCTGTTAACATTAAAATGGTATATACAACTGAGTGGTGCAGTTCGGGTTAAAGAATATTTTTATTTTCTCAAAAAGAAATTTACATTTCACTTATATGAGAAACATTTTTCTATAAAATTTGATGAATAGGTACATAGAATTCATAATTATTATTTATACATTGCGTAGATAAAGTATTTAAGTTTTACAAATGTTTGGTTCAACAAACATGCATTAATATAATACGATAAACGTAAACAATAATATTACAGATTTATTTCTAAGTACTAAAGCATGCAGTATCACTAAAATTACATGGTTTGTAATTATCATAATTAAAAAAATATAAGTTCGAGAGATCCAGAAATTACACATTAAAAATGAAAAATGAGGTAGATGTAGAATTTCAACGGGCAAGTTGCACAAACAAGGTGTACATAGTGAAACAGTAAAACAGTAGGCCAGTTATAGCGCAGGTCAGCAGTTCGGGGCGCAATATTTTAATTTAAGAGAGGCTGTTCGGAGAGCACGAGTCTTCTATAAAAACTACAATTTGCGGAGTCTGTTGGTGGTTTCCCAAGTTGACAAATGATCGCGCATGTTAAACCACGACACGAAGATTGACATCACCCGTTAATGATTCACAACGGAGAAACTTTAATTCATATTAGATTAGGTGAGAATATTGTGGACAGGACCAGGAAAACGTAACAGCGGCAAACTATAGACGATGGTCAGATGAAATAATAAAAGTCTCAGGGAGAAACTGGATACATAGAGCTCGAGATAGATCCGACTGGCTTACTCTGGAGGAGGCGTTTACCTAAGAGGGGGTTCTTGCTTTTAAATATTATAATAATTTAGTTAAAAAAGTTTATTAATATTATATAACATTATTGACTAAATATTAACTTAAAACTATTAGAAAATAATGAATTTATTGAAAGTAAATTAATGTTTGACATTGTACTATACAAGAAATAAATGGCTTTTTTATTTTATTATTATTATTCTCTTTATTTATTTTTGATTTTAGGCTAGGCCGTTTATAATATCAATAAAAAAGTAAAATATAAAAACCCAAAACAATACAAAAAGTATATAAACACATTATAAAAATAACCTAACCTAGGGTGCCGCCAGCAGCGGGGCAGGGCCCAAGCTGCCGGTGGTCAGGGCCGCAGAGAGAGGAACCGACGTACCACCTACATACAATCAGTCTATGCAGTCAGAGTCTGTATTTAAGTATTTGTATATTAGATAATTATATCGCTGTCCGAGTACCCACAACGCAAGCTTTCTTGAGCTTATTGTGGAACTTAGTTAATTTGCAATTTGTGTAACGATATCCTATAATATTTATTCATTTTGTGATGTATTGTATGTTTGTTTCAGCCGGCAGTCTCGTGCGCCGCGCAGCGTGTACTCCTACCGCAGCGCGGTGGCGCCCTCTGTCGCGTCTACACACCGCTCCAAAGTCTCACGGAAGGTAAATCTATGTACACGCATCTCATGTAGTTTATCTTGTGCAACATACTGATTTTTAAATGGCTGTTAGCTATGTGTGGTTGAAATTGTTCACTCCATGTTTCAGGCGGGTGTAAAAGTAGACGCGATGGCGGCCCCCAACCCGTTCTGCCCCAACGTGAAGGGCATGTGCTGCCTCATGCTGCTCCTCAACCTTGGACTCATCCTGGTGACGCTGGGCTTCGTCATCGTTCTGCAATTCTTCGAACCACTCTTTGTCTGGTAAGGTTTCCTTGGGAAAGTAGACGCGAAGGTCATGTTGTGCCTCAGGGGCATGGGCAGCTTGGACTCATTATTTGGGCTTCGTCATCGTTCTCCCGTTCTTCGAGCCTTATCAGGTAATGTGTCCTTGAGAGAGTAGACGCGAAGGTCACGTTCTGCAGTTCTTTCAACCACTCTTTGTCTGGTTTGGTTTCCTTGGGACAGTAGACGCGAAGGTCATGTTGTGCCTCAGGGGCATATACTGCTTAAGCTTGAACTGATCATCTGGGCTTCGCCATCTTTCTCCCGTTCTTCGAGCCACTCTTTGTCTGGTAGGTTTCTATGGAAAAGTAGATGTGAAGGTCATGTTCAGGCCCAACCTGTTCGAACTCTTCGTATCGTAAGGGACCAATAAAAATTAAAATGCGTATCGAATCTAGTCCAGTTCAGTTATGGTTCGTCTGCGTTTCACTCAGAGTTATGTGACGATGTAAGTAGTTACTAGGTACAACTTCTGGCAGACCGTCTTGAATTGTTTACAAACAAATGCAGTTTGCCAAATTGAACAGTTACGAAACTAACATGAACATGGTTTGCCAAACCTTCCTATCATTAATTGAAAACGTGCATTCGGATGGATTGCAACCGCATCGTAATTATTTGATCATGCTTAACTACAATAATAGAGATGATGGGTCAAAGGGTAGTCATTATCTTTACATCTGGAGTCTGAAACCATAGATAGATCACACGGTATTATTTGACAAGAAATTAATAAATAAATAAATATTATAGGATATTATTACACAAAATAATATAATATTATAATTACAACGCAATTTTATTTGTATCGATACCAAATATTCGAACTACATATTTACGCCAAACTTTGAAAGCTAATAAAAATACGCCAGCAACATAAGTAGGTAACATAGCAACATGAGGTTTAAAAAAACAAATTGTAATTGATTCCAATTGGATGTATTTTGTTACCCTCTGGTGCATAATGTACAATTCCCAAAATGTACACTACACGCAAAACGTTACAACTGGTATAATATACAATACATTTTGGAACCAATAATAGAAAATTTATAAAACAAGAAATTCAAACCTAAACTTAAAACGATTGAAGCGCCATCTGCCCTACAGCTTTGCGCCTTTATTATATTATATGAAAACTACAATAAATCTGGATACCGACAATTATTAACAGCTAGGTAATGTACAGTCAGCTGCAGAGAATAGGTACACCCTGCATAAAAGTAGGTAAAGGTGCTAAGCGAATAGTATTGTGTATTGCAGTGAGCATACATTTGCACTAATATAGGAATACAAAGTAGGTACCTATATTACCAATGCCATTGGCTGTAAATCGAACTTATTTTACAGCAGGGTTTTTGAGTATCTACAATCAAAAACTCAACTCCATCTTCCTTGCCGTATCCGGCAATGGCGACTCCATTATCAATTTTCTTCCGGATTATGAAATGCCTCGCAAAACCAAACTTTGTCTTGAAGATGTGGTCACACGATGCGCAGTGGATATAGAAGTGGATATAGATCGCGTCTTGCGGATATGTCACTTAGCATCTAGGACTTCCAGACACTGCTCAAATTGACTGAAATTACTTTCTTATGTATTCATAATAAGTAGCTGGCAGTAGATACTAGACAACCAGTGATAATATCGGATAAAATAATTTTTTTTTTTTGCGTTTTTATAAATAAATAAAAAAAATCTTTATTGCTTTAAAGCTTACATTACAATTCATATTGTAAAATTTTGTAGGTAAGACAGGTGTATTAGGTTATATAATGGTAGCTACTTTAGAATTTCTTACAGTCTCCAACCGCATATTGTGCCCGTTGCATCTTTGTTTAGGGAACATTAAAAAACAATTTGTGTAAAATAGGCCACTCACATAACTGTGATAGTAATTTGTGACAAAACAGCTTTTTGAATTTGCTAAACGATATTTCGTGACGGTTATTCAAAATCATCAATCATATAATGTGCGTAGGTATGTGTAGTAAATTGCTGCAGGTTTTTTTTTTAGTTATCATTATGATTTACTTGTATATATGTACTCTCGATCTTCTTGAAAGAGTAAATACAAACAAATAACTGCATAGGTACGGTCACGTCTGAATATATCGATACGAAAAAAGTGCCAAAAATATGTATACACGACTTTATTGCCCATATATTATATGTATACACTAATACATATTTTTGGCACTTTTTTCGTATCTATATTTTTAGACTTGACTGTACAGTTAGTGCTCCAACTTAAGTACTTAAGTACCCAAGTCGTTATAGCAGAAACAATGTGGTTAAAAAGAGATGATTGTGAACATTTATATACGTATTCTACAATGGTATTGATTTACGGGACAAACACGGGACGGGTAAAAATACGGGACGTGGTACTTAGATACGGGACGTATGGCAATCTTATGTATAGAAAAGGTATACTTATGTTAAAGTAGGTACCTTCTATGTTATCAATGAATTCATTCATCATTTCGCCAAGCAATTTCGCTCACTGTATAGTCACGTCTGATAATATCGATACGAAAAAAGTGTCAAAAATATGTATACACTACCTTACTATATGGGCAATAAAGTCATGGATACATATTTTGGCACTTTTTTCGTATCGATATTTTCAGACGTGACTGTACCTAAATTACTAAAAATGTTATTTTGGGTTTTGAAATCCATCAGTACCTGAGTAGAGTCAGACCAAGATAACTTGGCAGCGATTTTGACAGCTCAGACAGTGCAAGTGTTATTTTAAACATCAAACTTCTATGAAATTATGACGTTCACTTAACACTTGCACAGGCTGGGCTATAAAAATCGTTGCCAACTTAGCTTGGTCTGACTGTATTAGTTGGAAGCTCGTGAAATGAAGTGGGGTCTGTTATTTCAGTTTAACTGGGTATATGTTACTGCCTATGGGCAATAGTATATATTATATTCATTTGTTCCTGAGTCATGGGTGTTTTCTATGTATTTAAGTATTTATAAATATTTATATATTATATATATCGTTGTCTAGGTACCCTCAACACAAGCCTTATTGAGCTTACTGTGGGACTTAGTCAATTTGTGTAATAATGTACTATAATAATATTTATTTATATTTATATTTAATAATATTATCAGAATATAAATAGAACCAGAACCCATCAAAATATATTAATTTAGCATACTTACAAAGGCTAAAGCTCACACATGTCAAGAAACGAGTAGCTCACGAATTATTCACTCACGACAATGATTTTAAGGTTACATTACACACTATCATCCACATTATTATTTGACCATTCGTAAACCTTATTGCAAAAACATAAGAACTACCTAAGGCCAATACTATCTGTAAACAAATCTAACGACCCGAGTAGTAAAACTTCTCATTCGCACTTGCATATTAGTCGTAGTAGGAGTGAAAGAGATGGTAATATGATCTCGGTCGTCATTTTGGTTTGGGTGCGGTCAGCCATGGCACATGACATCAGCGACAGAAACTTCCTCTCGCGAATCATTAGATGACTTAATCCTAACAGGGGGCGTCCACAAATAACGTAACGCAAAATTCCTAATTTTTTGAGCCCCCCCTCCCCTCTTGTAACAGGACCGTCACGCTTATCTGGGACCACCCCCCTGCTTTGTAAAAATCTTTTGGTTAATATTCAGAAAAGAAAGACAGGTGGTAGTATAGATACTTTTTAATCAAAAATCTGTCTGTTTTAATAAATCATTAAACTGTGGTTTCAAGGAATCAAGAAATTTAATCATCTATGAACGGGTTTTGGTTCCATTTCTTAATACATTCTATACTGTCTAATAGTATCTGTGTCTGTCTGTCATTGTCGCTTCGCGCGCTCAGTGCTGGCAATATTTTCTCAGAGAAATACCGCAAATTAGGGATGTGAAAAACAAAAAATTTTTTTTTTATTTATTATTATAAAATCGTGCGGGACGTAACGCAAACATTGACCCCCCCTCCCCAACGTAACAGGACCGTAACACTTGGCCTGACCACCCCCCCCCACCCTCGAATTTGCGTTACGTAATTTGTGGACGCCCCCACATTACTTGACATCATAGTTAATGGTTTAGTATGCAATTGTGACAAAGGTCATGGTTTACAAGTTATTTAAGACTAGGATTTGGTTTTAATTATATGGGCAAGGGCAGGGTAGTTTGCGAATTTAACCTTTTCGACGCCGTGTCAAACAAAAGCTGTCACTCGGACGCCACGTCACCGAAATGTCAAATCTGAAATCAAACTTTATGCATATGCACGTAGGTCAATCATCTATGTTGCTCTGTGGTATGTCACGCATTAATCCGTCTTCGGCGTTGGACCTACGGTGCGGATATATCCGTCCTTAGTGTCAAATAGGTTAAATGAAGGAGCGAGAGCGAGAGCACAGTTACCTACCGATTTTTGTATTTGAGCGCAATAATGATATGTTATGTATAGCAATAGTAGCGTATGAAATAAAGCGCCAAAAGTATCGGCCGCCCTCGAATACTTTTCTCAATAATATCTCAACAGTTCGCGTTCAAAAGTATCTGCAACAGTTTTTTTTGCTCTATATTGTCATTGTTGTATATCAGATAATACTTTTAACGCGTAGGTATATAGTATGCGAGTGTGGAATTAAAAGGAGGAAAATCTCTACGTATGAAAAGTGTCCATCAAAAACATTAAATAGGCGGCGCCACAATACACCGAAATAAAATGTCATAGACCTAGTGTTTATATAGACATACTATACGCTTGCGCTCGCGCGGGAGAAAACATACGCAATGCGACAAAATTAAAAACACGTTTTAACATTCCTGACAACATACCATAAACAACCTACGTAATTTGATCGGGTTATTTGTTGCCCCTCCCCCATTTCATCTCTATATTATTATACCTCTATGATTCATGTAATCCATGAGCCTACCTAGCGCCACCGGAGAAATTAGGAACTATTATTTAAATCTGAAAGCCTGTCACTTTTGCAATAGTTCTGCCATAAGAGATTTTCCTCCTTTAATTCCACACTCAACACTCCATAGTATATAGTCTGATCCGCTACTTTGATACTGACGCGACGCACCTATTATGGAAGGTGGAGTTAAGGAATTAAATCTCCATATATCAAAGTGTCATCAAAAAACCCTGAATAGGTGGCGCTACAATACCTAGAATCCTTGAGAAAAAAATGTAATCATAGACCGCGCACTTCACTAGGTCAATAACGCCTAGGTTCTTAGCTACTCTAGCGCTACTCTGGAGAGATTTGGAACTATTATTTATAGCTGACAGCTGGACACTTTTGCAACAGTTCTGCCATAAGAGATTTTACTCCTTTTAAATTCACACTCCATAGCACCTATACATACTCAATCAATCAATTTTTCGTGTTATGGCTCCATCAAGGTGTTGATGATTCTGCCAATGTCGAGGTTGGATAAGACACGGCTAGTATATGAATCTTATTACGGTCATAGACAGTGTTCGGTGGAGTATCCGATCTGCAAAGAAATACAAATTACAACGTATAGACGTGATTGAACCTAACGGACTGTCATTGTCACGCAAATATATTTATAACCGAGACCGTCATACCCCTGCAGAAACTAAATAATAAAGCTTGAAATGGTTTTCACGTCCTCACATTATTATTATTTTTTTTCAGGATATTGGGCATAGTCTTCCTAATATTCGGGTTCATCACACTCGTCGGCAGCCTCATCTACTGCGTGGTCCTCTGCCGCGAGAACCCGTACCCTCAGTACCCTGACGATTTCTACTGGACCCACCACTGGTCCAAGACCATAGGGCCTTCGGAAATACACTACAACGCCAGTGAAAAACCCTACAGACAAAACGGACACAGTGATAGATATAATAAGTATAACGGAAAGTATTCGGACCGAGAAAGCGCTAAAGGCTATTCGGATAGGGAGAGCAAATTAAGCAGGTACTGAACGTAACTTAGAAATGTTGAGGTTAATTTCTGAACGAATCGTTCGAATTTTGAATTGCGCGGGAAACTTTGGGTAAGTTCCCGCCTGTTTGTCGGGCCATTTTTTATAATTCTAATATTAAAAAAATGGTCTATATTTTTTTAATCTATGTATTCACTCGCATAGTCGAAACTTCTTTCGTTTTCTAAAGACTAGAATTATTAATGTCCCATTTCGGTTGTAAACTTTTTAAAGAAGTTTTAACATGTGTGAATTTTGGTGCAGTTTCTGAGTTTTTTTTTTGAACTTTTCTCTGTGCTATTTTTAAGCACTTGTAATGTTTACAATTTTACATTGTAATCGTTATTTATATTTATCTCTTGGTCCAGATAGTTTCATGCTATTGGGAAATGAATAAGAGTAGAATGCAAATTGTGTTTTTTACAATGATCTACGACAATTTAAAGCAACTTTTAGGCACTTTCGCCTGAATGTTCAATATATATTAAAATTTATTCGATGTGTTATTTTATAATTATAATTAATGATAACATAATGGTAACTGTAAATAATATTATATTAATAAGGTATTAATTTAACAATCTTTAAAGCAAAATGCCATATTACTTATTATTAATAAAAACTTACCTGTTATATTGAATTTACATAAAATTATTAAAATACAAAATGTTATTTAGTAAAAACTGTGGATTATATAGAAATATTTACAGATTGAGAGTAAACCAGTAATATATTACTTTAATACGCCTGTATCTGAATATGTGATTTGAACTAAAATTAAATTTATCTGTAATTATTAATAAAATTCTGTAACGATGTTTTGTTTCATTTCATTTTGTATTAATACTCTTGGGAAAATGGCACAGTTTTCACAGATCACCGTGAGACCGAAAGACCCTTTCCTTGGCAAATTGAAAAAATAGTGAATTTAGAATTTAGGCCTCGCATGCGCCTGATAGAGCAAAAATATGGAGCTTAGAAAAAAACAAAAAAGAGGGTGTCAAAATTATGTATCTTAAAAGATACATTGCCAAGAAAAAGAAACGACAAATATGTTGTATAGTGGCAAAAAAAACAAAAAGATTTTGTCAGAAGTGGGATTCGAACCCACGCCCTCAGAGAGGACCAGAACGCCCTGCACCCGCTGAGCGGGCAAGTTGCCTTGAGTCTGGCGCCTTAGACCGCTCGGCCATTCGAACCCACGCCCTCAGAGAGGACCAGAACGCCCTGCACCCGCTGAGCGGGCAAGTTGCCTTGAGTCTGGCGCCTTAGACCGCTCGGCCATCCTGACATTGCGTGAGCGCACGAAATTCACCATTGCGTTCAGATAGAAAATTCGCGTGACGATACTGAACAACACCCAGATACTGTATATATGTATGATTGTAATGTGTTTCCCAGGCTTATCAGTGTGTAATTGTGATTAAAATTAGCACTATCTAAATAACGTGCACTCTATTTTCGGAAATTTGATACATAGCAAAGATGTATTTCAAAGATGTATCGTTAACTGAAATTACCCATTTGAATTATATTTATATTGGCAATGTCATCCTTAAGTAAAAATTTGTTAATTTTGGAGGTAACAGACTTGCAAACTTACAATCCACCTAATCGATTATGTAATGTAAACATGAAAACAATTGTTTATATATCTAGAGGTTTTGGTATTGTAAGAATGAGTTAATTGAAACACAAGTATAAACCTTAAAATTGTTCTTTTATTTACATGTCAATGGAAATTAACAAACAATGAAATTAATGTCGAAACAGGAAATAATCAAATTGCATCTAAGATAATGAACATTAAACAGAGGCCACTCAATGACAGAATCATAAATAAATATGAAGTAAACCTCATCCTTATAGAAATAGCATATGTTGCATTAATTATAATATTAATTGACAATGAAAATATTTCATTCAAAAATTAAGGTAATAATTGGAATGAGAGCATTCAAGACACAGATTCAACTAAAAGTAAAATCCTCATATCAAAACTTAATAAGTAAGCAAAGAGCACTTAATTTGAGATTAATCGACACAATAAATTAATAAGAAAGACTTACACCATATGTATAAGCTTGAAAAAGTAGATTAAACAAAATTAAGAAGGAAAATAAGGCTAATTTCCAAAGAAATATATACAATGTCCATTTCATTTAGGCAAACATTGCCAATTTAAATGTCTACTTATGTAAAAATTACTTTTAGCCTCCTTATTCTTGGAGCTTAATGTTTATTTAACTAAAAAATTGTTTTAGTTTAGAGTTCGTCACTCCGTCCGTCAATAAAATCGTGCGTCCACGAGCTAACCTAATAGGTCGGGGGTAAAAAAATAAATCTAATAAGATTAGGTAAATATGAGAGATATTTCTTCGAGACGAGGATACGGACACTGGGCTGCTGCTCGCTTTATGTACAAAATACTGGATCTGAAACAAGACAATTTCGTAAACATTATGCTGATAACAATGTACGCGATTTAGATTAGGGCGAATTCAACAGCAAAATAACGTTTTCATCACACTTGCTCGAAAAAGATCTTATTTGATGCAGGGGTATTGAAGGACAAAGGCCTATATTGTTCCCGCGGGAGTTATGGATAGTGAAAAAAAAATGTCACTAATTCATACAAAACGAGTAGCATAAATGAGTTTTACTTTTAAAATACTGACGGCTATAATTATTGTTTTTTTGACTATGTTTAAAAATATTTAATTTGATCAATTTAATAGCCGTTTAAAATATTCTTACATAATTTTCAATCGTGGCTGAATGCCAAATAAGTGCCTTCGATTCCTAACCTGTCAAAAAATGACAATATGGTGAACGAATGTTTGTCACCGTATTTAAGAATTATTTCACTTAAAATTTAGTTTTTTTTACAGGTATGATGAAAAACATTGTGTCCATCTCCGGGGGTACAAATATTGCAAACTCGGGTCTTTAAATCCCTCCAGCGTGCGGCTGTTGGGAATGACAACCCTCGTTTCCAAAATTTCGCTTACCTCCCCCCTGTACCCCCTGTACCTAAACATGTATTTTTTTTCAGTTGACGCCTCCCAATTGATACTTTGTCAGATTATAGTTTAGTAATAAAAAAAAGCCCTTAAGTCGGTTGTATCGCGGTGGACAGACCGTCAGCTGGTCGTATGAACGTTTAAAAGTATGCGCCTGGATATTTTATGTCTGCCAGTATCGGTATTCCGTAAGGCGTTTATTATAGTATTTTATGCATCAGTTGTATAAGAAGGGTCAAAAAAGGCGAGTGGCGTTAGTTACAATGTGAGCCGGAGCCGAAGGCGTAGGCGAACATTGTAAAGGAATACGCCACGAGAATTTTTTGACCTACTTATACAACGTTGCATACAATATTTTTCCTACGAGTCAACAAAAATAAATCTTAATTTAGGTAAACAAATTACAGCAAAAGTATATAGCCAAGATGCGCGAGCATACCTTGTTACGCGCCCGGCCCGCCCCGGGCCGCGGCCGGCCGGTCGGCGACACCTCCTCGTAACTCATGAGGCCCTGGTACTTGCTACTTGCTAAATTAATTTTTTGGACAGTTTTTTCTCAATTTTGGCCACCGTAGCCTACGGAGACTAACAAGCAACGCTAAGCGGTCTTCGTAGTCTATGGGTGTTGCTATATTACGGGTGTCACATGCGTGTTTCTGACTTATGAAGTAATTATTTTTAGTATGCAACCAAATGAATATTTTGTAAGTTGGCATCAATGCACTTAGTTTAAAACTGTATTCGTTTTGGTTTTGTTAGGTTGGTAGCCATTAATCGCAGTAACATTATAGCTTATAAAAGCACAAGAGCTTTTATGAGGAATAGACAATATAGACTTTTCTTGAAATCTTTTATGTATGTTCTTATATTCGTGTTAATGAATGCATAAATGACAGATAACAGTAGAGGAGTAGGAAAAAGTCTTAAAAATGCTACATGCAAATTTTATGATTTTGATATCACTAGTATAAAAAGTTATGGCGCGTAGTTTTACATTTTCATCAACCAGGTCACGATCTTTCAACCGCGATACAGCCGGCTGACGATTTTTTTAAGTCACATAATCTTCTGACAAAGTTATAACCGGGAGCCGATGATTAAAACTTATAATTTTTTTTTACGTGTTTCGGTGGCTGCCATTTTTCAACCCACCAATGGAGCGGTAGCTGACGTTCACGAGGATTACACATCGCCCTTAGCCATTTTCGGCCGGGAGGCTCGGTCATGGAAATTGGTTCCCGTCTCGCGGTTTATAAATGCAAAAGCTGTATCGTCAATTATTATTACTAGCGTAGAAAATATCTGAAAAATTTTCAAACGAGACTTTTATTTTCAAGTTTCTTTCGAGAATCACCAATGCAAATCTCAGTTACAGTACTTCTGTAAAAAAAACGAACAAAGCCGAAAGAAATAAGTTTTTTTTAAACTTCTGTACTGTTCCATATGAATTTAATTGGAAATTTAAACAGGAAGGTTAAGGTTGCAAGTCTAATGTGTTAGTTTCTGGCATTTTATATATTTGACATTATTTGACACTATCATCACTCATCAGTGGCATTGTGTATGACGTATTTAATTTTTCTAAATTAAATTACGAAAAAAACGAACGAAATTTGGTAAAATTCCCGAAAAACACATTTGATTTTCTCCGGAATTTTCATCCATAATTAGCACTAACCCGTGTTATCTGTGAGCGGTTCGTTAATCACTGTCCTCATCATCATCATCGCTGAAGGTGTACTTGGACTTGGCGGGGGCGCGCGCCCGGCCGGCGGGGCGGGCGGGCGGGGAGGCGCGGAGGCCCTCGGACTCGGAGCCGCTGCTCGACTTCTTTGCCTTCTTCTTAGGATTCGTCTTCTTCTTGTCCTGGAACGGTTTGCTACGTCAATCATATGAAAGAACACGCCGACAGGAGACTGAATACGATACGTCGTTGCGTAAAGAAGCCACATTGTCTAACAATAAAATGAATGGCGTAGAATAGGGCCGAGTGGCGTTCTCTTGTGTCGGAGACCGAGATCCTTTTTGGGTCGCCGAGCCAGTGAAGTGAAGTATGTCATTAAATGTCGTAAGGTAATATTTACCTACTATCCCAAATAATTATACAAATTGAGCTCTAATTAATTACTTCGAGGCAAGAATGTCTAGTCTAGTAAAGCTGGCCATACACACTAGGGTATGCCCGCGCAGTTTTATCAACTGGACAAGTTAAACGGACCGTGTGTGACATTCGCCTGTACAGTTTCCTATACAGCTTTACCTGTGCAGTTAAATTGTACAGGCAAAACTGCGCAGTAATACCCTAGTGTGTATGGCCAGCTTAAGATACAATTTCTGGTTATAAACTGCTAAAATTACAAAGCAAAATTACTAGGTCCATAAAACAAACTATTACGATTTTATCTTTAAACATAACACCGTATTACGCACCAAAAATTAAAACTTCAAAAATAAATCAAATCCCGCAAACGATCTTGCCTCGAAGACAATCTTCACACCTTTAATTATATCTGTTAATGACAAATATGTACAATTATAACCTATATCACAGTATATATCATCTCATTATTCAAAAATTAAGACGTTAAATATCAACCGTCTTTCATGTTTTAAAGTCCATAGTTTTACAAAAATATTTTGAGTACTCTTCTACCAAAGATCGTAAAAAGCAAAAAGTAGACCACATACAATTTTTAATATAAATATATTAATATTGTGGTTAAGAATGTGGCAATAAAAAAATCTTATTCTTATTCTATATTTAAGTAAGGATCAAAATGTATATAAGGGATTTAGCAGCAGTATAGGTAAAACACTTAAGTAAGTCTGTTGTATGTAGTTGTGACGTGTTCGAATAGACATTTGTTTTGTTTGTGTGTGTCTTTTAAACATGTATTGTCTATTCGAACACGTCACAACTACATACATCAGGTGACTTACTTAAGTTTTTTACCTATAGCACGGTCGCATTTTTATTGCCTGTCACGTTCTAACAATTATATAAGTGCGAAAATGACAGATATAGTTATAAACGATAAAAATGCCACCATGCTGACACTACAAATACTATAGTAGACGCAAACCAAATTGACGACCGGGATCGTAAAACTTCTCATTCACACTCGCGTGGTCGTAGGTAGGATGAGAGAGATAGTGATATGACCTCGGTCGTCAGTTTGGTTTGCGTCTACTATAACTAGTTATAATTTTCATTGGTTCAACTAGGCCTAGACACAAAAAAACACTCAAGGGCAAGCTAAAACCGTCTGTGCACAAATAAAATAAAAAAACAGACAAGTGCGAGTCGGACTCGCCCACCGACGGTTCCGTACTTTTTAGGGTTCCGTACCCAAAGGGTAAAACGGGACCCTATTACTAAGACTCCGCTGTCCGTCCGTCTGTCACCAGGCTGTATCTCATGAACCGTGATAGCTACACAGTTGAAATTTTCACAGATGATGTATTTTTGTAGCCGCAATAACAACAAATACTAAAAAGTGCGGAACCCTCGGTGGAGGAGTCAGACTCGCACTGAGCGGTTTTTAGTATTCGTTGTTAAAGCGGCAACAGAAATACATTATCTGTGAAAATTTCAACTATCACGGTTCATGAGATACAGCCTAGTGACAGACGTACAGACAGCGGAGTCTTAGTAATAGGGTCCTTTTACCCTTTGGATACGGAACCCTAAAAAAGAAAGATACTGAAAAAAACACGGCATTTCATAGTTTTAACATTTTAAAAAGCCTACGGAGATCGCACTCTCTCATTCCTTACCGGAGGGAAATATAAGTACAGTTCACTGGAAAAATTCCATAAACTCACCTTTTTACTATCAAATATGCTATCATCCTCATCGCTATCGAGACTGATCGCCTTCGCGGGCCGCTTCTTCGGTTTCTCCGCCTTCTCCGGCTTCTCCTTCTTCTTGGGCGCGGCCTTCTTCTTCGCGGGCGGCGACGCGGGCTCGGCGTCGCTGGACAGCGCCGCCGGCGACGGGGACGGCGACTTGTGGTTCAGCGACGTTTTGAAGGATTCGTCTTTCTTGGATTCCTCGATGAGCGAGTCGAACAGGCAGTCTGGGGGCAAAGGTAACATCAGTTATCATTAACATCAGTTTTGACGACCGGTTTGGCCAGTGGGTAGTGACCCTGTCTATGAAGCTGATGGTCCCGGGTTCGAATCCTGGTAAGGGCATGTATTTGTGTGATGAGCATGGATACTTGTTCCTGAGTCATGGGTGTTTTCTATGTATTTAAGTATTTATAAATATTTATATATTATATATATCGTTGTCTAAGTACCCTCAACACAAGCCTTATTGAGCTTACTGTGGGACTTAGTCAATTTGTGTAATAATGTCCTATAATATTTATTTATTTATTTATTTATTTAGTTATGCGCGGCCACGGCCAGAGAAGCCTGCGTCGAAACGTCGGAAATAAAGGTTACAAAATATACGGCCCGATTCGATGAATGTGACACGATAACGATAAGTTCTGGTTTAGATAAGTTTTCATTTAGATATCGTTTGTATGTCGTATAATTGAGAGAAGCAGCTCGATTCGGGCAACCGATGTCACTTTGACGTTAGAAATATCATAGATAGGTCTTAGTTCACAGCGGAATCGAAATAAACGCCAATTTTGACATGTCGTTTAGTTATCGATCTTTTAAAGATCTTTCCAAGATCTTAAACGTGTCTTAATCATTCTTCGAATCGGGCCGATACCCGGTTTCAAATATGTTTTAAAATGTGTTCAAAACGCGAAAGTTTTAAATTTTATAAAAGTAAGTAAAATCATTCAATTGAAGGCTTTACGATAAAGTCATGCTAAGGTCAATCTAAAGCGATTTTGATAGCACAGATTGTACAAGTGTTATTTAAAAACTCAAAGCTTCTATAAAATTACGATGCTTATAATAACACTTGCACAGTAGTAGTAAACTCTTTATTTTACAAAAATACATAATAAAAGTTACATACAATTAGTAAAAAGTACAAAGGCGAACTTATCCCTTTGAGGGATCTCTTCCAGTTAACCTTTGAGTAGATGAGAGGAGAGAGTGAAAAGAGGGTGACAAATGCAGCAAAATGTACAACAAGGTACCAGAAAGACGAAGGATATGAATACATACATAATTTATAGGATAAACATGTAAATAGATATGAATTCGAACCATAAAGTAAAGGAAATTAAAAAAACCGGCCAAGAGCATGTCGGGCCACGCTCAGTGTAGAGTTCTGTAGTTACTCTTCCGTCACAATAAGCTAAACTGGAGCTTAAAGTATAGTAAATTGTTAACCAAGGGATGAAACGGTACCTTTTACGCGAGTTAAACAAATAGGCAAATTTGCATAATCAATACCTAATTAAAGTAAGTCTTTTTACAATGAAGGGGAAACTTTTTGCGATAACTCAAAAACAGCTAAACTGATCATGTCCGCTATAGTTTTCATTTAATGTCTTTCTTAAGCTCCACGATTTTTTCCATATTTTTTGGACCTATGGTTCAAAAGTTAGAGGGGGGGGGATACATTTTTTTCTTTCGGAGCGATTATCTCCGAATATATTCACTTTATCTAAAAATGTTTGTTGAAGTCCCTATTAGTTTTGAAAGACCTTTCCAACGATACCCCACACTGTAGGGTAAAAGCAAAAAAAATATTCACCCCCACTTTACGTGTAGGGGAGGTAAATTAATTTTTTAGATTTTATTGTACGACTTTGTCGGATTTATTGATTTATATATCCATGCCGAATTTCAGCTTTCTAGCACTAACGACCACGGAGCAAAACCTCGGACAGACAGACGGACATGGCGAAACTATAAGGGTTCCTAGTTGACTACGGAACCCTAAAAAGTAGATGTATCCAATAGAACTAGTAAGTCTTCACCAAAGTATTCGGAAAGCCACATTTTTATAAGCCTCTCCTTGACTTTCTGAGTGTTTGTGTACTGTGTTACTTTTAAGGTCCGACCGAGAACGCTTTTTTTGTCTCGGCCGAAACCGAGACCGAGATTCAATGGGATTGTCGGCCGAGACCGAGACCGAGAATTTATAAAATAGAAAAAAACGCATTTTGCACTAAAAAATTTTTTATAATCGAAATTCGACGATTTATCAGAAAGAAGTTATAATAAATTCGTAGCGCTATTATAAATAGTATTTTTAGGGCTCCAAATATATCAAATATCAAACATTTATTCAGCAAATAGGCCACAGGGGCACTTTTACATGTCCATTTTTACAAACAATAAATTAAAAAAAAAAACAATTACAAATATCGAATCTATGAAATAATAAATACTTTATTAGAGATGTATACTGTCTCTAAATGTCAAATTACACAAAAAAAACTATGATAAAAAAATAAAACCATAAAATACTAAAATTCTTTAGAGATGTATAAGTCTCTAAGTGTCAGAGATAAAATATAAAAATATATATTAAATTATCCTTAGAGATGTAGAGGGTCGCCAAGGCTTGAATTCTTATATAAATAATTAAAAGACAAAAAAATTAAAACAGACAAGAACCGAATGAAGTGTCTCACGTTAATGTCACTCAAAAGTAAAGTTACATACTTTAACATAACCTGTACCCCGCGTAAGCTTAAACAGACCGGTCTCCACAAACAGCACCCGTTCACGAGTATGACGTGTATCTCAGCCTCCGTAGCCAAAATAGCAAAAATGGAACCCTTATAGTTTCGTCATGGCCTTATGTTTGTCGGTCTGTGCGTATATCACAGCCATTTTACTCAAAAACTATACGATATATTTTAAAACCAAATTTAGAACATAGGTGTAGATGTATTGTGTAATTACGTTAACGTTGATAAGCGAATATGCACGAATTTATAAGTACTATAGTATATAAGTAGGTAATTAGGTACCTCATAAGTACTAACATTATGCGCCCTACCCGGGTGTCATGTACTGACTACATGCAACTAACATCTTCTGTAATGCACATGACTTTTAATGTTGAATAAATGAATGAATGAATGAATAATTCGCTTAAGTTTCGAAAAAAATTGTAAAATATATTTACAAATATCCATATAAATGTAACTAAAATTAAAAAAAACGTGTCTCATCATGAGGTAGGTTTTTAAAAATACTGACATAAATGTTGCTAAAAACGTTTTTTTTTTATTAAGTAAATACTTTTGGACATATTCGCTCCAACAAAAAAAAGTGTGATCCCCTCTAACTTTTGAACCGGAAGAGCAAAACCATTTATAAATATCTAAATAATTAAGCTTAAGAAGCAAATATTTTTCAGGAAAATTATTTTTAATATGGTCGGTTAAGCCATTTAAGAGTTATTAAGAAAACTGGTCTTCTTTTTAAAACGATAAGTGCCACTAACATACGCTTTTTTGCTTGTACGGCTTTATTGTATTGTATGAAGGTACGGAACCTTCCATTGTGCGTGATCCGCCACGTACTTGGCCGGTTTTTTCAGTATGGATGTGCACAAAAAGAGGTACAATAATAATAATCCAAATAAAGTGTTTTATATTGTAACCCAAAATATCCGCCACAGGTGTCGTTTTGTACTTACCTACTGGCTTTGCTTTTTCCCGTTAATAAGAATATATATTATTTACTCGATATTTTGATAGTATATTTACTATCAAAATATAGAGTGTCATCTTCCACTCACAACAAGTTAATCTAAGTTACATCCCGATAACAATATACACTCACTTATTCATCAATAACAACAACCATAAAACGAAAAGATCCAAATGAACAAGTCATTACTTGCAACCGCGCCTATCCGATCCCAACACTTAGTATTTGATAAGTAATTGGCTTAAAATGTGGGTACGAAACCAATCAAAATCATATAAAACGTCACACCAAACGGGCGACGCAACCAACGGGTGGCTTAGACCCCGGCGCTCGTGCGCGAAAAATTCAAATTCACCAATGATAATTCATTGCCTAGTCCCGGTCTCGGCAAGAATCTCGGCCGATTTTGGCCGAGAACCGAGACCGAGATCTCGGCTCGATTTTTGGCCGAGAATGCCGAGACCGAGACCGAGATCTCGGTCGGACCTTAGTTAATTTACCTGAGTCCATCTCGACGGGCTTCTTGGGCTTGGGCTTGGCGGTCTTCCTGACGGTGAAGTCGTCGTCGTCGTCGCTGAGCGACAGCGCGCGCGCGGGCGCCGCGTCCGGCCGCTGCTCCAGCAGCTCGGGCTCCGACTCGGACGACGAGGGCTCCGAGTCTTTGTACTTTTGAACCTGTGGGACAGTTATGTGTTTACTTTTAAATATTAATAGTAGTAGCCCGCGTTTGTGTTTATTCTGTGCTAGACTTCTTTCATTACATTTAGACCGACTACTGTCATGACATACATCTATTAACTACCTTTTGTTGTCTGTAAGAGATTGTTTTTTAGCGATAAGACCGCCTGTTATTTACCTCTTTTTAATGTGCTGTATTATATGTATTGTTTCTTTTTTTATACTACGTCGGTGGCAGTCTCCGTAGCCTATGTACGCCTGCAACTCCAGAGGAGTTACATGCGCGTTGCCGACCCTAACATAGGCACACGCTGTTATGGTCATCCGACTCGTCTTGATGAGCACTTGGAAGAGCAATATCCAAGATAGAGCTAATGCTAAATCCTGGCAGTACCTAGTGGAACTCAGGTTTGGTGAACCCTGGAGCTCAAGTACGATTCAGCTCTATCTTGGATACTGCTCTCCTAAGTGCTCATCAAGACGAGTCGGATGACCAAAACAGCGTGTTCCTATGTTGCACCAAACGTGAGTTCCATTAGGTACTGCCAGGGTTCAGCATCAGCTCTATCTTGGTTACTGCTCTTCCAAGTGCTCATCAAGATGAATCGGAAGACCAAAACAGCGTGTGCCTATGTTGCACCAAACCTGAGTTCCACTAGGCACTGCCAGGATTCCTTAATCCTCACACAAAACAAATTATTTTAAAAAAAACTTGTAAATATTTGTCACAGACTATTATGATAATACAATATTAGTTAGTGGAGACTGTTTCAACTGCCTTGTTATTATTGAAACAAAAAATGAATGAATATTAACATCATTGTTAGTAGATAATTGCCTAAGATATAATACAACGATCACCAAATATTGTGACATAAAAGTACAGTGAGAGAAAATCCTCGTTGCCTTACCCCTCACACAAAACAAAATATTATTATACTACGGGTTGGTAAATGTTGCAAGCCATCATCCAAACAGTAATCGGTTGTAAAATGGTACAATATCAAACAGCTTCAACACAAAATAAGCTTTAAAACCAGCCAATAAAGTTTATTGTAGCTTGCTACGGAAACATTTCTAGTTTTTACAAGAAGCGCCAGGCCACGATTATCCATACCCTGAGCCATGTCAATAACCTCTAAAATGTACATTTTGGTATCTTTGAAATATGGATTTTTCTGTTTGCTTGCGACGCGTATGTATCTAGAATTTCAGTATATTTACTATATTGCACTCATAGTAAACCTAAATTGAATATTCTAAGCTCTATTTTCATAAAAAACGCATTTATATTTTTTTCTCGTAATATACCTTATAGAAATAGTTGTTAACTTAGTGGATAAGTACTTTATGACGTCAAATTACGTTTTGATTATTTTTAAATCAGAATTTATTCATGACTCACATGTGAGTCAATGGCCCTGTTGAACTGTTTGAGCATGACCCATATGCTGAGTCACTGGCCCTGAATGGGTTAATCAGTGCATCAGATGTGACTGGGTTTTAGAATAAAAAATACAGACCTTGGTGGCAGCTCTGCGGGCGTTAGTCCGCTCCCTCGGCAGCACGGGCTCGGCGGCCACGTCGGCGTCCGAGCCCGACAGCTCCTCGCTGTCGCTGCCCGAGAAGTTCATCTTCTTCTGCCACGGAAACAAATACTAGTTACACAGCTCCAAAGGCAAATGCCTCCAACCTTGACAAATTCTTTGAAATGAATAAAATAAATAAATATTATAGGACATTATTACACAAATTGACTAAGTCCCACAGTAAGCGTAATAAGGCTTGTGTTGTAGGTACCTAGACAACGATATATATAATATATAATTATAAATACTTAAGGCGCAGGGTAGGGCAAGGTATTCTCCATACAAACCTTGTGCAAGTTTTATTCGTTAGTTTTGGCACTATAGCATTTAATTTCATTTTTTGCTTGTATATATTGGATATACGCAGAACTTGATGTAGAAATATTTCTTTATTAAAAAAAAAAAAAAATTAAAAACAATAATACATCAAGCCCTAGCTAACAGAAAAATCATATTTACCAAAAATAATAACTGTAGCGCAAACACAAACGAAGAAAAACGCGCACAAAGTTTGTATGGAAAGAGCTTGCCCTACCCTTCGCCTTAAATACATAGAAAACACCCATGACTCGGAAACAAATATCCATGTTCATCACACAAATACATGAAAGGCCTTGAACAAGGAAAAAAAAATGTTTTTTTTCAACCTTTTGTTCTGTTGGTTAACAAGGCTTGGAACCGGTTTTTAAAATACCGGTAAATACCGGTTTATTTCGGTTTTCCTCCGAACTTTTATAAGAATGCGAACGTTTTAAGACCTTTATTGTAACTTTAAGACTGGTTTATTCAACGAGCGACGCACCAGCTGGTCGGCCTGGTGGTGTGCCGCGTAAACATAGACACGGACATAGGAATAATCCGGTTTTTATTGTTCTAAACCGATCAATTTGACAAGAACTGCTCTCATAAAAACCGATTTAAAAATAACGGTTTTTCGAGTGAAACCGAAATTAAAAGGTTTAACGCCAAATACATGATACCGGTTTGGAGATTTAACCGGTTCCGAGCCTCGTTGGCTAGTTCCAACGGTTACGTAGCCGGTCCTCCGGCACGGTACATTGCATAACACATCGCAGTTCTTGCCCTGACGATCTTCCCAACCAAAAATGGTATATGAAAGTCTTCTCCACATCAACCAGATTCTGATTGTGCACCCGAAATGTTTTGGCAAGTAGATCTTGGCTATGAGTTATGCAATAAGTCGAGAATAGTTACAGAGATATCTCAGGCTTCTCCGCCGACGAGCTGATGCCGGCTAGTTATCCTGTAAACGGAGCTACTTACTTTGGGACTAGCTTTCTTCTCCTTCTCGGAATTAAGCTTGCTCAGCTTGAGGCCATTCTTCTCCGGTTTCACCAGAGTCTCGGGCTTCTCCGCCGACGAGCTGATACCGACTGGTCATCCTGTATACGGAGCCACTTACTTTGGGACTAGCTTTCTTTTACTTCTAGGGATTGAGCTTGCTCTGCTTGAAGCCGTTCTTTTCCCGTTTCTCAGACCTCTCCACCGACGGGCTGATGCTGGCTGGTCATCCTGTAAACGGAGCTACTTACTTTAGGACTAGCTTTCTTCTCCTTCTTGAAATTGAGGTTGCTCTGCTTGAGGCCGTTCTTTTCCCGTTTCTCAGACCTCTCCACCGACGGGCTGATGCTGGCTGGTCATCCTGTAAACGGAGCTACTTACTTTAGGACTAGCTTTCTTCTCCTTCTTGAAATTGAGGTTGCTCTGCTTGAGGCCGTTCTTTTCCCGTTTCTCAGACCTCTCCACCGACGGGCTGATGCTGGCTGGTCTATTTACTTTGATACTAGCTTTCTTCTTCTTGAAGTTGAGCTTGCTCTGCTTGACGTCGTTTTTGTACGCCAACGGACTGATGCCGGCTGGGTCTTCCTGTAAACGGAGCTACTTACTTTGGGACTAGCTTTCTTCTCCTTCTTGAAATTGAGCTTGCTCTGCTTGAGGCCGTTATTCTCCGGTTTCTCAGGCTTCTCTGCCTTCTCCTTCTTCACTCTGGATTTGGGCTTTTTCTCGCCGCTCGACGGGCTGATGCCGGCTGGGTCATCCTGGAAATTAATAATTAAGTAATCATTTGCTCTGTGCATCACAGCGATGTCGCTCTGACGAGGACGAATTTCGCACATACCCAATAAAATTTTAGCATGGAGGCACCACATATACCGTTTCTAATATGAAGAAGCGAAAAGTATGTGCTGCCCTATGTGGACATTTTAGTATTTAGGACATAAAAACAAGGATACTGTAGATCCCATGTTCTCACAAGTTCTGAAACTCGTACAAAGTGGAAAGTCGAACACTCATTTAGAACCTGAATTAAGGATAAAATAAGACATTTACCGGGTCGTACTCCTTTTTGATCTCCTTCCTGGTCTTGGCCTTCTCGGCGGCCTGAATACGCTTGATAAGGTCCTCGGAGATCTTCGGCTCCACACGCCGTCCGTTCGTTGATGGAGCGATGTCCAACATAGATTTGCGACTCTTGTTCTTGTTTGCCTGAACACAATGATAAATTGTATACTCGAGCATTGCTACGATGAAAAAATATATGTAAAGAAAATTCCCAACATTCAAGGTTAAGTTCAAAGGCCGCGGACTGGCCGCACTTGGCGCCGCTGACGTCCAGAGCACGTTCATTCAAGTGAATACATCCAAGTGTATACATTCAAGTAAGTGTATACATTCAAGTAAGTGTATACATTCAAGTAAGTGTATACATTCAAATGTATACATTCAAATAAGTGTATACATTTTGGTCGCACCGCGCGGACCACCACTCGCGCCGCCCGGCTTGGCCGCTTCGCTTAAAATTTAGTTTTCTCTTTACAATTGTGTAACTCCGGGGCTAAGAATATAGCAACTTCTGTTTTCACTCCAATATTTCTCTCACAAAATGTACTATAAAAAAGCTTGACAAAAAGATAATAACATTTTAATTAATATTTTTCATACCTTCATTCTATCCATCTAGGGTGCATAAGAAAACAAAGAAAAGCAATTATATCTTAAGCATAAAATATCTATCATTACCTACATATCTCCACCATTCAATTAAAATATATGCATATGTCGAAACTTTCAAGAGGTATATATATTGTAAAACGTACGATACACTTGCGAATAGGTAATTCGCAACTCGTAACGATTTAAAACACGACCGAACACCACTCAATTCAATTTATTTATTGCAATCATGTTCATTGTATACAGATGTTATATAAACTACAGTCAGTACATGATACCCTGTTAGGGCACAGCAATTTTCTTATATACTAAATTAACAACTACGACAGTGTGTATTTACTTTAACATTAGATGGGCTAAAATGTATCGTCTAAATATTAACTAATCGATATTATTTCATCCTGTAAGTTATCATTTAAATATTCATTCAATGAGTAGTAGCTTTTTTTTAATAAAAGAGACTTTATGATCTAAAAAAAATTGTATCACTTTCTAAATTTTTTATGGCATCAGGCAGTTTATTAATAGTATTTTATGCATCAGTTGTATAAGAAGGGTCAAAAAAGGCGAGTGGCGTGAGTTACAATGTGAGCCGGAGCCGAAGGCGTAGGCGAACATTGTAAAGGAATACGCCACGAGAATTTTTTGACCTACTTATACAACGTTGCATACAATATTTTTCCTACGAGTCAACAAAAATAAATCTTAATTTAGGTAAACAAATTACAGCAAGTATATAGCCAAGACGCGCGAGCATACCTTGTGCCGCGCCCGGCCCGCCCCGGGCCGCGGCCGGCCGGTCGGCGACACCTCCTCGTAACTCATGAGGCCCTGGTACTTGCTACTTGCTAAATTAATTTTTTGGACAGTTTTTTCTCAATTTTGGCCACCGTAGCCTACGGAGACTAACAAGCAACGCTAAGCGGTCTTCGTAGTCTATGGGTGTTGCTATATTACGGGTGTCACATGCGTGTTTCTGACTTATGAAGTAATTATTTTTACTATGCAACCAAATGAATATTTTGTAAGTTGGCATCAATGCACTTAGTTTAAAACCGTATTCGTTTTGGTTTTGTTAGGTTGGTAGCCATTAATCGCAGTAACGTTATAGCGTATAAAAGCACAAGAGCTTTTATGAGGAATAGACAATATAGACTTTTCTTGAAATCTTTTATGTATGTTCTTATATTCGTGTTAATGAATGCATAAATGACAGATAACAGTAGAGGAGTAGGAAAATATTTTTATGGCCATGACATAAGTGCTGTTGGAATGTTTTTTTATTCTAGAGGCCGATAGTAATAGTTTGTTTTGTTTTGTACTGACGACCGGTTTGGTCTAGTGGGTAGTGACCCTGCCTACGAAGCTGATGGTCCCGGGTTCAAATCCTGGTAAGGGCATTTATTCGTGTGATGAGTATGGATATTTGTTCCTGAGTCATGGGTGTTTTCTATTTATTTAAGTATTTATATATATATATATATATATATCGTTGTCTAAGTACCCTCAACACAAGCCTTATTGAGCTTACTGTGGGACTTAGTCAATTTGTGTAATAATGTCCTATAATATTTATTTATTTATTTATTTGTTTCGGTGTCTCAATAGGTGGGCTGTTGGTAATTCGTATCGTTTTTTAAACATGTGAGTATTTCGCCTTGCAAATTTACACATCTCTCGCTGCGAATTTCCTATTTTCTACACTTGTATCGTAAATAATTATATCATCATTACAGTACCGGACAAAAATATATCAATTCATGTTTTCCGGTAGTTTTTTTAATATAGTAGTTTTATAGTAGTAATATATAGTAGTCTTTTGTGCGAGTGATGAGAAAAATTGGTTTCATGTAACCGTTTTTGTGTGTCGTTTCTTGTGTCGAAAGATGGCAGTAAATTTACTTTGACAATCCACCTCTATTTCAAATTCTCTTTGGTATGAGTATAACCTATCTATAGTTATATAATATGATTGGATATGTACCAGTGCCTTGGCGGTCTTCTTGTTGGTGGTGAGCTCCTCCTGGCGCTCCTTCTCCTCCACGTCCTCGAGCTTGATGAGGAAGGCGTCCAGGTCCTCGCGCCAGAGCATCGCTGGAGTTTTCTTCCTGTTCAAAGCAAAATATGGTTTTATCACATTTGTTCATAATGAGACTTGAGAGTATGAAGTTTTTCTTTTAATACATACTATGTCTGAGGGAAAATGCAACTGCCCGCCTGATAGTAAGCCGTTACCATGATCTATGAACGCCAGCAACTCCAGAGCATCTCATGTTCAGCCCGCGTAGCCAACATGCCAATTGTTAACGCTCCGTAGCGTAGTCATCTCTCTCTCTCTCTTTCTCTATCACTGCTTCATATTGCGCATACAAGTGGTGTTATTGCTGAATAGCGATATCTTCCAGAAAACATATAGGTAGCAATAGGTCAAGGACTTACTTAAGAGCTTCGAGCTCGCTGAGTTTCTGGTCTCTCTGCTTGAGCAGTTCATCTTTCTTCTCCTTGGTGAGCATCCACATGGACATGCCCAGCAGGTAGTTGAACTTCTTCACGTCTTTCAGCGCTTGGAATGCCTTTTCTGAAATGACCACATATATGTTAATGACAAGTGGCTTTGAACACCAAGAATTAAAGAAGTTATGAGACGACAATACCCCTATTTTGCGCGGAGTTTTGCGTAATATCCCCATATTACGCAAAACTCCGTGTAGGGGGGTCCCCGAGTTTCATACGCGCCGTTGTTAGTATTCAGGGATATAATTTTGAGGGCTGACGCGTGTTTTGTAATTATCAATCTATTTGTGCACAGTTAAAATATAGCATACGACATGTGCTAATTGTTTGTTTCAGTGTAATAGTACAATACGATACAAATGCGAAAAATAGGAAATTCGAAAATGTATCGTACAACGTTTTACAGGACATATGGCCCTTTAAATGTTCGACACGATAACGTAATATGCTAATTTTCGCACTAATGCTATAAAGTAGCACCATATGTACTGTAAACAAAAATATATCATATGATATCAATTTTTAAATTCAAAATGGCGGACATGTTTTATAACTTATTTTAAGAAATTACGAGTAGTTTAAGACAGCTTGTTTAATAAGCAAGAAATTGTTTCTTGCTTCCGTTTGTATATGTATCATGTAGTATTTGATGCTATCATTATTTTTGAAAGTCCTCGGAGTGCCGATTACAAAAATGACATCCATTTTGGAATCCAAGATGGCGGACATTAATTTTTCTTATAAATCTGTTACCTGGGTCAACGGGCTTGCCCTTCTCTGGTTCGGGTTCGGGCTCCTCCTCGGACTCGGGTTCCTCCTCGACCACTTCGAGCCCCTGCATCTTGGAGGCGCGCTTCTTCCAGTCCGCGATCGGGTCCGGCGCGTAACCTGGAAGAAAATAAAACTTTAAAATAGGACCAAATAAAAATATATCTTTATAAATAGGCCCATCACCTTGAAACACATAAAAATTAATGGAGAACCTCCTTCGTATTGAACTCTCTGTTACAAATAAACTAGTGTCAGTTCTCACGGTCTTAATCAAGCCTGTTTTATGTAAAGGTACTTCATTTATATTTTTCACTTGAAACTAAATGTCAAAAGTTAAACAAAATGAAATTCTAGTGTTAAAACTTGAAAATAGTATCCAAATTGACGATTAAAATTTAACACGTGTTTTGACAACTGTCAAGTTAGCAAAAAATTTAACCTAAAATGTATCACGGAAGCATCTACCTATTAAATAGTGCCAGGAGAAAATATCAGCTAGTTATCCCCCCTTCCAAAACAAAAATGCTATCCAAAAGCCCAGAATATACAGCAATCCGGGTATACAATAAACTGCCAAACAACATCAAGTCGCACAATAATTATGAAGTATTTTATAAGGCAATAAAGGTATTTTTATTACAAAAATGCTATTATTCCTTAAACGATTTCTTAAATGATATTTTTGAATAAATCGAATATAATACTAATAATGTCCAAATGTTATATTTTAATTATAAGATATTAGATTAAGTATTATTTAAGTAACAACAATGTTGCTATGCCCTAACGGGTGCATGTTGTATCCTAAGATATAAATAAGGACTTACTGTAAACACATGTATGCAATAAATTATATGAATATGAATATTCTTTTTCAAAATGTGCAGAATACCAGCAAAAAGCTTTTCAAAACTTCGAATGATGATATTGCATAGACAAATTCATGTATTTCATGTATTTGACGACCGGTTTGGCCTAGTGGGTAGTGACCCTGCCTACGAAGCTGATGGTCCCGGGTTCAAATCCTGGTAAGGGGATTTATTCGTGTGATGAGCATGGATATTTGTTCCTAAGTCATGGGGGTTTTCTATGTATTTAAGTATTTATAAATATTTATATTATATATATATATATATCGTTGTCTAAGTACCTTCAACACGAGCCTTATTGAGCTTACTGTGGGACTGTACTTGTGTAATAATGTCCTATAATATTTATTTATTTATTATTTATTTATTTATGTATAAAGAGCAAGCAACACTACACAAAAAGGCGAGTACAGTATGCACAAACTCCTGCAGCAAGCTATTATTTCAAAAAAATAACACTGGGCGCCAATGTGTAACGTATTTTACAACCTGCTATTTATCCTACCTCGGGTGATGAGCTCCTCGACCATGACCTTCCTCTTCTTGTTCACGACCACGAGCCCCTTGTCGCACTTCTCCAGAATGTAGCGGGTCTGGCTGGAGCTTGTTGGCCTCTGCTTGCAGCTGTCCCTCAACCCAGTTCCCCCAGATTGCTATTTATCCTACCTCGCTTGATGAGCTCCTCGACCATGGCCTTCCTCTTCTTGTTCTCGACTACGAGCCCCTTGTCGCACTTCTCCAGAATGTAGCGGGTCTGGCTGGAGCTTGTTGGCCTCTGCTTGCAGCTGTCCCTCAACCCAGTTCCCCCAGATTGCTATTTATCCTACCTCGCTTGATGAGTTCCTCGACCATGGCCTTCCTCTTCTTGTTCTCGACTACGAGCCCCTTGTCGCACTTCTCCAGAATGTAGCGGGTCTGGCTGGAGCTTGTTGGCCTCTGCTTGCAGCTGTCCCTCAACCCAGTTCCCCCAGATTGCTATTTATCCTACCTCGCTTGATGAGTTCCTCGACCATGGCCTTCCTCTTCTTGTTCTCGACCACGAGCCCCTTGTCGCACTTCTCCAGGATGAAGCGGGCCTGGTTGGAGAGCTTGTCGGCCTGCAGCTGTCCCTCAAGCTAGTCCCCCCAGACTGCCATTTATCCTACCTCGCTTGATGAGTTCCTCGACCATGGCCTTCCTCTTCTTGTTCTCGACCACAAGCCCCTTGTCGCACTTCTCCAGGATGAAGCGGGCCTGGTTGGAGAGCTTGTCGGCCTACAGCTGTCCCTCAAGCTGGTCCCCCCAGACTGCCATTTATCCTACCTCGCTTGATGAGTTCCTCGACCATGGCCTTCCTCTTCTTGTTCTCGACCACGAGCCCCTTGTCGCACTTCTCCAGGATGAAGCGGGCCTGGTTGGAGAGCTTGTCGGCCTACAGCTGTCCCTCAAGCTAGTCCCCCCAGACTGCCATTTATCCTACCTCGCTTGATGAGTTCCTCGACCATGGCCTTCCTCTTCTTGTTCTCGACTACGAGCCCCTTGTCGCACTTCTCCAGAATGTAGCGGGTCTGGCTGGAGCTTGTTGGCCTCTGCTTGCAGCTGTCCCTCAACCCAGTTCCCCCAGATTGCTATTTATCCTACCTCGCTTGATGAGTTCCTCGACCATGGCCTTCCTCTTCTTGTTCTCGACCACGAGCCCCTTGTCGCACTTCTCCACGATGAAGCGGGCCTGGTTGGAGAGCTTGTCGGCCTGCAGCTGTCCCTCAAGCTAGTCCCCCCAGACTGCCATTTATCCTACCTCGCTTGATGAGTTCCTCGACCATGGCCTTCCTCTTCTTGTTCTCGACCACAAGCCCCTTGTCGCACTTCTCCAGGATGAAGCGGGCCTGGTTGGAGAGCTTGTCGGCCTACAGCTGTCCCTCAAGCTAGTCCCCCCAGACTGCCATTTATCCTACCTCGCTTGATGAGTTCCTCGACCATGGCCTTCCTCTTCTTGTTCTCGACCACGAGCCCCTTGTCGCACTTCTCCAGGATGAAGCGGGCCTGGTTGGAGAGCTTGTCGGCCTGCAGCTGTCCCTCAAGCTAGTCCCCCCAGACTGCCATTTATCCTACCTCGCTTGATGAGTTCCTCGACCATGGCCTTCCTCTTCTTGTTCTCGACCACGAGCCCCTTGTCGCACTTCTCCAGGATGAAGCGGGCCTGGTTGGAGAGCTTGTCGGCCTACAGCTGTCCCTCAAGCTAGTCCCCCCAGACTGCCATTTATCCTACCTCGCTTGATGAGTTCCTCGACCATGGCCTTCCTCTTCTTGTTCTCGACCACGAGCCCCTTCTCGCACTTCTCCAGGATGAAGCGGGCCTGGTTGGAGAGCTTGTCGGCCTACAGCTGTCCCTCAAGCTAGTCCCCCCAGACTGCCATTTATCCTACCTCGCTTGATGAGTTCCTCGACCATGGCCTTCCTCTTCTTGTTCTCGACCACGAGCCCCTTGTCGCACTTCTCCAGGATGAAGCGGGCCTGGTTGGAGAGCTTGTCGGCCTACAGCTGTCCCTCAAGCTAGTCCCCCCAGACTGCCATTTATCCTACCTCGCTTGATGAGTTCCTCGACCATGGCCTTCCTCTTCTTGTTCTCGACCACGAGCCCCTTGTCGCACTTCTCCAGGATGAAGCGGGCCTGGTTGGAGAGCTTGTCGGCCTCGGCCTGCAGCTGTCCCTCGAGCCAGTCCTTGCGCCGCGCGTAATACTTCATGCGGAGCGAGTAGAACTCGCGGAGAATTTCTTCCACTTTGTCATACCTGGAAGATGTTGATGCTGCAGTATTGCGTTGATATATAATTATTTGTGTCTCTCCCTCTAGCCTGCTATCCCTTTCCCTTGTAATCCTGACTCTATTCGTTTTCGTTTAAATATACAAATTTTCTTCAGATACCATTTTTAAACAATTGAAAGACAGAAATTACTATTCCACGTTGGATTTTCATGGCTCAGAATTATTCATCAATAGCCGGGTCGACACAGAGCGAGCATACAGGACCCGGCTAGTAACTGTTCGATAGGAATGCTTTATTGACATGTAAATGGGTCAATAGCGGAATATTTGTCCACGTTTTTTCTTTGGACACATCATGAACTCCGGTAACCGTCTAAGAAGTGTAATATTCTTACGGTAGATGTCGCTAGGATCCCCTAGACCCATATGGTGGGAAAATTTGCTGCCTATGGATGAGGTCTTGGTGGCTCAGATGGCAGAGCGCTGGAGTATCGATCCAGAGGCCGTGAGTTCAAGTCTCACCCGAGGCAGTAATTTTTCCACTTTTATATTTATTCTAAGCTTACTAGCATCGTTCGCAGACGTTTCTGCTTGTTAAAAATTATAGTTTAACACATTTTAATAAAGTTTACTATTGCATGATAGATAGTTGTGGCGATGAAAAGTTTAAAATAAATAAAAAAACTGCGCTTTTTCCGCAATTGTCTTGCAATATTCTGAGTTCTTATGATAATGTCTTCAAACCGAATATGAATGCGCTCAAAATTATCTACACCAATGTAAATATTAAATGGCATTTTTTTTACATTTAAGATAAGACATCTATTCAGAGATAAATTTAAGCCATTAACATCATTATTTGTTGGCCCCGTAGGACCGTGTTTTTCTCTCACTCTTAAATAAAAAAAAGCGGCCAAGTGCGAGTCGGACTCGCCCATGAAGGGTTCCGTACCATTTATGACGTATTAAAAAAAACTACATACTTACTAGATCTGGTTCCAACCAATTTTCAGTGGAAGTTTGCATGGTAATGTATATCATACATTTTTTTTAGATTTTTAATTCTGTTAATTTAGAAGTTACAGGGGGGGAGACACACATTTTGGTGTCTAAATTTTGTCAATGTGTATAAATTTTTTATTTAGGCTGTAGAGGTCAAAATGGTCTCTCAAAAATGTGTCCAAAGAAATTAGGTGTTTGAAACGCCCATATTGATTGACTCAAGTTAAACATGCACTATTAGTACTCACTTCTTAAGGCAGTTATTGTGGTCGAAAGCGTTCATACAGGTCATGGAGATGGTGGTCTGCAGCTTGAACACCTTGTGGATGCCCTCCGCCTCCACCTCGGGCAGCTTGCCTGGCAGGAGGGACACCACGAAGCGGACTGTTGTGTCTGTGTTGTATTCCTGATGAGAGTTTTAAAAATCAAGATGGTGGCAATGATGTTAGGTCTGGATTTGTGTTCGACCAGGTAAGCAAACGCAAACCGCGTGCGACTCTTTGGAGGTAAAATTGCGGCTTCAAGTCACCCAGGAAATGCGCACAGAGTTCTTAGACGGTACAAATCAACATTTGTGTCTCTTTTAAGATTTCTACCATTGGCTCTTCTCCGCAAAAGTTTCCCATTTATAATATAAGTATGGATGACTCACCCTGTACTCAGAAATGAGTGGCTTCACTTTATCCGTCCCCAACATGGGTTCTAGAACATTCTCCTTATAATTCTGCGTCCACACGCCGACCGGAAGTTCCGTGATCTCGATCTTGTCGCCGGGCAAGATGGCCGCCTCGCCGGAAATGACGTATTTGTCGCCGAAGCCCTCCACATGGCCCTTGAAGTTCTTGTACCACGGATGCATGGGTTTTGGCTCGTCCCCGTCGAGCAATAGGCTGTAAAATATTACACAATGAGGTTGGAAAGTTAAAATTCAAAGTAAGTTGACATTCATGTAAAGATCTTCTATTGACAGTGGCTTGTGTTTTGAGAAAAGGAACTGAAGTCCAGTCTTGTTATAGTCCCGTTTTTTAGCATTAAAAAGAAAAGCAATTTTGAATTTTGATGCGTCTTTTTAGAAAAACACTTTTGAAAAAGAAGTCAATTCAAATATTTAACAATTATAAATCATATACAATCATTTACATTCTTTTGCTGACATAAATAACAGTTACTGATTTTTAAAAGACATGTCAAGATCGTGAATTTACAAATTGCGCTCCATGGTAAGTAAACAAACATTAACCATGTTTACCGAAATCAAACGCACTTTGCATAAATTGTTTAGTATGATAATTTTGTTCCAAATAATGATTGATTAAAGTATAATCAATAATAATATATAGCTGACCGTATGTTCTCGACGATGTCCCGGGGGTTGTACTGCGGGATCTTGGTGGACCAGCTGGAGATGATGGACTATAAGTCTTTATGTAAAGTTTACCGTATGTTCTCGACGATGTCCCGGGGGTTGTACTGCGGGATCTTGGTGGACCAGCTGGAGATGATGGACTATATAAGTCTTTATGTAAAGTTTACCGTATGTTCTCGACGATGTCCCTGGGGTTGTACTGCGGGATCTTGGTGGACCAGCTGGAGATGATGGACTATAAGTCTTTATGTAAAGTTTACCGTATGTTCTCGACGATGTCCCGGGGGTTGTACTGCGGGATCTTGGTGGACCAGCTGGAGATGATGGACTATAAGTCTTTATGTAAAGTTTACCGTATGTTCTCGACGATGTCCCGGGGGTTGTACTGCGGGATCTTGGTGGACCAGCTGGAGATGATGGACTATAAGTCTTTATGTAAAGTTTACCGTATGTTCTCGACGATGTCCCGGGGGTTGTACTGCGGGATCTTGGTGGACCAGCTGGAGATGATGGACTATATAAGTCTTTATGTAAAGTTTACCGTATGTTCTCGACGATGTCCCTGGGGTTGTACTGCGGGATCTTGGTGGACCAGCTGGAGATGATGGACTATAAGTCTTTATGTAAAGTTTACCGTATGTTCTCGACGATGTCCCGGGGGTTGTACTGCGGGATCTTGGTGGACCAGCTGGAGATGATGGACTTTAAGTCTTTATGTAAAGTTTACCGTATGTTCTCGACGATGTCCCGGGGGTTGTACTGCGGGATCTTGGTGGACCAGCTGGAGATGATGGACTATAAGTCTTTATGTAAAGTTTACCGTATGTTCTCGACGATGTCCCGGGGGTTGTACTGCGGGATCTTGGTGGACCAGCTGGAGATGATGGACTATAAGTCTTTATGTAAAGTTTACCGTATGTTCTCGACGATGTCCCGGGGGTTGTACTGCGGGATCTTGGTGGACCAGCTGGAGATGATGGACTATATAAGTCTTTATGTAAAGTTTACCGTATGTTCTCGACGATGTCCCTGGGGTTGTACTGCGGGATCTTGGTGGACCAGCTGGAGATGATGGACTATAAGTCTTTATGTAAAGTTTACCGTATGTTCTCGACGATGTCCCGGGGGTTGTACTGCGGGATCTTGGTGGACCAGCTGGAGATGATGGACTATAAGTCTTTATGTAAAGTTTACCGTATGTTCTCGACGATGTCCCGGGGGTTGTACTGCGGGATCTTGGTGGACCAGCTGGAGATGATGGACTATAAGTCTTTATGTAAAGTTTACCGTATGTTCTCGACGATGTCCCGGGGGTTGTACTGCGGGATCTTGGTGGACCAGCCGGTGCCGATGCCCTCGGCGCCGTTCACCAGCAGCATCGGCAGGATGGGGATGTAGTACATCGGCTCGATCTTCTGGTTGTCTTCGAATTCGTGCTATGGTACAATAATATAGTACATTACGATACAAGTGCGAAAAATAGGAAATTCGAAACGAGTGGCGATAAATTAAAACACGACCGAAGGGAGTGTTTTAAATCGACACGAGTTGCGAATTACCTATTCGCACATGTATCGTACAACGTTTTACAGTACATATGGCCCTTTAAATGTTCGACACAGTAACATAATATGCTACTTCTCGCACTAGTGCTATAAAGTAGCCCCATATGTACTGTAAATGATATTAAGTGAACAGACGACTTGTTCAATTTCAATTCATCGTTTTATGAGATTTTTCGCCTAGCCTAGTGTTGTCCTTATCGCACTAAGTTTAAGAAGCCGCTTCCGTTAGCGAAACGGATATATTTACATAACATATTTAAATCTCAGCTCCCGTATCCTCTTAACAGAACGCAGCGTCAATACAACATTAGGGTTGCCTATGATTAGAAGTAATTTTATAATTTTTTTTTTGTTTTTTTCGCTTATGGCCCCGGCGGAAGACCAGCGTTGGCCCATCTAGGCTAACACCATGTTGAATCGGGACCATTTCGTGGCTAATATGTGTCATGTCGCCGGACCATGGGGGGAGGAACGTCCTCAAAGTAGACCCCAGATGCGTCGGGATGACGACATCAAAAGGACTGCGGGGAAAAAGTGGCTCCAGGTCGCACAGAACAGAAGGAGGCCTACACCCGAATGGTAGAGAAGGGCTAAAGAAGAAGAAGAAGAAGAAGAAAGAGATGTGTCATGTAATGTAATGTTATATGTTGTAATGTTATGTATAAGTTTCTTTTTGTTCCTCTGTCTATCTGTATATACCAACTGGGGAAGTACCTCCACCTTACAGAAAACCGCAGCCAAATAACACTTGACCCTACTCATAGTGTTGTGTTCCTGCCGGTGAGTAAGGTTGCCAGAGCTCAACGAGGGGGGTGGGGTTAGGGTCGGCAACGTGCATGTAACTCCTCTGGAGTTGCAGGTGTACGTAGGCTACGGAGACTGCTTACCATCAGGCAGGCCGTATGCTTGTTTGCCACCGACGTAGTATAAAAAAAAATTTTTTGGCATGAATAAACAATTAGTATTAAAATAAATAAATAATCCCTACCCATTTTTAAAACACGTCTAAAAGAACACTATTTATCTCTCTCTTAGTCATGCTCCTTACACTCATATCTTTTTCTTACCTGGTCGTTATTTTTCTCTTGCTTGATTACTCATTATGTATTTATGTATTTTTTGTAGGTATATGTAGTGTATTATTGTTGCCTATATAATATATGTAGTTTATGTAGTTTATTTCTCATTGTTTGTAGTTTCTATTTACTTATTTTATAAACTTTACACTTATGTGGTTTTGGACTGCCCAATAACTTTATTTCTAGCCACTGAATCGCTATCTGAAGGTTGTCTGGAAGAGATCGCTCTTTAGCGATAAGTCCGCCTGTTGTTACCTACTTACTTATGTCCTTTTTTTGTTTGTAACATGTATGTTTCTTTGTAGTGCACAATAAAGTATTTTATTATTATAATAGTTACCACTAGCAGCGGGTCGTCGTGGGGATGGAACACGAGCCTGGCCAGCGGCGACATGAGCGTGAAGATGTATCGGGGGCTGGCGGAGTCCTTGCCGCCGCTGAGCCGCGTGCCGAACTGCCCGCGCGGCTCCAGCAGGTTGATGTTGTTGGAGCCCACGTAGTTCTGCGCCAGGTTCACGATCGTCATCGACAGGGACTGCTCCCCTGTGGGGTTACATGTCGGACGTTATTATACACATAAATAAATAAATATTATAAGGACATTCTTACACAAATTGACCAGTACCCCTAGTGTAATTAAATTCGATTTTGAAACGTGACGTACGCGTTTGCGTTTAGTCTCATTTTGTATTGGATTTAGAAAGAGCGCGCCAAGCGGGACGTTTTGGAAACTCAAAATCCTATACAAAATGAGACTTAACGCAAACGCGTTCGTCACGTTATGATGTCGATAAAATTTACACTAGGGGTACTGGTCCCACGGTGCGCCAAGAAGGCTTATGTTGTGGGTACTCAGACAATATACAATGTGTTTGTGCACGTATAGTGGAGCCGTTAACCACGTATAGTACGATTAATTTTATCGACAAATCACCCCCCATACCTATGTTTTTTCTCAACCATTTTAAAAATGCACCCTTCCAAAGTTTTATGGCGCCAAACACGACTGCTGACTGCCGACTGGCATTACAGAAGGTCTTGTTTGGACTCGTGTAACTTGTAAAAGGTTTTAACTAGGGCTATCATTTTGATGTCAACTTTTAGCTGATATCCTGTACTATCATTTGACAATAAAAAAATTACGGGTCAATGACCTAGTTTTTGAAAAAAAATGATAAAATAAAAAAAAAAGTAATTTTTTAAAGACAATTTTTATCTTTGTTATTATTGTGTAAAATTCTCTGTGACATTTATGCTTGAAATTTATGTCCCAATTCACAAGCTATCGAATGATTATTATTTATAGCCATCATAGTTTTGCTTTTAGCTTCTAGGTAATCACTAAGGAAGAGCGGTGTTCCTTAACACAGGTATTTCTATACTTAAAAAGGGACACCAACCTGTATTTTGTTAAATATGCTTGTGAGAGAATAAATCATTTTTCATTTTCATTTCATTTTTCATATTTTATATATAGCATAAAGCAAGGAGTGCTTTTTCTAAAAAAAAAATTAAGCGCGACTTTTTCGTCCGCACCGTTTTTTCGACATTTTTGAATGGGGTGGATATTAATCCACCCATTTCTTGTGTTTATGCTGATTTTGTACCATCAATAGGACTGTTAGAAAATGTACTATTTACCACATTTTACAATAGAAGTTTTTAAATCTATAACTGAAAAGTTGTATTTGTACATTATGTATTAGGTAAGGTTAGGTTAGTAAACAAGAATTTACCAACGAGTGTGAATTGAAACCCGAAGCCGAAGGCGACGGCTTAATTAGCACGAGTTCGTTATTCATGTACTGTCCGTTATTATCACGTGTGAGCGAAAAAAAAAAAAAGAAAAAAAAAAATTCTTTACAGTCCTAGGTCGAAATTTAAGATTTCCGGACCGCATCGCCTACGTGAAATAACACCCTTTAGGAGCAAGTGTGATGAAAATATCCGTTACATACCGTGATGGTAAGCGGAATGTTCGGCTACTGAACCAGCCAGCTGCGCCACCTTGACCTCTCGCTTGTCGTTACGCTTGATGCACGTGAAGATCACCTTACGTTGGCCGGGCTTCAGCCCGTCCACCATTGATGGGATAGACCTGGAAATTATTATTTATTACTAACAATACAATACAAATACACTTTATTGCACACCTCAATACAGAAACAGTACAAATAATACAACACATAAAGAAGAGGTAAACAACAGGCGGTCTTATCGCTAAAAAGCGATCTCTTCCAGACAACCTTAGGTAGCGGAATTAAAAAAAAAAAATGTTATCTCAGTACAATGTGTTTGTCCACGTATAGTCGAGCCGTTTACCACGTATAATACGATGAATTTTATAGACAAATCACCCCCCATACCTATGTTTTTCCTCAACCATTTTAAAACTGTACCCCTTCAAAGTTTTATCTGCCAAACACGACTGCACTTGGTTAACATACCATTATCTGTCCATTTACCTATCGCACATTAAAAAAATAAAAATCATTCGATAGCTTATGAATTAGGACATTCATTTCAAGCATAAATGTAACCATAGAGACTATACATCTCTATTGTATTGTAGTAATTATTTATTTTAAGATTATTATAATGTAATGTTTAACCAGGTATTGGCTGTTGTATTTATAAATGTTGTTATGTACTTTTCATGTCACTATATGCTGTTACTATAAATGTTGTATTGACTTGTAAAAGAGCCCTTGAGGCCTACTTGCAGAATAAAATTTTGAATTTTGAATAGAAAATTTTCCACAATTACTCGAGAATTGATAACAAAGACAAAAATTGTCTTCAAAAATGTACTTTTTATTACATATTATCTTTTTTTCGAAAACGAGAACTTGACTAGGACGGCTACAATATAACTTGCAAGCTGCAATTTGCCAACAGACATTTTAATTGAAAATTACTGAATAATTAGCAATTGATTTTCTTACCTAACATTGTCACCATTAGAGAAGAGAACCAGCTCCAAATTAACGAAATCCGAATACGAGACAGCTTTAGTCTCCTTAGTGTACAAATATCTCTCCGGCAGCCCAATTTCTTTCCTACGTTTCACTTCATCCATGTGATTTGTCAACCACTCCTTCCTCTGGTCAGCGCCCTTCTTCGAAAACGCCAACTCAATATGGTGGTCATCCGTAGGCCCACCATACTTGAACTTAATCCTATGCCTTTCCATGTTCTGGAAATATTCTTTAGCCTCCTTAGATGTGGAGGTACCCAAACCTTTGTAGTACTTTATATTGTAAGTGTGATGATTTTCAGTATCTCTCTTCCATTCCTCGAATTCTGGGAGAGAGTAAAAAGATATCTCTTTATCTTTCTTTGTTGCTTTCACGATAGGCGTGATGAATTCTTCTAGGAACGGCAGCTTGAGCAATTCGGGCCAGTTGTGGTGTATAAAGTTAATGATGAGACCTTTGATGTGAGAACCGTCTTGATCCTGATCGGCCATAATCATGCATTTACCGTAACGCAAGGATTTCAAGTCGTCCATAGTGTTATATTTCTTCTTGTATTGGAGACCGAGGATCTTAATTAAGTTATTAATCTCAACATTCTCAAGTACCTGCTTGTGAGACGCGTCTCTCACGTTTAAAGGTTTACCCTTCAAGGGAAAGACTCCGTAATGGTCCCTGCCCACTACGCTGAGCCCAGAGACGGCTAAAGTCTTGGCTGAGTCTCCCTCGGTGAGAATCAAAGTGCAGAGATGTGCATTTTTCGTGCCAGCGTCGTTTGCGTCTTCTAATTTCGGTATACCTTTAAGTTTACTCTGTTTTTTACCGGAAGTTTTGACAAGCTCGGCTTGAGCCTTAAATTTGGCCCAGGTGAGGACAGACTCAACGAGCCCGCTCTTGCTTACCGCTGTTATAAACTTGTCTGTAAATGTGCATTTTGACCCAAAGCTCTTAGCTTGAAGAGTCATGTTTTCTTTCGTCTGCGAGTCAAAGGTTGGGTTCACAATTAAACAATTGATGAACAGCCACATATGATTCTTAACCTGGAAAGGCTTAATATTAACGCCACCTTTATTTTTCTTCTTTAATACTTCAATTACATGCTTAACTATATTATCAGCTACTGAGTCAACATGTTTTCCACCTTTAGTGGTGGCGATAGAGTTTACGAAGGAGACTTGCTGGAATCCTCTGTCAGATAGAGTCAAAGCGACCTCCCAGCGGTCGTTGACTTTCTCGTAAACAACCTTCAACGGCTGTCCGTTCTCATCTTCTTTACCTTTGATATATAAGTCTATATAATCCTTAAATTTATTGATTTTCAATCTTTCACCATTCAAATAAACCTTAACACCTGCGGTTGAAGCGGCGACGTCGTAGGCTCGGCGCGACATGAGCGCAACTATGTCATCTTCTAACTTCTCCATTTTAAACTTAGCCAAATCGGGGCTAAAAGTCACTTTAGTAAAATCATCATCTCGTCCCGCCTCTTTAATTTTAGGCTCAGAGGCCTTTGTCATGTTTGATCCCCAGGTCTGCTTGAAATGCTTTTTGTACTGTTTAGAAGCAGTTTCAACTGTGAATTTTGTGGAAAAGATGTTGCAGAGTTTTGCACCGTAACCGTTTCTGCCTCCTGTCACCTTTTCCTCTTCGTCATTGTAGTTGGATGAAGTGAGGAGGTGCCCGAAGATCATGGTGGGCACGTACATCTTCTCTTCCTTATGCATGACGACAGGGATACCGCAACCATTGTTGTACACTGAGATAGTGTTTGTTTCTTGGTTGATCTCAATTCTTATTACATCCATTTTGGGATCTCTCTGCTTGTTGTCAGCCGCGTTCACGAGGATTTCATCATATATCTTGTACAAACCTGGAAATCATAGATTTTTTAATGTAACAAGTTTTTATACAAAATTTAATTTTATCAAGGTGCATTGGGATAACTTCGAAAGTAGGGTAATTTTGAATAATAATTATAGCGGTCTAACAAGTATGTCACTAGAAAAAGGCGCCTATTTCAAATTTTTTATGGGTCAATTACCCTTCGCGCCTACTTTTTTCTTTTAATTTTCTGCTTTTTTCTACTGGCGGAAATTGTTTGACAGACAGACAGGTATCAAGATTCTAAGAAGCCCCAAACTCCATGAGAGTGCAGTGGTTTTGGAAAAGAATTCCTGAGACTATTTTCACTCTGTCATCACATCAATACAGTTTAAGTTTTTTTAATTTTATTTTATATAACGAAAGGCAGGCGTTTGACCACGATCTCACGTGAACTAAATATGTAGTGGGTCTAATTTACCTTGCATGAATTCATTAATGAACAGGTAAACAAATTTATTCTGTAATCTTAAGCCCGTCACAGATGGAGCGATAATATACCAAATGATATATAGCAAGGCATCTTACGATTTATTTTACGTACCATTTGACAGAGTCCATACACGAAGCTATAATATATATTTTGGTATCTTACGATATCTTATAGCAAAGCATCTTAAGATACGTTGCGATATATCGCTCAGTATATTACGTTATATTTTGGTATATTTCGTCTCTCTCACAATGTAAGTGCGAGACAGCAATATATATTTGAATGTCTGTAATGGGTTTTAAGATTGGTTTATATTTATAGTGGAGCTATGAAATATGATAATATAATTTATATAATAATACAAAGCTCAACCAACTTACAAGTTTAGTGTCCTACAATTTTATATGTTACAGGGAATTCATTCAAGATTTAATGAGTAATTTTTCCACAATGATTAGCTTTATTTTGTAATCAAGACATTAAAAAAGGAATAAACACAACTGAAAGACTGTGTTGATTTAATCTCTCACATTTATTTTTATTTTTTTATTTAAAACAATATACAGCATTACAGTCGAAACCAAAGCACTGTACAATTCAGATTATAAAATAGGATTACACAATAGGAAAAACAGATCACAATCAACGTTCGTCCATCACCTCGCAATAGCGCAGACACATCTGATAAACAGCCATCCATCGACTTGCAAACATATCACAATCTGGTGCCCATGACAGAAGGGAGTTCAACAGCCTTAGGGTTTTTATGTGCACATGAAATAATGATCCCTATAACAATATTTTTTATAATAATATGGAGTAACTGTCATATAAAATGTTTGTAGACATTTACAGCATACATTTAAATAAAAACGTAGCATTTATCATTATTATTATTATGTAATTATAGACGAGCAGCTATTTAGCTGATGAGCCTTTGTAAAGTCGTATCACATCACTAAGTAACATCAGTGTCACTAATTTTAACCACATTGACCTAAGGAGCAGTCACAACACTGTTGAGTAAACTAACGGTTCCAAGCCGCCAAGACACGATTGGACAAAAAACCGGACAAAGTCAAGGGTTCCGTACTTTTTAGTATTTGTTGTTATGGCGGCAACAGAAATACATCATCTGTGAAAATTTCAACTGTCTAGCTACCACGGTTCATGAGATACAGCCTGTGACAGACGGACGGACGGACGGACAGGGTCTTAGTAATAGGGTTCTGTTTTGGTACGGAACCCTAAAAATGTAGTAGTAGTGGAATTGCCAACAATTCTTAGGCTGTGGCCTCGGGGTCTTGCGGCTGATAGTTCTCTTGTTGATTATATTGTGAATGTCAGGGTGGTTGTAACAGTGGGTAACAATCTTAAAACACTTTCTCCAGGCTTTTGAGTGTAAAAATTTGGTAAAAACTATTTCATCAATTATTTTTTAATTACACCCATCCAAAACAGACTTGAAGCTGTCATAGAGACCATCATTTGACATAAGTAATAGTATTGGGTCATTATCTATGAAATTGGCGTTTTTGTTCATAAGTATTAGTCATGTCATAGTTTATTTATTTTAATAGTAACTTCAAAGTATTTTTTAATTTCATTACAGCCCTACATAACAATGATTTTACATACAATTATTTGCTACTTTTACTGTTTTGTGTATTCAGAATACCACCCTGAAAACAGCTCTTTTTATGTGCTACCGGCTTGAGTACTTAAATGACTTATAATTTTTCTGACGGAACAGATTTTTACAACAATATGATATAGAAAATGTGCCTTAAAAATGTCTCAGATTACTGGCAAAAATTTGTTTGGTTTGAAAATGCCATCACAAAATAATCCGCAAAATTCATTGTATGCAAAATTTCGTTAAGTTCTCCATACAAATTTCATAGGTAATGACCTAATATATAGGCTTTCTTTCAGAACCCAAGGAGGTTTAGAACTTACCCGGCACGAAATTCAGCTCCCGCTGAACCATGCACTCCTTCTCCTTATCGAAGACCCACATGGTCTCATGGGCCCGTTCAACAGACCCGATGTATGTATCCGGACGGAGCAAGATGTGCTCCAGCTGAGATTTCTTCTGGTAAATCTTCTCGATTGAACCCTTCTGGTTTTTGGATGCGGGTGCTGCCACTGGGGCATCCCCGGTGCCATTTGTGGCTGCCGACATCTTGTTGAACATAGACTGGAAAGGGGTTTTGGTAACCATAAATTTTCTTAGTAAAATGGGGGACATGACGAAACTAAGATGAGGGTTCCGATTTTGCCACTGTGGCAACAAACCCTATAAAGGATAAATTCGTAATCAGAATCCTTACAGCTCAACAGTTTACTAACTTAACTGGGTTGTTAGCACCCAGAGGCCTAGAAAAGGCCTTTAGTTCCATATTCCATACATTTTTTTCCGAATTAAAATTAGTCTTGATAGGCTTTCGCTTGTAGGTGTAAGATGGTTAAATATTATGGGTATAAGAAACTTATTTAGCAAGATGTTATTTTTACATTTTAATCTCATATTAACTTGTTAAATTAAGAATATTGTTTATCCAGTCTTTTAGGGTAATGATTAGTAATAGGGATCTAGCTTTTTAGTGAAAATCATATCAATAGGATCCGTTACTTCAAATGGAGGGAAAATATGATCTACCCTCAACCCCCAAATAAGCATCTCCTAAAAATAATTATAACCCCGCAACTATTCATATCGTAAAACTGAGTAAAGCGAATACCATGAGCTAACTAATTACAGTGCTCCGTTGATCAATAACAACGACCTATTGCAATAATAAATTATGGAGTCCCGTGAAAGTACATATGTAACGGTTGCAAATAATACGAATTGTTAATTCATACTGAGCACTTAGAACACATCCCAAGAATACCCATTACAGTAACACATTATCAAGTCAGTGTGCATATAGACATTCACAACAACAAAATAGAATTTTGACCGTTACCGACCAAAATGCCGCCAAGATTTCGCACTCACCTTTATATCAGCCATTTTGTGCGTGGTGCTTATAAAGCGTGTGCGATCTACGCGATATGTTGCTTGTCTTAAAAATAAGACAAAACGTGAGTAACTAGTAATTACTTTTGAAAGTTAACATTTTTAATTCTAATAATATGCAATAGCACGACAACCACAAAATGACGACGCGCTGACAATGTCCATAGACAAGAAAAACAAATTGCTCTATAAACGGCTAGACGCCCTAAGTCTATGGTCATAGGACGCCAACTAATTCAAAGCCAGTCCAGACGATATGATTAAATCGTCTGATTTGATTAGAAAAGTAATTAGCGTCAATCTCTAATTTAATCACCAATTTTAGATTTATGGTGTTTTTTTTTAATAGGACCTTATTACACAGAATGACTAACTGCTACAGTAAGCTCAATAAAGCTTGTGTACATATAGTCGTTACATTTGTAGCTGGCCCTCGACGGCTTATCCATTGTCTATTGTTAACAAAAAAAAGGGCCCGGTCACTTTAACCGGTTATTTAATTACAACTCCTATGGTAATTGAAATAAGAATCAAAATGAATAAATGGAAAAAAAATTGCGAGTTGTTGTGTGGTCCCTATACGGTTACTGAGTGCTGGCGAGTCGAACGCTACCGAACCAGCCTAAAATGTGTCCTGGATATGCGTAACAAAGGCGCGTTATCGTAGAGCACACCTACACTGGTTTTTTGAGCGTTAGACTAGTCCGCGCTCAGGTGCCAATTAGAATTATACGTCCCTTTTTTGCAGGTGCACGCGCCGTTTTAGGTAACAATACTAATAGACAATGGATAAGCCGTTGAAGGCCAGTTACAAATCTAACGACTATACTTACTTTACTATTTGGTAGTGGGTACTTAGACAACGATACATTTAATCCCCCCCTCATTTCTTGGCCTCCCTTTTATCGGTAATATCGGTCATAATAATAATCGGCGAACCAAATTGGCGTTTGCATCCACACCCACGCCACCTAAATTTGACCAGACAATGTAATCAGATTGGTGAAAAAAAAATCCCGACTGGTCTGGTCTCAGGTGCCAATTACATCCACACTTTATCGGGCCTAATATCAGACCCTATTTCGGGCCCGACAAATAATATTTTTCCGTTTCACCCAATATCAGCACATCGTTTACAATATTTGAATTGAAACGTAAAAAAAATGGTTCATGTGCAATACTTTTCATAAATCTATTCTATTCTATTCTATATTTCAAATACTGTTAACGATGTGCTGATATTCCGTGAAACGGAAAACGATTTTCAGGCACTTTAACTTTTATGGTTATGATACTTTTTAGTATTTTTTGGTAATATTCATTTGTACACATAACCTCAAAACACTGAAGAAACAAATCTGTCAAGTGTCAAACTTCCCGTTGTCAAAATCAGTCCCGATTTTGGGTCAGATATCGGGAAGGGTGAATGTAACTGGCGCTTAGAGGATATTTTTTGATATATTATCGCTCCGTCTGTGAGGGAGTTAAGAAACGGATGATTAAAAAAAACAGCATTTGAAAGTTTGACACTTGACAGATTTGTTTCTTCTGGTTTCTTCAGTGTTTTGAGGTTATGTGTACAAATGAATATTACCAAAAAATACTAAAAAGTATCATAACCATAAAAGTTAAACATGTCATTAATTTCCTTGGCCTCAATTATACTAAAGAAAAGTGCGACTTACCGAACATTATTACCATGTCGTGACTGTATCAAGATAAATGCACCATTCAGCTCGGTTGCAACAAAATCTGTGCATGAAGTTAATACCAACGTTGTAAAAGACGTTGTTCTGTACAAATATGAGAACCCGAAATATTTTAAGTACATGAACATGTTTGCAGTAGTGCAGTACATGTTTTGGATGTATTTAGGAACGTTCGCGTTCACATCTCTGAAAGATGCACCTGTCGACCGGTCCCAGATAACAGATGATACACCTTGGTATAGAAGAATAAATCTTGGTGATAATAAGTACAGAAACACGCTTGGTGGCATAGCTTTGCTAGTCGGTGAGTTTGGTATACTTAATATCACTATGAGTAAAATGTAAATGCACCGATTCTGACCTAAGATTATATTTCAACTGGCGGTCTTGTATGGCAGTCGTCACGTGGGGCCGGCACGTATGGGAATACACCATTTTTTTTAAACTCCGTTTAACTTCAGGATATGGCTAAGCACATTTAAGTAATTGTTAATTTCTAATCTGTTTTATTTTCCTAAAAAGTAATTAATAGCATTGTGGTAACATGGATATTTTATTATTATTGTATCTCCTTGGATTTCACGGGCCTATAAATCCCGGTCTTTTGATAGCCTTGCGTGGGGATATAGATCCAACGCGTAGAGGCCTCTTGGAGAGCTTTAATGTCATGTAGAACGCCTGCTGGAACCCGTTCACGTTATTATTATTAATTATTATTTTATTTGATACACTAGCAGCTCTTGGAACTGATGCGTGTATATCGCAGCACTTGTGTTTATTTTACACTTTTTAAAGTTCTAAAATTTGTATCTAGTTTATTTTTGAAAGAGTTCACCAACGGTGCACTAACAGCAGTTTCTGGTAGAGAGTTCCACACATTTTCTACACTATTTTGCAAGAAGTGTTTCATAGAGTTGCTATTTCACTTGGAGGTTTGATTAGTTTTTTAGAGTATCCTCTCAACCTTACATTCTGGCTGGATATGTATAGGTCAATGACATTTCGAATAAAGTATTGTGTTCCGTATTTTCACCTGTCTCGTTATTGTCCCATATACCTTTCTTTTACAGGCACAGGCTCTCTAGCAATGATATGGATGTACACCCTAAAATCAGTCCGTTACCTCGTCCTTCACAAGGAAGGCAAACACCTGTCCTTCGTAACCTACGCTCCGTTCGGAAACAACCGCATCATGAAAGTACCCATAGAAAACGTCTGTTGCAAGGAAGCTAGAAAGAATGCTAGAGTTCAGTTACCATTGAAGGTGAAAAATACTTGGATGCATTATATGCTGGATATGAAAGGGGAGTTCAAGAACCCGATCTTATTTGATGCTACCGCTGGATTGGCTAGGAAATGGTAGTTTTTATACCATTTACATATGTAAGTTTTTTATGGACCTATGTATCACACATGTAGATTTCAAAGAACCATATGTTTTAGGTATAGACGGAAAGCTGCATACTAGTTATCCTTTTTGTTAGCTGAATTGTCAAGCTACCTCAAAATGGTGTGCCATTTCATTTCATTCATATTTTCATATGATGCCGACAATATATTGGTCCACTTGTCTTATTATTTATAAATGTCTTTGATATAAAATCAGTATGCAAGTATGTAATGCTTTTCAAAATTTTGGACAAAAACTTTGTTGATAACTACCTACCGACATCATTTTACAATGAAACATTGGAGAGAAAGTAACATGAAGTGACCTCACTGCATCAATATCATATTCATAAAACTGTCATAAAGAAAACATAATCAACAGAATGTAATGTAGTAATAGTGATGCTCATTTGTTCTGTTTTTTGCTGCATTTAGTTATAGTAAAACAGATACAAATGTATTTGTTCATGTTGTAAATAAATACTTTGTTACAAATGTAGTTTTGTACTCATACTGATTACCAACACCTTTATTGCAACAAGTAGTGTTAGAGTCACCAAATGGCATATTGGTCCTCAAAAAAGTAAACATCATCATCATTTTCTTCACGATGTTCCGGATTGTTGCCATGACTCATGGGAGCCTGTGGTCTACTTGGCAAGTTCTCAAAGAAGTGATATGACCTAAACCTAAAGTTGTGGTTCTGTGTTAACCTTTCCTAGGTTTGTGGTGGTCAAAATTGGTTGGGTTCAAACCAGGGATGTCACGAATTCGTCACAAATGTCCAGGATGCGAATGTCCGAATGCGAATACGAATGTTAGGGAATATGTAGTTGTTATAAGCTAGGGCTATATAAACTAATTACAGACAGATATACCTCATGTCATTGCATGTGCAAAGTTTCATTACAATGAGAACGAAACTCATTTGGTATGGGAAGGTGAAATTCGGCCGAGCTGGCTGGGTATATTATTATATATGTTTTCCTACTCCTCTACTGTTATCTGTCATTTATGCATTCATTAACACGAATATAAGAACATATATAAAAGGTTTCAAGAAAAGTCTATATTGTCTATTCCTCATAAAAGCTCTTGTGCTTTTAATCGCTATAACGTTACTGCGATTAATGGCTACCAACCTAACAAAACCAAAACGAATACAGTTTTAAACTAAGTGCATTGCTGCCAACTTACAAAATATTCATTTGGTTGCATAGTAAAAATAATTACTTCATAAGTCAGAAACACGCATGTGACACCCGTAATATAGCAACACCCATAGACTACGAAGACCGCTTAGCGTTGCTTGTTAGTCTCCGTTGGCTACGGTGGCCAAAATTGAGAAAAAACTGTCCAAAAATTTAATTTAGCAAGTAGCAAGTACCAGGGCCTCATGAGTATGAGAAGGTGTCGCTGACCGGCCGGCCGCGGCCCGGGGCGGGCCGCGGCCCGGGGCGGGCCGGGCGCGTAACAAGGTATGCTCGCGCCTCTTGGCTATATACTTTTGCTTTGTTTACCTAAATTAAGATTTATTTTTGTTGACTCGTAGGAAAAATATTGTATGCAACGTTGTATAAGTAGGTTAAAAAATGCTCGTGGCGTATTCCTTTACAATGTTCGCCTACGCCTTCGGCTCCGGCTCACATTGTAACTCACGCCACTCTCCTTTTTGACCCTTCTTATACAACTGTTGCATAAAATACTATAACGGCACTAATCATGGGACATTTAAAAGAAAACTCAGATTATTTTTGATATTTCACCGACATCCGTCTAATTTCTACTGCTTTATGCTTTAAAACTTGAATGTCCAATTCATCCTTTATGTTTCCTATGTATTTAATGAAAGCTACTGCAATTGGTTTCAATATTATTAACCAATTAAAACTATGGTTTTTTGCTCCAGTCATGGGATGTATGGCGCAATTAATTTTCAAACTAACAAATATCAGTGAAAAATTAAACTTAAGCAGTTTTTTGGCTCTTGTTTATGGTAAAATGTAGCCAGCGATTAAAAACTGATGGTAAATACTTGTTTTACGGGATTTGTCTATACCATCCCATTACTGGTGCCTGTTCCATTATAGGGGTGTATACTATATGCCCTCTTGTGGCGGAAATTGAACTTGACATTCGACACTTCACGCCCATGATCAGGTCTTTGTTGTGCACGTCGAGTCTCTCTCTCTCAACAAGTGGGCATTCAAAGGGATATGATGTAGTGTAACATGAAATAATAAAAATACTATCCTGAGATTTGTCAGAAAAAAATCTTTATTAAATCGTTTACAATTAATAGTAACGGAAAGTATGTTTCAACACAAAATAAACAAGAAGAATAGGTCGATAACAAAAAATAGACTTCTTTCTATATACAAAGTGTCTTACCAACACAATAAAATATTAAACTTAATGAAAAAAAAGTCTTTACGTGAATACCATAGACGAAAGTGATTTTACAGTCAACTTAGCCTAACGTACAGTACAATAACTTAGCCTAGCCACCTACAGACATGTTCAGTTTAAGTCTACAAATGCTTTAACTAGCCTGCTACGACAAGCTACTTAGGGACCGATGACTTTAGCTTTTGGTTCAATAAAACATTTAATATAAAATGGTTAAACTCACATATTGAAGTCGTAATTTTTTCACACTGCGCGCCGCGACGCTGAGATAAAACACTCGAAATAAACCTGAAGATTAACGCCCGATGCATTGTAAATACTTAAATTCAATTTATTTATTCAACAGATCAATAATGGTTAGTAACATTTAAGATTTAAAACTACGTGTTAGTAGAACAGAAATATGTAGGGCTAGTTGTGACTTCAATACGTGTGTTTATTCGTTTTATTTTTGGTTTGTATGCGAGTAGAACTTACGGTAATTTAAATATAATACATATTATTACTTGAGAAACTCTTTAAAATTTCATTACTTCCAGCCCGAAAATGCATAATATTGATATGTTTTGATCAAAAGCAGTTGTTGCACGCATCCTCTGTATAAGAACTAACACGTAGATTTGAATTCTAAGCTGTATTGATTAAAGATCAGATTTAATAACACTAGTTTTTCAGATCAATGCTTTAATAAGCATTATGAAAATATGCAGGTATTGAAATTTTTACATTTTCACTGATTCAAAGGTTTAGAGTTGGAAATAAGAGCGAGGTAGCATTTTATACTTACAAAAAAATCGAGCTTAAATGTATAATACAAGTTGGAACTCTACGACGTGAGGCGACCTCAGGCGACACGTCGCCGCGTCATGACTGGTTTCTTTCTATGAAATACCATTCGAGCTCAGCGACACGTCGCCGAGCCCGACCGCAGATTAATAGTGCCGCTGACGTCAGCGCGAAGTACGTGGTATGCGGTCGGGTTCGAAACTAACACAGACGTGACGCGGCGACACGAAGTCTATAGTTCTCGTCTGCGGTCGCGACACGTGGCCGAGTTCTAATTTGTACCTTAACTTATGGTTCTCGATAGTTTCCTTATCAAAAACGGCAGCTATTGAGATTTTACAGTTAAGCATACATTGTCTTAAGGTTCTTGTATAAAAGTACCACCAGCTGACATTCCCACTTTTATTTACAATACTTGTAATATTTATACTGTGTATTTCTAAAACATCAATACAATATACATTAAACAGCGTCTGCGTGCAACTTTTATTTCTAAAACGTCACCGATCCTCGACTATTTAAGTACATTAATTAAACCTTATTTACATTAATAAATAACGTATCTAAGTTAAGAGTTAAGGCGCTGTGTGCAGGACATGAAAGCAGTGCGTATTACGTATATATAGACTCTGGGTATCCTTATGGCATGCTTTTTTGGGGCAAGTGTAGTTCACAATATTGATCCTGTTTCGTATGTAACAATCATAATAGCTGTTGTAGTTTTGTAGTGAATTATAATAGCACTTGTCACTTATGAAATAGGTACCATTATCATGTGTTTTTTCAGTTAAATTACCACAATAAACTGCTTTGTCTTAGAATCTTTATTAGGTATATGGAGTAGTATATGGAGATTCCTCCTTTAAATCTCAAAAACGCATGTCATCAGGATATCTTGTCTAACTATTTATACTAACTGCCTTCCATGGATCACAGGTGATTAAAAAAATATTCCTGACATATGCACTGTTTCACACTGCATTGCAGTTACTCTATCTTTTACTAATACTTTGGACCTTTTACTACGAATCTAAATTGAGAAGAAATCTTATAATTTCGTTATCGATGTAAGAGAGAGGTCAGGCGTCAGATTGTCACTTTACCGAATGATAAAAATAAAGTTGTCACTAATGCGGGGCCACACTAACCGTGGCCAAAGAGAATTTGAAATAGAGGTTAATTGTCAAAGAAAACTTTGTAGCAACAGTAAATTTACTGCCATCTTTCTACACATGTTTAATTTTTTTAGAACGCCATTTGAATTTGATCCTTATTCTTTCACTGATATGTTTTAAATTTGTTAAATATCAAAAAGTGGCGCCATCTAATAGATCAAAGCCATCGTTTCGAGCGATGATGACCTTTAGCCGATGCCCGGTAAGATGGCGTTTTTGATATTTAATAAATTTAACACATATCACTGAAAGAATAAGGATCAAAGTCAAATGGCGTTCTACAAGTTTTAATCATGTGACGAAAGACGGCAGTAAATTTACTGTGGTTACAAAGTTTTCTTTGACAATCCACCTATATTTAAAACTCTCTTTGGTGTGGCCCAGGCTTATGAGACAAACGCTTTATCGCGCAATAACGCGACAACCATAGACCTTCAGAAGAACGATTGTCCATTTTATTAACACTATTGTTTTTTGACCGATTTTATATTTTACTGTAGGTACCTACTTTTGTTTTCTTATGAATAATTTGAGGAAATACGAAAGAGTGATGGGATGCCAGAATTATTTGATAAAGAGATTTAAGAGAAATATAGATAAGTAGTTTTAATAAAATGGACAATAATAGATCATTTGTCAAAAATGTTTTTATTTTTGTGCTTCGTCAACAATTTTTGTGTTTTATCTAGAAATCTAGAAGATTTATTTAAGAAATAGCCTATTATAGGGAAAAATAGCTGACACTTTCATTTCTAAGTATCAAAATATTGCCTCAATTTTGTCAAATTAGTATTGAAAGTGTATTAACACTTTTAAGAAAGGGGCCTCTTTCAAATAAAATATCAGTCTTGTAATATGAGATGTGTACTGTAATGATAATCCCACCAAAAACATTCTGTAAAAAACTAGCCAAATCTCGATGGAGCTGCTTGTTTATCTCTAAAAAGTAATGAAATCTAGACTAATTCGTGCCAAGTCTAAGGTTCCTTACTGCGATTTCTTTATTATTATAGTTAATGCTGTGTGACTTGACCGTTGAAGGGTACACAAGGGTACAAAACCAGGTGCTCCATGACACCATTGCACCAATGTGTCGCCTGGTTTTGTACCCTTGTGTACCCTTCACCCTTACCTGACCAGTAAGCTATACTGGATGACGAAAATTTCTGCGTTCTGGTCTTATAATAAATAGGGGCCTGAAAATGCGGCGAAATGGTTCCAGTAAAGGATGGTACGGCAGTGTTTGCTTCGCGCTCGACTTGGCGGGGGAACTGCGGTGCCCCCAGATTTATATTTTATAGTATTCATATATCAGTATATCACATAGTTTGGGTACCGTGAGAGCTGTCTATACAAATAAAAATACTCTTTATTGCACAACCTGAAAATAGATTTACAAGGAAACACACATAATACATAAAGACAGAGGTAAAACAAAAGGCGGCCTTTTCGCTAAAGAGCGATCTCTTCCAGACAACCTTCAGATATATACATGCAATATATAACCTTTGAAACCTCGAGATGACAGCTGTTATACAAGAAAGATATTTCATATGAAAAAGGTTCCCGCTTTATTAAATTTAATATAGAAGTTAGATTTGAAGTAACAAGCCTAAGTATCTTTTCAAAAACGTGTTATTAATCAAATAATACGCAAGTACGCTTTGCATACTATATTTTATAAAAAAATATACATATTATAAGTAATATCCATCATTACCAGATTTACCAGGTTAATTTTATGAGTTCCACTTTAACATGCCTAAATTACATTATGGAGCCTGCCATTGTTACAGATGAAAGGCAGCTCAATATTACATGTGAAAAATCATGATACATGTCCGTAATCTTTATTCTAAATCGCTCGAGAAAGTTCCAAAATCCTTCAAAGATTCGTTGTCGAAGACTTTATATTTATTATACAGGTACATTAATTACTAGAAGTAGCTAAACGGGTCAGATGTTCAAAATGATCAACACACGGTTTTATTCTCATAACAATTTGAACACTTCGCCCGCTTAGCAACTTCAGCATTTTCTATATAATTACTGAAAGAAATGTACCATTTTTATAAATTTGTTCTTAGAATTTTGACGCAAATTTTAGAATTGTTAGATATTATATATAAAATTCTCTTCACCGCATCATCAATTACATTGTCAACATAAGAAATTACGTCTCCATAAATGTTTTCGATGTAATTTACGCAGTCGAAAAGACCAAAAGTTGGAAAAAAGCGTAAATAAATTGGCATTAGTGGAAAACGGAAAGAAAAACATTGGCACTCGAATACACATCCATCGATATCAGTCTCTTTTATCCCATTCCAACCTAAAAACAAAAATAACAAGCTTCAAATCAATATGTGAGCTATAAGCTGTTTTAAAGTACATATATGCAGAATATTTATATAACCTATAAATCTTTACTGCCGCAAAATTTTTCATTTGATCCAAGAGTCCAAATAACAATCAGAGATCACAATATGGCTTTAGATATTACAAGCCAAGTTGAGAAGTCATACAAATTACAACAACTTTCAATTGAAGAACGACCTTGAACTGACAATATTTATTTAAGGTCTGGATTTCGTCATTCATCGTCAGTAATCACAAAAAACAGCGATGTACAAACATGCAACATTAAATACGATAGGGGCCGCAAATTTCTTTACCAATATTTAATCCCTGAGCGACTCCTAAAACGAAATTGGAAGCAACAATCTTAAGCTCTTTTTAAATAGTATTTGATAGATAATGCTTCCAATTTCGTTTTCTGAGTACTGCTGCAATCAAAAGTCAATGTCACATACATAACCTTGGCCAGAATCTAGTAAGTATTTATACAATAATAGTGTTCAGTTTACATTATCGCCGCTATTCGCTTGGCAAAAATCTCTATACGAAGTTCAATGGCTGAATGTTCGAATTCGAACAAGATTCTTCGTAACTTATCAACTTCTTTAATGAAATCGTGACTCATTCAGCCCCTTTATATCAATTCATCAACTCAATGGTTGTTCGTCAAAATTTGATAGATAGCCAACCATATTATACAACAGTTGAAAGATTGTCGCGTAAAATCAATGATCACTCTTCTTCACATGGTTCACCGCTGACCATTTCCGTCGCGCCGGATTCCCATCAGTCGGCTTCAAACTATTTACACTAAAGCCCAACCAGTTCTTCAGTCCTTTCTTCCTGCACTAAACGTTGACCAAAATATCTCACAACAAAAATCCATCGGCGACGACTTGTAGGATACGTTTAGCCAATCACTGTTCACTTTTTCTACGTTTAACCAATCACTGCTAACCTCTTCCACGTTGGACTCGCACCGCTCACCTCGCCACGTGCGCGCGGCCTACCACCGGCCGGCGCCCCCCTCGGAGCGCGTGCGTCAGTCGGAGAGGTACCTCGCGCGTGTTATTTCGTCGTCGTCTTCGCGTCCGGGACTGATGCTCTCGATTTCGTCGACTTCTTCGAGATTTTTCGTGCTTGGGTTGCATAATCTGAAATGATATGAAGCTGGTGAGAATCTTGAACAAAATGAAAAGATAATATGAGCGAGGATCACCAAACTAGCAAATGACTTAGTCGAGGGAAAGATCCATTTAACTCCAGAGGTGTTACATGCGCGTTGCCGACCCTTTAAAACCTATACATTCCTTTTTTGGCTTTTTTGAAGAACCCCATACTGTAGCCCCTCGGGAAAACCTAGGCAGGGAGCTCATTCCACAGCCGGAGTGTCCGCTGAAGGAAATTCCTCTTAAACCGCACAGTGCGTTGTTCTTTCTATCTTCTCATTCCTGGATATTGCTCATTGATTAACACAATTAAATAGACCGCTTAAAGTAACCTATATCGAACTGCTAAACTGTCGCAGAATTAAATCACATGGAAAGCATTTAATTTGCATATTTCCACGGGCTTTGAAACTTATGAGCAAACAACTAGGTATAGCAAGAATATTTTGGGAGAAGAAACTCCTGGAATGTTCTGGTAAAGTCAAGTCCTCACCTGCACTTGCAGCAGACGATGCAGGGCGCGGCCAGCAGCAGCAGCGGGCTGGCGACCAGCAGGAGCAAGCCGAACCCGGCGAATATGCCCACCACCTGGAATATACAACCACCTATTAATACCAGATACAATTATCCATTTATGAGTGGATCAACTATTTCTTGTTCTTCACCGTCTCTCAGTGTTTTGTACCACGCTCCACTAACATGCTTTGTAGGTGGCCCATTATGAAAAAGAAAAACGAGGCCCTTAGGCCTTATAGGCAACATTTGGAGAACTATGTTGGTGAAAATAACTTGATTGACCGAAAAATCTCATATTTTATGGCGACGAAATTTTGCATTATCAAATGGAAACTTCCTTAATATTCACAAGACGGAGAAGTTATCGAAGTTTTTGTAATCTTTCCTTAACTTGCACTCCTGTAGGTTAGTTTATTCAGGGTGGGAAGGAGGCAAGGTACGCTAACTTTCCACATGGTGCAGATACTTACTGACCATGGATGCTTTGGTAAGTACCTGCACCGCAGACAGAGGGAGGAATCCTCCATGTGCCATGAGTGTGGCGCACCGGTGGACACGGCGCGTCATACTCTCGAGGAGTGCCCTACATAGGAGCTCCAACGGGCCACCCTTCAGGCAAAATTAGGAGTAGACCTTTCGTTGCCGAGCATAGTGAATATCATGCTGGACAGCGAGGAGGCATGGAAGGCGATGGCCACCTTTTGTGACGAAATTATGTCGCAGAAGGAGGCAGCGGAGCGTGCGCGCGAGAATGACCCTGACGCGCATCCACTCCGCCGACGACGGGCTGGGGGCAGAGCCAGGCGCTATGCGCGCTTGCTGCCTCCGCCGTAGTGGGCTGCGCAGGGCTCCGGGGGAGTCTTTGCGGTTAAAAGCCCACAGGACTGGGGTGCCTGACCAATTGGCTCCCAAAATGTCTGCGGCCTACAGGCCGCCCGCCGGGGCGCACGCGGTCGAATGCTGATAGCGACCCTGCGGCACCCAATCTAAGGCGGAGCCGGCATTCGTTGGTGGTTTTAGACGGTAGTCCTTTACTGGTTAGTCCGTCATCGCCCCTAGTTTCCCCCGGACTAGGTGGCATGCGTAAAAGCATTTCCCCAACGTTAAAAAAAAAAAAGGTTAGTTTATTCAGGTGTCATAAATCTGCCACCTCAAAGAGAAAATCCCAGCAGTGGAAAGCAGGCTGGTTGTTTACCTGTGCTCTGTGCCACAGAACTGAGGCGCGCGAGTGTCCCAGCTTGTTCTTACATGGTCCTTTGTCGTAGTGGCGGAGCAAGAAGTCATCCTGAAAAGAAACAAACATTTTTATAGGCAAAGTATAACATTCTTTTTCCACCCTGCCTAGCAGATAACAGATTAATGTTGGTGGCAGACGGGTTAAACCTTTTTTAGACTATTTAACCTAGACCGTTTTTGTTATAATGAATGTTGAGATATCTGATCGCTCCGTGGAAAAAAAAGGATTCAACTCTCTTTCCCCTCCTTTCTTATTTATAGAATCTACCAGTTTATGATACTGTTTAGCAGACAGACAAAACAAATAAATTTTAGATCACCTTTTAGCTTTCTAACAGTATTGGGTATGGGGAAGAAGTAATGCTACTAATTATTATTATTATGACTTCTTTATTTCAGGCCAGTTTGCCCGATTACTAAGCTGCATCCGATGTGGTTCAAGCATGTCAATGGCTTAACAAAATGTTACAATAACTCGTACACGTAGCCTAGAATGTCTCAATTCCAATACCAGTGGGTGTGTCGCTATCGCTAATATTTTTAATTAATAACATTCATCAGCATCACATCAAAACATAGATCTAAATTCTGCGCACTCAGAACAGGTTGTGTCTTGTTTTGCAGCGCGGATTTAAAAATAAACGCCGATCAATATGTTAATACAATCAATGCAGCGGTCGCGGTCGAGTCACCGGATAATTCTGTTTTACCCATTTGATATGGTTTTAATCTCATTCAGCAAGTGGGCAATCCAAGTAAAGACTCTTTAATGTCCTTTAATTATGAGTCCTGCGAGTACAATATAATAATGCAATCAAAATTATGGGGCTGCCCACATGGTGAAGTGCATCGCTCATGTTCGCCGAGGCCCATACTGATGATGGGCAGGCTTAGGAGCACGAGAATCCTATACTGGCTTAACATTAGATTTTAACCATTAGTAACTAAATATGGATCAGAATTCGAAAGAAAGATTTGCAATTCAATTTTGACACGAGCCTGGGCAACAGGCATCTCTCGCGTACCGATAAGTGAGAGCGAAAAGCCTTATGGAGACGACGCATTTAGTCAGCACCAAACAGCCTAAACCGTTGATTGGTGCTCACCGTCAGGGTATTAAAATAAGATTATCTCAAACATTTAATACAGAATTGGCCTTCAGGTTTAACCGAGACTATTTGGGGCAATCCGGTATTTTAGGAATCTAACACGGATATTCGCTAATGTGTTATTCTAAAATGAATGGGAAATTTAGACTACGACGAAGCCGGTTACGATGCTCATCTTCATTCATTGCAACGTCTTGGAGAAATCCCACACTAGCGTCTTTTGAGCATCAGCGTGTCAGCGCCATGGAATGCGGTGTCGCTACGCAGTTGCGCCAACGTTGCGTCGAGCAGCAGCCATAGAATTGACTAGACAACGACGAGACGAGACGCTGGTGTGGGGTCTCACTTACATAGAGGAGGGAACAAGTTATTTTATTGAACGGGTGCCGTCATATGACCCGGGTGGGCTTAGGGTTATGATATCAGTCAATAATTCCCGCAGATTCGATTCGTCTCAGGCACTGGATGCCTTAGTCGGTTTTTCTTTTGTGTACGCCGTTCAGTTTAAGGCCTTACATTATTGAATCAAACGCACATTTCCTCGCTTATAAACTTCCGGAATTATCCGAATGCAACTTTCATACGAGGGCGGGATGATAAGTAACTGGCCTTAGCTATTTAAAAAGTTTGAATTTAAAAATAAACTAGCGTAATTTAAGCTTCGTGTCTCTGGCTATCTGTGTTCGAAATTTAAATTTGATGGCTTAAATATTTTATCGATTTTCTGTTATTTGAAAATATATTGTGACGATTGTTTTCAAAATGGATAAAATTGAACAAAGAGCGGTGATAAAGTTTCTTTACATGAAGGGTATGAAGGGGATAGGTATTTATGAAGAGTTAAAGAATGTTTTAGGTGAATGTGCTCTTTCTCACGCCACAGTAAAAAACTGGGTGGCTGAATTTAAACGAGGCCGTACAAGTGTCCAAGATGAAGCCCGCTCTGGACGTCCAAAAAGTGCCACAACTCCGGAAATGGTCTCCAAAGTGCACGATATGGTTTTGGCAGATCGACGATTGAAGTTATCAGAAATAGCTGACACTACAGGGATATCAAAGGAACGGGTACATCATATTCTAAGTGAAGAATTAAATATGAAAAAGTTATCCGCCCGTTGGGTGCCGCGATTGCTTACGCACGATCAAAAAAGAATCCGCGTGCAAAATTCGGAAGAATGTTTGGATCGTTTTCAGAAAAATAAAGCTGATTTTTTGCGTCGATTTGTAACAACAGATGAAACATGGGTTCACCACTACACGCCAGAATCAAAAATTCAATCAAAACAGTGGACTGAATCTGGATGTTCGGGTCCCAAAAAAGCTATGGCTGTAAAGTCGGCTGGAAAAGTTATGGCTTCCGTCTTTTGGGATGCTAGTGGAATTTTGATGATAGACTACCTTCCCAAAGGTAAAACTATTAATGGGGAATACTATGCTAATCTTTTAGATAAGCTTCATCAATGCATTCATCAAAAACGACCAGGCTTAGCAAAAAAAAAAACATCTTCCATCAAGACAACGCTAGGGTTCACACATGTGTTAAAGCCACGGCAAAAATCGGCGAATTAAAGTATGATTTGCTGCCCCATCCACCTTATTCGCCTGATCTGGCACCATCCGACTTCCACCTGTTCCCGAAGCTTAAAACTTTTTTGGGTGGACAGAAATTTGCCACTAATGATGCCGTCATAGCCGCTGTGGAGGAGTATTTTGCAGGCCTCGAAAAGAATCATTTTATGGAGGGCATCGCAGCTTTAGAGCGAAGATGGAATAAGTGCATAGAGCTAGGTGGAGACTATGTCGAAAAATAAAATTAGTTTTAACACCGAAATTCAAGTATGTTCTACTTAGGCCAGTTACTTATCATCCCACCCTCGTATAACTGTGAAACACCGTTGCTCTTACCTTATCTAACCTTATAAGTACCTTAAGAAACTTAAATTATTTATTTATTTCTGCTGCGCATAAAGACAGACAAAAATACACCATTAAACAGACATAAAGACCGCTTCAGTCTGCGACATTTCACACATCTTCTTCTTCCTCGCGTTGTCCCGGCATTTTGCCACGGCTCAAGGAAGCCTGGGGTCCGCTTGACAACTAATCCCAAGATTTAGCGTAGGCACTAGTTTTTACGAAAGCGACTGCCATCTGACCTCCCAACCCAGAGGGTAAACTAGGCCTTGTTGGGATTAGTCCGGTTTCCTCACGATGTTTTCCTTCACCGAAAAGCGACTGGTAAATATCAAATAATATTTCGTACATAAGTTCCGAAAAACTCATTGGTACTTACGAGCCGGGTTTGAACCCGCGACCTTCGGATTGCAAGTCGCACGCTCTTACCGCTAGGCCACCAGCGCTTCCGCAGCGCTTTGCGACATTTCACACATCATCATCATTATAATGCAAATAATCATAATTATTATACTGTAATGGTAATAATTATGTCGTTCGTTGACATGTTGATGATATTTTTGACACTTGGAGAGACTTTACACCTCCAAATTTTATTAATATTAGTACTCTGACATTGGGGACCTTTTACATCTCCAGATTTAATGTGTTTTTAACCATAGAGACTATACATCTCTATTGTATTGTAGTAATTATTTATTTTAAGATTATTATAATGTAATGTTTACCCAGGTATTGGCTGTTGTATTTATAAAATGTTGTTATGTATTTTTCATGTCACTATATGATGTTACTGTAAATATTGTATTGACTTGTAAAAGAGCCCTTGAGGCCTACTTGCAGAATAAAATTTTGAATTTTGAATTTGAATTTTGAATATTCTCGTTTAAGTATTGACTATTACAATATAACAAGTCCTTTTTAATTCATATTTATATTTAACTGGCGCTGGTTTTGTTCCTCAATAGCAATTTCATATCTTTAGTCTTTAGTTAGGTACATATATCATATATTATTATGAATCTGATAAGTAAATAAAACTTAGAAAAGAAACTTTTATACCGACTTCAAATTGCAGAGGACGACCTCTATTTAATTCATCGTCACGTTTTTTTTTTGTACCTAAGTCTAGTTGTCCTATTATCGTCTGAGCTGAATGAACGCAACACGCGATCGACAGCCCGCCTGCTTCCGGCCGGGCGTCCCTACACTACATCATCCTATTATCGTCTAATAAGGACCTTATCATGAGATCCTAGAGAAATCGAGGGAGTTCTTTACATATTGACACTTGATGAAGTGAAAATGGCGACGAGTCTTCATCTTTATTAAATGCTGACAAACTATTTGGACAAATAGTTTTTTTACGGTCATATACAGGGCGTCCCAAGACTATGGGACATCAAGGGAAAGTACCTTAAATATAAGACATAGGATATTTTGCTAAAAGGAGACTTTGTTTTATTTTCAAAACTGAGTAATACTGCATTCAAAGATTTAAGAAAAATAAGTTACTTTGTCTGGAAATCCAACCGACTCAAATGTGAAAAAAAAAAAACATTCTTTATTTTTATGATGCCAATCGAAAGAATGCATAAAAAATAAGTCAATTCAGAAATATTACATTGCAAAGGAAATGAATAGAGTAAAATATTTGATTAAAATTTCAAGATTCGGTTTAATTCCCAGAAAAAGTAAGCAATTTTCAATTTTATTTTTAAATCTTTGAATACAATATTACTGACTTTTAAAAATAAAATAAAGTCTTCTTTAAGCAAAATATCCTATCTACGATATTTAAGGTACTTTCCCTTGATGTCCCATAGTCTTGGGACGACCTGTATAATAATAAAAATAAATAATATAATAATTCAGCCTATATACGTCCCACTGCTGGGCAAAGGCCTCCTCTCATGCGAGAGGGCTCGGGCTATAGTCCCCACGCTAGCCCAATGCGGATTGGGGACTTCACATACACCTTTGAATTTCTTCGCAGATGTATGCAGGTTTCCTCACGATGTTTTCCTTCTAGCTAGTGGTAAATATCAAATGATATTTCGTACATAAGTTCCGAAAAACTCATTGGTACGAGCCAGGATTTGAACCCGCGACCTTCGGATTGAAAGTCGGACGTCATATCCACTCGGCCACCACCGCTTTTTTACGACCTGTATAGGAAAGAATATTTATAACACGCGTTAAAGTATTTTTAGAAAACGCACAAAGGTTCAAGTATTTTTAAAGCACTTTCTCTCGCTCGGCACGCGCTTTGTTTTGGGCATTGTGTTGTGTAATTAAGAGTGATACCGTTAAGAGCAAGAGGTCAAGCGAGGTCAAGGCGCAGACACTTGACTTCGGACCTAATAACCTTACCATGCTTGTAGTCAGCCAGCATCTAAAGGGCTTGTGCAAAAATCACGCGAGGTTCGATAGGGGGGGAGGGGGTTCACGAAAAAATCACGACAGATCACGTTGGGGGTGGGGGGGTATAAGGAAACCTCACGTGTATTTTTCTATAGTGAACGAAAGTAGAAAAAATATCTACTAGATACTTTTTCTTTAAAATAGCGAGTATAAACAAGATTTACTCTATACAATACTATTTATTTTAAAATTAGGTCGAATGAAAAAATAAAATAAAAATACACGTGAGGTTATGTGGGGGATGGGTTAGCCAAGAACCTCACCAAATAACACCAAGTGGGAGGGGGCGGGTCAAAAAAGTAGCCGAAGAAACCTCGCGTGATTTGTGCACAAGCTCTAACGTATCAGATGTGTCAAAAGTATCTACTATTCTCTAATTGCTTAGCAAATAGATATACCTATGTCTCTATGGGTGTGTAATGTTTAATATGTAATCATATAATAGTAAAGAGTTCGTTTTACTCGCGCACCGAGGGTTTTGAAAAGGAAGAAGAAACGACGAATTGGAAACGGTAGACTGTAGACATCCGTACTGCACAGCATAAAAAGAAGAATATTTAATTTCCTGATTAATAGACAACACTACTCGTTTCGTATCGTTCGTTTTTACTACTCGTTTGGGTTTTTACACGTACTATGTACCGGCTTAATGTGTCATTAAAAATTCCCACTAGGTTATGGAAGGTGGAGGTAAGGAATTGAAACTCCATGTACCAAAAAGTGTCATCAAAAAACTTTAAATAGGTGGCGCTACAATACCTAGAATACTTGACAAAAAAATCAAATCATAGACAGCGCACTTCACTCCGTCAATAACGCCTAGGTTCTTAGCTACTCTGGAGATATTTGGAACTATTATTTATAGCTGACAGCTGGACACTTTTACAACAGTTCTACCATAAGGGATTTCACTCCTTTTAAATCCACACTCCATACACTAGGTATTTTCTAAAGCGACTGATATTAATCATAACTACTTAAAAAAATCTAATAAAAACTTAACGAACCATAGAGCAGGTAAACTGTGTGGAAAACCAAATATTTATAGGTTATTAAAGATTGTAATAGATGTAGGTAGCCATTTGAAAATAAATTAATCAAATTATGGAAATTTGATATCTTCACTAGTCCGACCACTCAATTAAAAAGCGGCCAAGTGCGAGTCGGACACGCCCATGAAGGGTTCCGTACCATTTATGACGTATTTAAAAAAAACTACTTACTAGATCTCGTTCAAACCAATTTTCGGTGGAAGTTTGCATGGTAATGTACATCATATATTTTTTTTTACGTTTATCATTCTCCTATTTTAGAAGTTACAGGGGGGGGGGGGACACATTTTACCACTTTGGACGTGTCTCTCACGCAAACTATTCAGTTTAGAAAAAAAATTATATTAGAAACCTCAATATCATTTTTTGACCTATCCATAGATACGCCACACGAATGGGTTTGATGAAAAAAAAAATTGAGTTTCAGTTCTAAGTATGGGGAACCCCCAAAATTTATTGTTTTTTTTTTCTATTTTTGTGTGAAAGTCTTAATGCGGTTCATAGAATACATCTACTTACCAAGTTTGAACAGTATAGTTCTTATAGTTTCGGAAAAAAGTGGCTGTGACATAAACGGACAGACAGACGGACATGACGAATCCATAAGGGTTCCGTTTTTTGCCATTTGGCTAAGGAACCCTAAAAATGGAAACCAAAAAGCATTAAATAATTGAATCGTGAAATATAATTATAATTTATAACAACCTACTCTAACTTCGCAATTTAGAAATTAATATACGAAGTGTACACAAAATTCCCAAAATACAATAACGTTAAATTGAAATGAAGTTTATTTATTAGTTTAAGTAAATGTCAATAGAGCAAGAACCTTAAAATTGTAATTAGAAATATCTCTACTCTTAGACCTTGTTGTTGTTTGATCTTTAGTTTGGACGTTTATATTTTGAGACTGAAATGACTTGTAAATATTTTAATATAAGTTATACAGACAACTTTACTTTGATATTTATAGCTAAAATGTCACGGTTTATTTAACCCTTGACTTGAACATATCAGAGGGGTTATTAGGAGGTACAGTTGTGGCAAAAAACTATCATATTGCAATTTTTATGCAGGCATTCATTTGAAAATTCATAAAATTTTAAAGTCTAATTTCACGATTTATTGAATGAATACCTGAATCATATACAATGATTATGATTGCCTGCAACTGCAATAATTTCCTGTAGTTGACTCTGTTCACCCAGCTCAGATCACCCGGGTCAATTAAGTAAACTAAAAATACACTTAGTTCACCTATGATTTTCTTGGGGGTATTAAGTAAACTTAATTTACGGGGTGAATATATACGTCATAATGAGCAACCTTTACTATGGGACCAACCACGAAATCGATTGAATGAAAAAATTGGCTATTTCATACATTTTTGCTGTTTGATCTTGTCATTATCTATGGAAAAGATTTTTTTTATCGCGTTTACGTATGTTATAAAACACTCAAAAGCGAATCATACCTAGATGGATCGATGTTTCGCCCTCGTTAGCGTTTGAAAATTTATTCGAATCATTACAATTTAGTACCCACCGGGCTACCGCGAAAACTCGGGCAAACTAATTATTTTTAAAATGTACCCCCAGGTTGATTGAATTGGTCGAAGTGGTAGTTTTTATAACGAGTATGACCCTATATTGTAAATTTCATTGATATTACCAAAAAACATTATGAAGATGTATGATATGAAAATGATAGGATTTACTGTATGAGGGATGGACTCTTTTATAGTCTCTATGTGTATAAAACACTCATAGAAAACGCCAACATTCTATTCAAGTTTGATTAACCATTTTAACCTAAACCAAACCAGCCAACATATAAAGAAGGTAATCTTACAGAATTCCAAGCACACAAACAAGTCAAAAGTACCGGCTTTTGTTTATGTGCGCTGCGCCCGCCTGCTTGATGTAGCTTCAAGCTTTTAGGATATCCTCCATTCTCGAATAATCAAAGTATCGCACTATAGCTTAGTGCACTATGCATTACAACTGTTAAAAGTATTGTACTTTACACTACATCACGCATCATATTATACCTTTGTCTACTTTTATAATGGATGCTAGTACCCGTAATTAACATCACAACACAAATCACGATAATCGGTCAAGGATGCGCTTCATAAACAAACCGAATCGCTGGAAAATAACTGAACATTTGAGCGGCTGATTGACTACGTCCATGGAGTTCCGCAAGGAGGTAAAATACCTAGTTGGTTACTAAGTTCTGTTACTCGATTTGCAACCTCTTTATTTCCGTTAAAACAAATGCTACCGAAAAAATAAAAAATGACAATGTGGTTGATTTGTGAGCTATAATTATATACCAATTGGGGCCTAAAAGAGAATCGTATCGCAGTAATTGCGTTGCACAAATGTGGGCACCCGCCAAACATGATTTTGAAGTTGCTTGAAAACCTAAAAATCAACAAACAATTTGTTTATCGCACAATTAATAGATACAATAGTACTCAGAGCTTGGATGACCGCAAGAGGTCTGGAAGACCACGCACCGTTCGGACCCCTCTAATAAAGGCAGTGAAGGCGAGAATTGCAAGAAACCCCGTCCGGAAGCAAAAGTTGTTGACAATACAGATATCTGTGAAGAGAAGCTCCCTACAAAAAGTTATGAATGAAGAACTTGGACTACACGCTTACCGCAGACAAAAAGGTCATTTGCTTAATGGACGATTAAAGACTATGAGGCTAGAGAGAAGTCGCGTGCTATTGAAGCGGTACGCACAAAATGGCCATCGAAAAATACTATTTACAGATGAAAAAAATTTTACCATTGAAGAATGTTGTAACCGCCGGAATGACAAAGTGTATGCAAAAAACAGTCAAGAGGCGATTGCGGCTGTTCCGAGAGTGCAACGAGGCCATCATCCCTCTTATGTGATGATTTAGCTGGGTGTGTCATACTCAGGGCTGTCATACACAGGTTCATTTCTGTGAAAAAGGTGTGAAAACTGGGGCCAACGTTTACCAGGAAACAGTTCTCGAACCAATAGTGAAGCCCTTAAGCCACACCCTATTTCAAAACCAGCCATGGGTCTTTCAACCGGACTCAGCTCCTGCACATAAGGCAAAAACAAATCAAGCCTGGTTTCGAAGGAACAACATTGACTTTATTGCCCACGAAGACTGGCCGTCCTCCAGCCCGGACCTTAACCCCCTGGATTATGCCATATGGCAGGTTATTGAGGAGAAAGCCTGTGCTAAACCCCACACAAATCTTGACTCCCTCAAGCGGGCCATAGTTAAGACAGTGACGGAATTAGACATGACAATCGTGCGTGCCGGTATTGATGACTGCATGGCCTCGTCGTTTGAGGGCCTGTGTCAAGGCCAGAGGAGACCATTTTGAATGATATTGTCATATGTAATTCCTGATTTTGTGTACTTCATTTTAATATACAGTTTATTCAACTTTCGTTCGTATATTTTATGTAGATAAAGATTATTTCAGTAACAGAATTTAGTATCCAACTAGGTAGGTCTCAGAACTTTAAATTTTACGGGATATCTACAATTGTATGGGGCTGTATCTGATTACACCATTTGATTACTTTGGTTCCATGGAAGAAAATCGCAAAATTAGCTTTTGTTGTTGATATTATTTATTCGAATTCAAAATGTAAACCTGTTTAGCTTCGTCGTTACTTAAAGTTTTATATTTATTTTTGTAAGTCTTGACATACAGTTATATTTGAAAATTGACACTAAAGATTTTACTTTGTTTTTTTGTATAATCAGGTCTTGAGGGTTTTCTGCATAAACTGTCCCAGTTTCAAGAAAGTGTTATGATTTCATTGAAGATTAAATCCAGCTCGGTGCTTAAAGGAAAAGTGGGTGAAAAACATAAGTCTGTATTTTTATTGCATCATTATTTCAGAGAAATGCAAGTGAGATTACAGTTATGGCATATTGAACCAAGATATTGAGGTTACAAAAATTCCATCTCCGAATTTAAAGAATCGGGATAAAATAACATAAATACATCTCAATGTTGTAAAAATGTAAACAGTTTCCTTTGCTTCTGTAATAGCAGTTTTGTTTACTTTGTATGATTTAATCAAAGCAATCAGAAATGGTGATATTCGTAAAATACCTAAGGCAAGACAGACATCATTTGTAAAATTGTATACTTCAAGTAGCAATCAAAGTGCCTCATGTCCAGAAGAAATAATCGCATTTGAGGCATCAAAATCGTAGACTTGCGACCACGGAGCGGGAGCTCTGCATAGTTAACCATGGTTCTTGAAAAAGTGCGTGAACGACCTCATCACTTCGAGACCTACTTTTTTATATAGCATACTTGTTGGTGGATAGAACAGTACTTACATCGAGCGACGCGAGGCAGTACCAGCAGAACACATGCTTGCACCGCTTGCACATCATCTGCGCGCAGCCCTCATCCTTCTCGATAGGGACACGGCACATCGGGCACAGTTTTATGAGCTCCGAGTCGGGCAGGAGCGGGGCGCCGGCGCCGGCCATGGAGGACGACGCCGCTGCCGCCTCGCAGGACATGCTGCCGTGCCACTGTTGACAAAGGAAAACATTAATATCTTCAACGTAATAAACGGAAAAAATCGTGATTGAATCTTCCAGTGTACGAGACCGGATTCCAACCTTCGTCCTCAGATTTCACGGTTAGCCTAACGCTTAACCTCTAGGGTACCAATTTCTCAAGTATACATATGTATGTCTGAAGGAAATGACAAGCTTAATGAGCATTATTAAAAATAGAAGAGGAAAAATCATCGGCCACTGTTACGACACGACCATTTCATCAGAACATTATAGATGGGAAAATAAATGGAAGGAGAGGGAGGGGAAGACCAAGAAAAATTATAAGAGCCAAGTAATGGCGCATGTAGGGGCCGTGTCGTACCAGGACACTAAAGGGCTAGCTTCGGATCGACCAAGGTGGAGACAACTTCATCAAGCTACACCGACAAGAGCCCTGCTCGTAAATAAAAGAAGAGAGAAGACGATATGTACGTAATCTTTGAAATAAGGCCTTTGATCATACTCTAAGGGCAAACAATACGTGCTTGCCACTTAGATAAGTATATACTAGAATCTAAGACAAATAATGATACAAACAATCGTCTATATCAGATTTCTCTCCAGCTGATTGTACCCACAAAGTTATTAACAATTACAGTCAACTTACAATCTGTGGATTTCATGTTTTTGCAATTAACAATGTGGACAATGTTACGTACTAGTAAGTATATACATAGTATAGTGTATTACCAATGTACCTAGTGTATTCCACTACTTGTATGTACGTTTGTACTCTGTTTTGTTGTTCTAAAGCGACAGTCATTAACCAGCGAACATGACAAGACTCCACGGAATTATTACAACACGGCACGGCATTGAAATCTAATTTGAATACAATAGAGCCAAAATGTATTGACAACTGACCATTTTTAAACCTTATTACAAGCCCAGAGGGGCTATAAATGGTCAGTCAACTTTGTAATGACACAGATATTGGATTGACGTTGAACTATTCGAAGGTCCTGTGAATAACTCAAGTAATGTTATGAGTATGAATATAAATTAGCGTAAATTACCCAATTATTGGTCCTGAAGTACTGTCATTGGCTCTTATTATTTTAGAAAAATCATGTTGCCTTAAAACAGGTTGAAGGAGCCAATCATGCCCACTGCTTTTATCTCTGTATTATCCTTAAAAAGAACCAACGACCTTGACAATATGTTGTGACAGCTATCGAAAGCCAAAAAACTATCAAACGAATTTTCTTCTTCGGAACTAGATAGGGTTCTTGAGATCTGATAGCAACATTAGCAACCGATACACGAGCTACGCACTATTGAAAAAGTCATCCATTTTTTTTTTCGAATAAAGGTTGTTTTGAAGTGAAGGCGAAAAATCATATTTCTCCTAGTTGTTTCGGCTTTTTGCCACCCCTCGTCAAGATGATATTTTGTACATAAGTTCCGATTGGTTCCAATAAAGCTCACTGGTACAAATTAAGGTTCGAAGCCGCGATCTTCGGTTTGAAAACTTGGAACGACGCAAATGGGCCATTTTATTTAACTACACTTTTTTTAAATATTGAATTTTTTTATGTTATTTCTACTCAGAATGTCGAGCTCCTTTGATCCTTAATAGGAGAAAAAAAGTGTCCTTAGATTTTTATTTCCATTCCGATCGAACAATTTATGGAAATTCTAGGACACTTTATTCTCGAATTAAGATCGAAAGGCGCTCTTGATTATGAATAAAAACAACATTAAAAATCCCAAATTTTAAAGTGTTGTACACAACTTTAAATAAAATATCCCAAATCGTACCGCCGCTAACGCTAATGAGAGGAATTAAAATATGAATAATGAATCTTTAAACCTTAGGATAACACTTCAGCACACTAGAACAGCATGTAAAAACAGGTAAATGTGCATACTGATCGAGCGCCCGGAGCCGTCAGTTGAATGTATTTATAAACTGTCGATTACATATGCGTAAACGCTTTGATTAAATATGTATGGATTGTAATTAATCGTTGTATGTACTGACAGATGTGGAAGATATTAATGTAGGTAATGTTATTATAGCTATTACCTAACCTGTTTGAAAGAGAAACAGGAAAATTGATGAATTTAATCCTAATCTGACTAAAGAGTCAGGATGTTAACATAAACTTCAACAGTTTTGAATGATTCACGGTTAGTTTGACTAGACTTAAATCGGCCGGGATATGGACCGTGATTATGATTACCTTTTATATTGTTTTTGATCTTTTGATATTTCGACGCAGTTACTTGCATCTCACTGGTAACTTGAGGTAGCGGGTTGGTATCAAAGATGTGTAGATCACTATAATATCGGGAGCTCAAAAACTATATAAAAGGTAATCACGGTCCATATCCCCTTCGTTTTAAGTCTAACATAAACTTTGTTTGTATTCCTTATACTGAGGACGCGGTCGCGGTCGCGATCGTCGTCGCCTGGCCTAGTCGGTCTGGCTATGACGCCGATCCTGGGTTCGAAAGTCCTACCGGGACTTCTAGGTACTACGTACCTAGGCGAACGATATCCAACACTCTTGGATTTTTCACCTTTGGTTGCTTTTGTGTTCAGACGTGTAACTTCGAGTGAAAAACCCAAAATGAAAGACTATAATGAACACAAAATTAACCGTCTGATTTCACCTTAAGACTTGTAGTTTTTCTGTACTGTGATCAGAATTTAATTAGCATCGTCAATGATTCGCACAGCTCGCTTGAGCTTGAACCAAGTAAAACGACCTAAAGGCAGGTTTTACAGTCCAGCCATAACAACTGTAGGTACCTACAGTTATTAGTTGGTAAAGTTGCTCCTTAGATTTAAATTTAAAGGTTAAATATATCATCAGTGATTCACATAGTTTTTTTAAGGTACTCTTCTTCTTCTTCTTCTTCCTCGCGTTGTCCCGGCATTTCCCACGGCTCATGGGAGCCTGGGGTCCGCTTGACAACTAATCCCAAGATTTGGCGTAGGCACTAGTTTTTACGAAAGCGACTGCCATCAGACCTTCCAACCCAGAGGATAAACTAGGCCTTGTTGGGATTAGTCCGGTTTCCTCACGATGTTTCCTTCACCGGAAAGCGACTGGTAAATATCAAATGATATTTCGTACATAAGTTCCGAAAACTCATTGGTACGAGCCGGGGTTTGAACCCGCGACCTCCGGATTGCAAGTCGCACGCTCTTACCGCTAGGCCACCAGCGCTTATTTTTAAGGTACGGCAGCGGATACTCAAGTTTGCTTTATTATCTGATTCGGCATAGGCTAAGCAATTGACCCGGCTTAATTCTAATTTAACACCGCCAAATATCGTCCCTTCGACCCTCAGAAACGTAATTAGCATTATACAAACTCAACCTTAAGCTTGAATATTAAGGTTAACTTTCGTTCGGCAGGTATACAGGTCATTCATATTGAAAAGGAGGACAATTTGTTAGCTTGCCTTTTATATTATACATCCCTTAGGCGCTTGGGATGGTAATTAAAAACGTGTTTGTGCTCGATTTTGTTTATGCAGTTTAGGCCAATTTTATGGCCTACAGGCATTTAAGGCTGTATTTTATAGCTCATGTAGTTAACCATTAACCTACAAACATTTATCTGATGCTGATTGGAAACTCTTAGTATGTGTTTTTATATCAGAGTTACTAATAGTGGCTCTGGGCTGAATATTTCATGTCATCCACGATGACGCGCAGATTTGTCGAACAAACATGATAATACTAGTCAAGACACGCGTCGTAATGAATGACACGATCTATAGATATCGCAAACCCAATCGTTACAAAATTTCACAAGCATCAGTTGAGAAGATGTGACCTGTAGAATGACTGCAGCCAGGCATACGAAAGCATTTTTGTCTGTAAACTAAAATAGAGACGATTCGCTCGCACTTCGCGCTCGCGCGGTTAAAAACGACAGTTTCATTGCCCAATTTCTCTTAATGCATATTGAATGGTAGCCAATAGAACCGTCATTTTAGTACTTATCTAAGATATAAAACGTAGCTTTATCAAATCCAATGGTTAATACGCAAGATTCTGGTTAATGCGCGCGGATTATATTTGCATTTTCGAAATTCCACTTAAAGGTTCAAGTATATCATGTCATTTAAAGATATTATTGAGAGCATCGGTTATAATGTTATTTATTCCTTATTGAGATTTTGGCTATCTTAAAAGCACAAATACGGCTCAAAATGTGTTGGGAATGAGTTGGACTGGATAAAATGGACGGGCAAATAATCGAAACGGGGCTAACTTGTGTTTAAATACAATCAGCAATCACAATCAGGAAGAAAGTTTAATGATTGTAGACATAATATTTACGGAATAACAATTTTCCAAGTGGAAATTCTCGAACTTCCTTACTTCAAAATTATTGTTTCCTGCAGAATATTTAAGATCGACATTTAGACGTTTTATGCTGCAGGCGTATAGTTCCGTAATCTCGCGATAAACGATGGTAAAGCGTTTAAGTCGTTCTGACATTTCTGACTAAACGTGCTAAAAAGCCACGTACCTATACTTTACGATTATTGTCACACGATAAAAAGCTTAATGCGTGTATGGAATGGCATAGACGCGGCGCGCGCCCGCTCACGCTCACTCACGCCTTCTCACGCCCGCTCATGCCCGCTCACGCCCGCTCATGCCCGCTCACGCCTTCTCACGCCCGCTCATGCCCGCTCATGCCCGCTCACGCACGCTCCCGCCGTGTGTGTGCATTAGAGCGCGATTCGCCTACATAGAGCAGGAGTTACTAATGTGCCAAACGGAAAGTTTCATTGCAAAATTTTCTTCATGGCATGTTTTGGCTTTCCGCAGCTCGCACATTTGTAGAGAGTGTAGAGTGAACAGTTTTTTAACATACCTCACTTAGTCATTTCTATAATTTAACATACTTAAATGCATTCTCTATGACGACCTATCGATATCATAATGGCTCTTACTTTGACCACCTTGACATTACAGTTAATAAATCGATATTAAGATTCCATTGCGACTCGATATACTAATTTGTATGCAATGGAATTCTGTACCCCTAGTGTAAATATTTTCGGCAGCGAAACGTGACGTACGCGTTTGCGTTAAGTGTCATTTTGTATGAGATTTTTGACTTTCCAAAACGTCCCGCTTGGCGCGCTGTTCAAAAACCCATACAAAATGAGACTTAACGCAAACGCGTACGTCACGTTTCGCTATCGACTAAAATTACACTAGGGGTACTGATAGACGTTAAACTTTTATTAGAGACCGTTAATCGAAATCGAAAAATCAGTAAGCTTAGAGTTAATACTCATTCGATGCATCAGTTTCCTCATTTAATGAAAAAATATATATATCAGGCAACCAAGGCGCATAAATACATACCTTACAAACTAACATACATACAATAATAAAAATCGGAAAAAAATCTAAAAATTATTTCAGCGACACAGTTTTCTGCACTATAACAGCGAAAATCAAGTTCGTCAATTGCGGGCATTTTTCTCTGTCAATCTAATTACGTCTTAGTGAGAGTAAAAGAGAAAGATCCCCGCAATTTGCGAATTTCGAAATTCTGTTGCGTCGCATGTTCCGGGGCAGGATTCAGCAGATTCCCACGGAACCGCCAAAATACCACATTATTTCGGCCAGAAGTCCGCGCTCGCGATGGTTAATAAATAATAAGCTATATGGGAGATGGGAGGTATGGTTAACATCGTGAGGAAACCAGATCCCAACAAGGCCTAGTTTACCCTCTGGGTTGGAAGGTCAGATGGCAGTCGCTTTCGTAAAAACGAGTGCCTACGCCAAATCTTGGGATTAGTTGTCAAGCGGACCCCAGGCTCCCATGAGCCGTGGCAAAATACTGGGACAACGCGAGGAAGAAGGAGGGGGAAGGTATGGTTAACGTACTTATTAGTGACCGACCGTTAGTGAAGGTCTCCATTTTAGCTTGGGCAAAAATTCTTTCGTATGTCCGGATATGTTCTCCTCTAAAGGTCGCAATTCTCAACAGATTCTTATAAAATGTAGCGAGCAAGTTCGGTGAGTAAATAGATTTATTTTGTCGATTCAGCTTTTGTTTTCTTTTCAAAATGGCGGAAATTTGTTCAGTTTTACTTAAGAGGCTGTCAATACCTAAAGCGCGCACACTGTCTATTTGTATCGGAGTAAATGAGATAGCACTGTCGCATGTTACTGGGCCTGGGCAAGGCAATAATAAGAAAAATATTTAAATAAAAAAAAGTGGATTATTAGTGTAACATTTTACTCAACCACGGTTTAGATATAAATGTTTTGAAATTGTGATTTTAATTGCAAACCCATAAGTCAAAACAATAAAGACATAAAACCGTTTATTTGTGATTTTAAGACCAATCTTTGCAATTATTTTCTATCGAGCCGATTTCGTTCAATCATGTATCGAGTACAACCACGGTCTTTGAAATATAATTAATATAAACATATATTTTTCTTACTTGACTAAAACAAATAGTCTTTCTTAAAAAACTGTTTAAGTAACATCAATTTCAAGGACATTGGGTGTTGACAGCCTCTTAATAAGCTAAAAATTGATTACAAACAAATTTTCGCAAAGCTCGCTTAAAACTTATTAAAGATGAGATGATGATGTTTTTTATGGAGTGAGCACTCTAAGCTTAAGTACTTATTTTTCTATGCCATCCTCCACACTGTTAACTGACCAATCCTAAACCCTATTGCAAACAAATAAGGTTTACCGATGGTCAAGCAAGGCTGTTGTTATCGTATATCGTATGGAGTTAGTTTTGCCGAATAGTCGTTCGGGGAAATTCTAGAATCATGAATATAGAAGGAATTGTGGATTTATAGTCGGTCATCTCATGAAAGCGAGTGAATGGAACAATTTTAAACTTTTTTTTAATGATATTATAGGAGGCAAACGAGCAGACGGATCACCTGATGGTAAGCGATTACCGCCGCCCATGGACACCCGCAATACCAGAGGGGTTGTAAGTACGTTGCCGACCTTTAAGATTACGCTATTTTATTGAAGGTTTGAGGGTTTGAAATTGAACTAACAGGCCATTTCGAGTTTTATTACTTGTAGATTTAATCATTTTAGTTTAATTATATAGTTTAATTTTATTGTAAATATGGAAAATTATTTCTGGAATAAAATATTTTCATTTCATTTCATTAGACCCTATTTATGGTGTTAAATAAGCAAAACTGACATAGTGGCTACTAAAACTGGCTGATAGAACTCATCTCCGATTTCCGGCACACTTGTGAAGCCAATAACTCAAGTTCTCAAACTGTCTGTCAGTTTAAAATTGTAGCTCTGATTAACAACGAATCCGAGATATAACTTATAATAAATCTGTCCAGTGCCGTTACGCGATTAGATACAAATATGGGTTTGAACAAACAAAATCATATATCACAATAAATTTTGGCATTAACACATGAATGAAGGACCCGTAAGTTGGTGTCCTCTTCTAAGGATGAGCGAGATGGATGTGCGTGCCCGTGATCGCGGATATCAGGTTTTAGAATTCGGATTTTTGTACGTTTAAATAAATAAAGAAGGAATCTATAAGTTCCCTCAAACATGACAAATATTGCCGATTTTTAAGCCCGCGTCACATTCTCGATAAAACTACACGGGACTTGCCGAATACGAGAATGTGGAGTGAGTATTCGTCTATGTTCGTATTGTCTCGCATATGTTCGCGTTGTTTCCGTTTCGTGTTGGTAAAATAACCAAACATCAAAGGGCTTTCGTGAAGTTTCGTGTTTGCGCGAAACTATCCCTCCACACTCTCGCTGTATTGAGATATAAGAAACAAATGCAGAATGATAGTTAATCTGTTTTATCTCGTTCTGTTGCGATTTTTTTTTATACTACGTCGGTGGCAAACAAGCATACGGCCTGCCTGATGGTAAGCAGTATCCGTAGCCTATGTACGCCTGCAACTCCAGAGGAGTTACATGCGCGTTGCCGACCCTAACCCCCTCCCACCCTCGTTGAGCTCTGGCAACCTTACTCACCGGCAGGAACACAACACTATGAGTAGGGTCTAGTGGGTATGGATCGCAGTCATCCAATACCTTCGCTAAAAACTCAGTTTTCTGAACCTACTGCATCTGAAGACTCATTAGTGCCGTCTAATATGTGTTACTGTAACGATATTCACGATTACAGTTTACGATATTCACGATCTGCTAGCTACAGCTATAAGTGTGTAAATAAGCCGATTACCGAGCCCTGCTCTAATTCATAATTAAAGCCCCATTTAGACGGTTCAAGAACTTGCACGCGACTTTCGTTACTTTGCGGTATTTCGTTGATCGACTGAACTATATAGAGTTAGCAATGTATCGAATATTGCATAATCCGTCTAAATGGAGCTTAAGAGGCTGTCAACACCCAATGTCCTTGAAACTGATGTTACTTAAACAGTTTTTTAAGAAAGACTATTTGTTTTAGTCAAGTAAGAAAAATATATGTTCATATTAATTATATTTCAAAGACCGTGGTTGTACTCGATACACGATTGAACGAAATCGGCTCGATAGAAAATAATTGCAAAGATTGGTCTTAAAATCACAATTAAACGGTTTTATGTCTTTATTGTTTTGACTTATGGGTCTGCAATTAAAATCACAATTTCAAAACATTTATATCTAAACCGTGGTCGAGTTAAATATTACACTAATAATCCACTTTTTTTTATTTCAATATTTTTTTTATTATTCCCTTGCCCAGGCCCAGTAACATGCGACAGTGCTATCTCATTTACTCCGATACAAATAGACAGTGTGCGCGCTTTAGGTATTGACAGCCTCTTAAGGTCAATGTGGGGAAGACCAGTATATAAAATTATTGGTTGTACTCCCGTATTTCAATACGTAGGTACTTCGTTCAGACACAGTTATGCCGCGAACTGGACGCACGCGGCGCGCGGCGCGGCAAGCGGCCACCGCTGTCGTCCAAAACAGATTCATTCAAGTCGCCGCAAGCCGCTTGCCGCGCCGCGTGCATCAGTCCGCGCCCTTAAGGAAGGAAGAGCTTTGCTCCTTGTGCTCTACCTACCTTCTGTAAGTGAAGTATGTATACAAACGCAAGAGTTGAAAGCGACGAAAGAGCTTGTAGTTATAAACGGTCCTTTCCACATTCACCCGTGGTAATGTGCTATTTAAAATACATACAAATTAGCCAATATTTTTTTAACGGTAATGCTATACCACAATGTTGCTTAAACTATTTTTTTTATTTAACATAATTATTAAAACGACATTTCTTCTTGATACATTATTTAGGTTGACATTTCTCTAAGCGGCAGTATTTGTTAGTTCACGTTATCTAAATATGTCCAACGACACACAATATTTACATACACAACAGATGAGTATTCATGATATATATTTAATAGCACCATAAATAAGATTAATCTAAGCCAGAACATTGAACCGCAATAAATCGTATGATAAATGTTAGCACTCGAACAGAAAACTAGGACAATGTTAATTATAGTCGCTGTGCCAAAAGACATTGGCTGTCAAAACCAATATGAATTTATCATAGATATGATTCTTATTTAGGGCGTCCGTTAGAGGGCGCGGGTGCACAGAGCGGGCGCACGCGCGCGTCGCCATTGTAGGTAAAATCCACCGTACGCGTCCACGACAGTTAGCGTTTTTCATACAATCTTTCGAAGGCTCCCCGCGGTTTTCATCGATTTTTGACTACTTTTGAGTGGTTACTCCTACATTTGCATTATAGATACAATTATAAGACAAACGGCTATCGGTTCTTCAATCTTTTATCTTAATTCTGGTCTGCCGGATTTTGAAAGAAATTAACACTTATTTTTTTATATTTTTTGAAACAATTTCTAAAAAAAAAAAAACACTTTTTTCGTTACTAGATTACTGTGAAGGATTTTACATGTACAAAATCTACACATTTGGGTTCGTCTTTGACGTCTCTAAAAACTGATCAGACATTTTAATTTTAAACTAATGAACACAACAGTTATGGCCAGTAAATCAATTTTTTGGCCTAAAATTGTTCAACTTTGATGCCAAATATCTCGAACCCAGTGAACTTTGAAGTAAATATGGTATACAATATAGTATTGTATAATTAAACCTTTTTCATTTAACGAAAGAGGTCAAGACTATGAGATAATTTATCACTGGCCAACTCTGTGTAAAAGTCAGGCTTAAAAAACTTAAGATTCAATTCCCGGATCGTACCCACCAATGGCTTGCTCGGGACTTGCGCATAGGCAGATTCACGAAAGCTCATTCATTCGTCATTCATCGATTCAGCTCATTTATTTAAGATTAGAATAGAATAACTTTATTTGCATAGAATAAGTTCATATTTTGGTGTCCACAGATGTAATTTTGACAATTTGTTGCTTATTCTGCTATATGTTTTCATCTATAAAATAATAATGTGCGATTAAATAGATATATTTTTTTTTTTTTTTTTTTTTTTTATATTATAGGACATTATTACACAAATTGACTAAGTCCCACAGTAAGCTCAATAAGGCTTGTGTTGAGGGTACTTAGACAACGATATATATAATATATAAATATTTATAAATACTTAAATACATAGAAAACACCCATGACTCAGGAACAAATATCCATGCTCATCACACGAATAAATGCCCTTACCAGGATTTGAACCCGGGACCATCGGCTTCGTAGGCAGGGTCACTACCCACTAGGCCAGACCGGTCGTCGAAATTATAATGAGTTGACATGTAAAATAACTATATTTTATCAATAAAGTTTTGATTGATTGATTGATTTATGTATATAATAATACTAGCATGCAAAAACTTTACACAATTTAAATTTTAATTACTATTGAATAACAATTTTAATCATCAATTTCTTTTTACTCCTGGATGTTACTCGGAGAGAAAATCTTTGAGGCAATAATAATTTTTATCCAATAAGTAACAAACAATACTTCTTTTAAATTTATTAATAGGTAGCTCCCTCATGCGTTGCGGTAGCTTGTTATACACTTTAATGCACATTGCAAAACACTGTCTGTTATATAATGAAGTCTTAGGAATACTATCATGTACAGTCAGCATCAAAAGTAACGGATGAAACATCGCACCAAAAGTATCTGATATTCCGGATAACTTTTCCAAATATAGATAAATTTCTAAAATTCACGCTCAAAAGTATATCGTTTACAGTCCTTGTTGCTCTATATTAAAGACATCACTTTTTGTTAAGCTGTTACAGAATGGTAGATACTTATGAAAACTTATTTGATCCGCTACTTTTGATGCTGACTGTACAAGACCACCTTCATTTCTCGTGCCCCTCGGAAACACAGTTTTGGCCGTCGTGAAAAGTTCCATATGGTTCTTGACGAAAATGCACGACTCCAATATATACAAAGACGGAATCGTCAGGATCTTTAAATTTTTGAACCTTTCTCTACATGACATATAAGGGCGTGAATCATTAATATCCACATATTAAACGAAAACTGCCTGTTAAGTAATAATCTCGCATCTACTCTTATGAATCTGCCTACTCAGATACCAAGGAGGTGATCAACGTTGTTATTATTTAGTTTTAATTTAGTTTTTTGCACCTCCTAATTAGTTAAATTAAAAGTTTCATTTCTTCACTACCTAAACTTTAGATAGTGGAGAAGTTTAGGTCCCAAAGGCTGTCTGGAAGAGATCGCTCTGTAGCGATAAGGCCGCCTGTTCTTTACCTCTATCTTCATGTATTATATGTATTTTTATGTACATTTATTCTGAGGTTGTGCAATAAAGATGATTTGTATTTGTTGTTCTTGTCCTTTTGATGCTTAGGTATGCGTATATTTTCCCGTGAAGAAAAATTATCGACAGGTAAGCTTGCTTCTGCGAAGAAAGTCAAGAAATGTTTTAAGTTTCCAATTGTATGGAGTATGCAATGGAGTTAGCGTGGGAGGAATGCCCTTAAGACCTGTGCCCTGCAATGGTGCGAAGCTTTGCACGCTTTAGGTAGAACCATTAAAATAATCTTTTGATATCAGAGTGAAGTGAAGGCTATTTAAGTGAAACTACGCTCCACGTTGCACAATAAATATTCTTTGTCCCGGGCAAACTTTTACATTAAGTGGTGCTCAGTGAGGGCTTTGTAGCGCTTCTATAAATCCTAGCCTTTCTTCTGTCCGCCATTCTTACTCATAGTGTTGTGTTCCTGCCGGTGAGTAAGGTTGCCAGAGCTCAACGAGGGGGGTGGGGTTAGGGTCGGCAACGCGCATGTAACTCCTCTGGAGTTGCAGGTGTACATAGGCTACGGAGACTGCTTACCATCAGGCAGGCCGTATGCTTGTTTGCCACCGACGTAGCATAAAAAAAAAAATATGTGTCTAAAAGGTTATTTAAGTTGGACTGCATCTTACGGTGCACAATATATAAATCTAAAAACTAGAAAGGCCAATATTCTTTGTCCCGAGCAAGCTTTTACATTAAGTGGTGCTCAGTGAGGGCATTGTGGCGCTTCTATGAATCCTACACCGGCTTTTCTTCTGCCACTCTAGAGACGACATGAATGCGCGTAGAAATAGGTAGCGATTCAATACGAGTCTGGAGAATTATTTTAGTTTTATGACTAGACGCGGATTCAAACTTTAAGATACAACAAACATTTACTAAAGATACGATACGGATTAGATATGTCAGTGTCAAAAATAGTAGTACTTAGTAGTAAAACACTTTATTGTACAAAAAGAAACATAAAACAGGAAAGAACACGTATCATTTGGACAAAGGCGAACTTATCCCTTTCAGGGATCTCTTCCAGTACTGTACTAAACGGCATAAAAGAAAATATTTAATTTCCTAAAATATAGGTAAACCTACAAAAAAAGGGACGTTTCTTCAAACAAACCCGTTACTTTTGACACTGACATAGGTACTTATCTAATCCATATCGTATCTCTAGCAAATGTTTGACGTAAGTATATTAATTTTCGAATCGGGCCGAATGAGATTTTTAAGTTGTGATCCGTATACAATGTGTTTGTCCACGTATAGTCGAGCCGTTAACCACGTATAGTACGATGAATTTTATCGACAAATCACCCCCCACATCTATGTTTTTTCTCAACCATTTTAAAACTGCACCCCTTCAAAGTTTTATGCTGCCAAACATGACTGCACTTGGTTAATGTAAGTAAGTAAGTAAGTAAATGTTCTTTATTGCACCAACAATTATACATTTTACATACATGCAAAACTACAAATTAATTTTAAAGGAAAATAGAACCAGGTAACAACAGGCGGTCTTATCGCTAAAAAGCGAATGTACCATTATCTTTCCATTTACCTATGGCACGTAAAATAAATAAAAATCATTCGATAGCTTATGAATTAGGGCATTAAATTCAAGTATAAATGTTACAGAAAATTTTCCACAATTACTCGAGACTTGATGATAACAAAGATAAAAATTGTCTTCAAAATTTTTTTTTTTTACATTTTATCTTTTTTTTCGAAAACGAGGTCGTTGACCAGTACTTTTTTTATTGTCAAATGATAGTACAGGGCATCAGTTATGTGTACTCTACACATTCTGTTTAAAAATACGACAGTTGAAGAGAATCTTTTCAAAATTGCTTTTTTCTGTATGAAAACCATAGAAAAATAAGTTTTTTTGAAAATACACTCCTCAGTTAATGAAAATAGAGGTTATGCAAGAAAGATTTGGTGTAGAAGGCGAGGCGTCTTAACTAAAATGTAATGACAATTGCGGTTAATGATAAATATGATAACGACAGCGCGAATAACGTAATTAAAAAACAAACTAAGCTTTATCTTATCTTTATCGCGCGATAAGCAGCTGTAAAGCCTGTGAACAAGTATCTCATAGAGGCGAGTTCCCACTCGATTTCCCAGCGAAAATGGCCCGCGACCAATTGTGCGATCCGATCTATTCCCATTGCATGCTGAATCCAGCGCACATAACAATCAGTGTAAAAAGATCTAAAGCAAGGTTAATAAAAAAAGATACACGTATCAAGCCTTCTTAAAGCCCTAAAAATTCTGCAAAAGAAAAAAAAAAATACGAAAAGTTAAGAGGGGTTCAATTTTTTAAAAGGACGTGATTTTTTTGGAAAGTAGTTTCAAGTCCTGCCGGAAGCGTAACTATTTATTTTTTCCTTTAATATAAAAAAAAAAAACTGTAGCATACATAAACCCTTTAACGGGCAAGATGAAAAAAATACATGGCTTCATCGCCTCCTTAAAATCCTAAAAATTATCAAAATAAATACGAAAGGATGATATGTTCGTGGGGTGGTAATTTTCGCTATATTATACTCGTAATTCATATCTAAGTGTGCCCTTTCTACAAAGGGGCCTATGGTGAGGGCGAAATCCGAAAAAAACTATCGCTATCTACAATTATTGTATTATATATTAATGCATTTGTATTTTTTTTAATAATACGTCGGTGGCAAACAAGCATACGTCCTGCCTGATGGTAAGCAGTCTCCGTAGCCTATTATGTACGCCTGCAACTCCAGAGGAGTTACATGCGCGTTGCCGACCCTTATCGCTTCGACCACGAAACGCTTTGTGACAGTTACGTTTCGATCGCTACGGAGCGTAAGCGATTAGCATGTTGGCTACGCGGCCTGCACACAAAATTTTTGGAGAATCTGATGAGACTGACAATAAGAAATTATAAACGGCCCGATTCGAAGAATGAGATACGACAACGAAAAGTTCTGGTTTAGAGAAGTTCTCATTAAGATATTGTTTGCATGTCGTATAATTGACTGAATCGAAATAAATGTTAATTTTGACATGTCGTTTAGTTATCGATGTTTTAAAGATGTTTCCAAGATCTTAAACGTGTCTTAATCATTCTTCGAATCGGGGCCAAACATATATTTGTTGAAAGCACTTCTGACTACGCTTCTCGGTAAGATAGGAATAGTAATACACTGCGCGTGAGCACAATAGGTCGGGAAAGCTTTCCATTGGACAATGGGTGCGACGCGATTCGTTATGGTGAAAACTGACGGGGTTTTTGTTGCGCTTTTCTTGTGTACTTTTCCATTCTAGCGAACATATGTCTGTAGATAGTATCCGTTGTTATAATACAACTTGTACACAATTATTATTGTGTACAAGTTGTATTTAGTAAAGTCAGCTGCAGAGAAACCTGACCCCCTGGATAGAAATGTGTTTACAATGTTAAGGCGCGTCCAGATCCGCCGAATGCGTCGTAATAGATTCTGGACCAGGCGAAAATTTTGGTACTCATTGCGTCCCGGACGATAACTCGTAAAGTGATAAGGGGGATGAAGGCTCGTGGATATCAGCTGCCGCTCCGTTGGTGAGTTGAGGAACAGCAACCACACACGCAAAAAAATCACCGCTAGAAAACTTGACAGATGATAGGCAATATATGCTATTGTGAAAAAAAAAAAGCTTACTTCCTGGTTGCACTGCGAGCAAAAATCGTGCCGACATGTCGGGCAGTGCGCGGGGCTGGCGGCGCGCAGCGACACGACGGTGTCGCAACCGACGCGGGGACAGAACGCGCGGTTCGCGTCCATCGCCACTTCTGTTAACAAAAAAAACACAAATTTAGTGTCGGTGTGTACTCCTGATTTTTTTTTTATTATACAGGAGGCAAACGAGCAGACGGATCACCTCATGGTAAGCGATTACCGTCGCCCATAGACACCTGCAACACCACAGGGGTTGTAAGTGCATTGCTGGCCTTTAAGATGGGAGTACGCTCTTTTCTTGAAGGTTTGAAATACTGCAGGCGACAGTTCATTTCACAGTTTGGCTGTGCGAGGCAGGAAGTTTTTCAAGATTACTGCCTTTTAGTTATTAATCTGTTCATGTATGAATATGTGAGACTCGGGGGAACAATATTGGCTTATCACTCGTTGTCATTGTTACGTTTTCAGGTCACATTAAAACCAAATCTGCATATTGTGGCAATCTACCAAACATGTTAAAATTAGCTTTATTTTACAAGCTTTTATTTACCATGCAAATGTTTGTACGGGTCAAATCTTGCAAGATGAATTAGACCCTCCTCCCATTATTGGATCGATTAAAAAGTTTACATACACATGTAAGTTGGGTGACAATGTATGTGTATATTATGGTACCAACGAGCTGATCTGATGATGGAGGACAGACACTCTATGATAAAACAACGCAACCTAATTGTGTTTGGGTTTGTTGGAGTTGTCATGAGTATTAGTCGCCCATTGAAAGAAAAGTACAGTCGACGATAAAAGCTTGTATCAAAAATGAAATTTTCGACAAAAACTTATTTTAAACAAACTGGCTGAACTGGACTGATTCGACGAAAATAGATCCACCCGTTTCAGTAAATTTGTAAAAAGAGAAACTATCTTTGATTACTTATGACAGACTTACAGATGACAGGTCAGATGCTTTGTTAATAAAAAAAAAATGTCAGCCATTTGTATCGCAGTGCTAAGAACGTCAGCTGGTCGCATGAACATGTAAAAATAAGCGCTTTTCCTTTTATGATAGTAATAACAAATTCATGAAACTTGTAGCATTCCATCAGGCGTTTCAAATAAACGGATTACGCAATTTACAGATTACGCATACTTTGCGGACATAAAATGGCAAGGCGCGTATTTTTTACAGATCAGCTGACGGTCTTTCCACCACGATACCACCAGCAGACGGATTTTTTTAAAACAGCATCTAAACTATCATCTGGCACAATATCAATCGGGAGGCGATGGCTGAATAAAAAAAATAACATGTTCATATCATCAACTGACGGTCTTTCCACCGCGATACAACCGGCTGACATTTTTTTTAATCATTGCATCTAAATTATCATCTGACGAAGTATCAGCCGCGAGGCGAAGACTGACGATCAGTGATCGGAACTATGGGAGTAAAACTTTAACAAATTTTATCAAGCGGACGTAAAAAGAGTGCTTATAGCCTTAAACATATTCTAATATCTATGAATGTAAATATTTTTATGGCTGTAAGTACTATACTATTCCTATCCCTAATAGGGATTTTCTATGGACATGAATATTTTAGGGCTGTATGCACTATTTTATGTCCGCTTAACAAGTTTTGTTAAAGTTTTACTCCCATAGTTCCGATCACTGCTGACGATGCATGCTCCTGGCCCGCGGTCTAAAGTATTCTGCCGGTGCACACAACACAGCAGCAACAGTACGCGCACAGATTCATAGCATGACCTACTCGTGCCGCCGTATCTGACGACAGACCTAATGCAAAGCTAAAACAACATGCCAACACCTCACCGCATTTAAAGTCATTAAATAAATTATACGACCGACGGCGTAGTGTTTCAATTACTCCGTCGGTTAGGAGGAAAGGGGTCGGCCGTTTCTCCAATACAAACGTAGTCCCCATTTACCTCTCTGGATATTTACATTATGGAAAATATTTTTACATGATTTGATGTATATTAACGATAGCTATGCCTCTAAGTTTGACTTTTTTTGATTATTTGATTATTGTAAAAATTTGGAGCGAAAAACAGATATCATACAAATTTTTAAAGGATCCTAAGACTTATAATAATTGAAAATTCGGAAAAAAATCATACGTAGGGGCATAGCTGTGGTTGATATACAACGAATTGTGTCAAAATATTTTCAATAATGTTAATATCCAGAGAGGAAAACAAGGACAAGGTTTGTATGAAAAGGTGATTTCGCTGGTCCTCCACTTTGGTCTTAAGGTAATGGCGCTTTTCTTATAATAGTCCCTCTCCATTATACACAATGTAGAAACAATTAGCTTAGTCACTGAGACGCTATTTTTAACTTGGGTAATGCTTATTCTAAATTAAGACGGTTTAAAGTTTAGCATGCACGCATCCAACAAAAGGAGTGTACAGGTTTTTAAATGGTCGGCAACGCGCATGTGGCACCTCTGGAGTTCATGGGCTGCTACCAATTAATAGGAAAATACTAGAAATATTAGAAAAAATAAAAATGTGTTTTCTTCTACTTTCCGATTCTAAATTACAAAATAACCGTAAATTCCAAGTATATCATACGAGAGGCCGATTTGTAGGAAAATTTAAGGAGTACGTACTGTTATGTATTAATCATGTGCCCCTCCCCTTGATCGACATCAACTTCTCCACATTCTACTAATATACTACTATCGGGACAGTTTTGCACCTAAGTGCAGTAAGTAAAATATCGATACAGGTGCCAAAACTAAAACAAAAATACACGACCAATTGCCGATATAATAAGGTAGTGTATACATATTTTTGGTACTTGGTCCGTATTGATATTTTTAGACGTGCGTGACTGTATTGTTAAATGTACGACCATACCAAATGAGAATTAAACGAAATACAAATGAGACGAGCGATGATGAATGATGATACAGTATCCGTATTGCCGTAGTATCCGTATTGCCGTAGTATCCGTCCAGGCCTTTTATGGGAAAGAATACAGTATCGGTTTCAACTTTCAACTAGTTTTACCACAAAGATTCGGATTGCATTACTTGAAGTACGAGGACAGAAGTCGTTGAACGCAGCGCTGCGTTGACCTTAAGAGAGAAGTATACCACAAGATCGTCTATACGAAAAGAGAAAACATTTTTCCACTTCTACTTATTTTCCATTCTCCGTGATATTTTACTATGTTATTCACACAATGAATAATTTATAAGTTTTCCTTTTTTTTTCAAAATTTGCAAAGCAAAAAAAGATTTTTTTTAAAGCGAAACCTATAAACCTAGAATATATTATGCTGAAGCGATCGACATCAAAATCAAAGTAATTTGTTAAGATTTAGTTAGTGGAAATCGTTTTCTCCCGAAATAGTATTTCATAGAAAAATTACAGTCATTTCATTAGATTGCGTAATCTTTTATAATTAGCGGTATTTTTTTCATACAAACGTTCTCGACATTTGTTTTTTTTTATATGAGTTCAATATTACCATAACGTGCGTCTGTGTGTATGTTTTTTTTTATATTCTTGTGTTTATAAGAACTAGGTTACTTTATAAAGCGCTAATTAAATGCGCCGAAATTCGACGTCTGGCATACAAAATCGGTAACAATAAACGCAAAAATCAAAACGGTAAGACACGGATAATCCCGTTTCCAAAATTTCGTTACGATTGATTAAGTTTTGGAAGCGGAAACCGTCGAGAAAAAACCTCGATTTCTGAGTTTATAACGCAGGATTTTTCGCCTAAGCTGCTGTTGTCCTTACCGCACTAATTTTATAGGAGCCCAGTGCGACAGAGATAAATAACCTAAAATTCTCAATTCTGAGAAGGGCTCAGCTGGTATTTCCTGTTAAATGTTCACCCACTTGATACACAATTTTGCGACGTGAAAGCCAGGGTTTCAGAATATTTAAAATATTTAATGCAAAAAATTTCAAATAAATCCAAATACATTAAGAAGTCCTTCGTGTTCACAAGAGCACGTGCATGCATTCATTACGTTTTCGATATTTACATTCGTCGAATCCAACGTCTGGACCATCGAATTTAACGCAAAATAAGGAACAGGTCTTATTCGTAGAACACAATTTACACATTCGTAATTTTCTGGGCACAACTTTATTGTCAAGAGAATAAAAGCTTGTGTATTTACTGCACCTATCACCCACGTGTCTTTATTTATATCTCAAACTGAACGCCACGTTTCTAGGTCAACCTCACAAGGCAGTGAACTCCGATAAACATGTAAAAAATCGATATCGATAAATCATAGTGACGTTGAAGGCTGGCATAATGAATCATCGTAATGGGTTTATCATTAAGTAATGATAATAGGAAGCGACAAGTAAAGGGTGCGTTTACTTCCTTCCTTTCTTGGTCTTTTTTAGGCGTTCATGTAAATCACGATGTCAGACGGGATTTATAAAGATTTAAGGCATTCACACACAGAGTAAGCGAAACGTCAGTGTAATTATATTGGTGTCCGATCGGCGGCCGATCGTAAGATTAGGCAGAGCGTAATGTTCCTGAGTAATGTTTTGACGGTTGTCACATTAAAACAATATATAGGTAGGATTGGTTTATTAGGTTGCTTCAGATGCCTAATATAAATATAAGCTACGCTCCGTCGACTCAGGGAACGAGATAAAGATTTTCACGTTTCACGATATGCCTAAGAACATCCCGATCTGCCTGATCTTACGATCGGCCGCTGACATATCCACAGCGATAAACGATATAAACACGACCGCGATAGGCCTACAGGATGTTTGAAGAAAAATTGACTAGAAAATGTAGGAATAGTTGTTAGCCCAAAGGGCATACTTTCAATCTCATGTGATCCCTTAAGAACTGTAGTAAAAGCGGTATCGGTTTTATCGTGCAGTTGCATGCAATATGACCCGTCGCTTTACGATTGCATCGGCGTAAAATGGTATGAAACTATTTTATTAGCTGTTTTAACAACCGCATTGACATTATATATGTATATAGAGACGTAGAGCATATTTTTTTACGAACTTAATTAACAAATTTACGGGATATATTGTTACTTCAAGCCTTTAAAATAGACATTTTTATTGCTTTCATCCGAGAGAGAAGATATTATTCACTGTTACCTAGTCAAAATTTTTTAGAGTGTTGCTTTAAGGTACTTTCAATACTCAAAAACACGTACAATTTAAATAAGTTAAATCTCGATATTCCATTTAATGAGTAAAAATTAGAAAACGGACAAACTGACAAAGAATTTGACCGCACTTTTCCACTTTTAGATAGTCCAATAATAATATCAAATAATGGGCAAAATAAGACAATAATATAAGTTTTTCCAATACCACAGGGACAGCGTCTGCACACATTACAACCAGCACCAACACAAAGACCTAATACATTTCAATAAATTTATATTGGAACATTTGGAACGGTAAAACCGCGAAATGTAGTCAAGATAATGCTTGGCACCAAAACAATCATTCAAATACATTGTATGCAGTGATTAATGGCACATATTCATGTTTATAAATAAGAACTGTTTGCAAAGCAAAAAATAGCGTTAAAATTATTTCCGAATAAAATAAGCAAATCTAATCTAAGCCCGTTTCGCACGAACCCTCACTGCCAATGACATTGCGCGCGTACACGTGTATCATTAACGGATTTCGCCATAGACATTTTTGCAAATTGCGGTTAGGTTGTTAACTACAAGGTGAATAAGTAAGTTTAGATAAAAAGCTTGTGATTTTATTTCATTGTGGTTTATGACAATTTGTTAAATAAATAAAATAGATATTTTTTTATGTAATAGGCAGTAAACGAGCAGACGAGCCGCCTGATGGGAAGCAGTCATCGCCGCACATGGACATAAGCAACATCGGAGGACCCACTTATGCGTTGCTAACCTTTGAGAAACCCAAATACCTGCTTCTTGAAGAACCCCGTGTCATAGCGCAAGGAAAACACTTCAGAAGGTAGCTCATTCCACATCCTGCACGTTCTGGGCAAAAACAATCGAGATACCCGCTCGTTCTTGGTTTCCCACGTGACGAGGAAGTGAGGATGAGCTTTGTTTCTTTGGCGGGAGATTGTACCAATTCAAAAAGTTCTTCAGAACATTCCCCATTGTAGATATTAATAAGTCAGAGTTTAGGATGCATGTTGGTAATACTGAAATTACTAGTATGAGAGATTTGGTCGGTCAGAGAGACGGCCAGTCATATTGCCAGTAAAATTGGAGATAGCCTTGTGAAAACATGAATAGGAAAAAAGCAAAGAAACGTCGTCCAATTTGATGGGCCCGAAATTGGCAATACTACATATAATATAAAACATGATGCCGAGAATAGACAGAATTAGTGCCCTCGATAACAAAATGAGGCGATATACTGATAGTCAGACCAAGATAAATTTGCATCGATTTTGACAGCCCAGGTAGTGCAAGTGTTATTTAAAACGTCAAACTTCTATGCAATTATGACGTTTACTTAACACTTGCACAGGCTGGGCTATCAAAATCCCTGCCAACTTAGCTTGGTCTGACTCTAAAAGAACACGGAACAGTACACATATTACTAGCTTGACATATGTATATCCGAAGAACAAGTCGCGAAACAAGAAAATCGAAATTTAGTTGTCTCCCTCTCTATCACTCTTGCATATTCGAGCGATAGGAAGGCGGATAACGAAATTTCGATTTTTGTGTTTCGCTGTATACCCTCAGATATACGGCGCGTAAGATGGTGTGGGAGCACCTTAGTGAAGTCAACACACGACCGTGACATCGAGTTGAAGTGCGCGGTGCGATTTGCGCAAGCGCATGCAATGGAGGTAAGTGATGTACGCATGCCTTTTTTTCTTTAATTATTATTTAGGAAACGAACAGAAAATCAGCGCAGCGCGTTCATTTTGAAATGAAATTTTATGAAATAGCTGACGCAGCTTATGCTGAGCCCTTTCCTTTTACATGCCAATTGCTAGTGTTATTTTTTATAAATATTAATTCTTTAGGTTCATATTCAAGAGACACCGAGACCGACCGAGAAAAGTGGCGCTGTCTTGTGTCGGAGGCCAAGTCTCATTTTGGGTCGCTGAGCCAACGGAGTAAGTAAGTAAGTATATTCAAGAGAATGATATTCAAACGCAGACTGACGGGAATAAATGTAAGAGATTAACGGAGAGATCTATCCGTTCAACAATTTGTCAGGTAGATGGGACTTGGATAAGCGATGACTCAAATTTGATCTGAGAAATTGACGTACCTAATATCAGTTATGAAGTGAATTAAAATTAGATTGGAATTAAGATACAAAAAAAATGAAACGTACCAGACAAAACTTTATGAATATTTCTATCAAAAGTGTAATTTTTAACATTAAATATAAATAAATATTATAGGGTCATTCTTACACAAACTGACTAAGTCCCACGGTAAGCTCAAGAAGGCTTATGTTGTGGGAGTACCCGCCGATATATATATAATATACAAATACTTAGACACATGGAAAACATCCATAACTTAGGAACAAATATCTGTGTTCATCACACAAATAAATGCCCTTACCGGAATTTTAGACAAGCAGGGTCACTACCTACTAGGGCAGACAGGTCGTCTAAATTGGTTTTTATTCCCAAATGTACTGTAGATTCTGCTAACCATTTCGTACATCTATAAATTAATTATTCTAGACGTTTCTGATGCGTCTAAACTCGATGTAGTTAGTTGCGTTACGCCCAAATAAAAGTAAAAATGTATGGGACTGACAGATGTAACGAAAAGTCACGTGACTTTTTTCATACATTATTTGAGTTTCGATTGGCGTTTTCTATAAACGATTAATTGTCATCTTGGATAAGCCCCCTGGCCTTAAGTAGAATTTTAATTTGGTTAAAATACATTTGTCAGTAATTTGCAAAATGGGGCGAAACCGCAACAAGAAACGGAGGTAAACAAAATAAATTTATACGCGGTTAAGTCAACATTAGTCATGATTTACCATCATTTTCCGCTTCGCCAGTCTCTACTTAAGAGCAATGAAAATGGGTCACTTTTAATGCAAAATTAGAGAATGACCTTTTATTATCGCTCTTCAATGTTATTCAAACAGCATATCGTCTCGTAATAAAGTCTAATATTATGAGAATGAACCTTAATTATTTTATAAGAAACAGTAAAACGGAAACCATTAGTTTTACGATTTTTACATTTTTTTCCGGGAATATTTTTCTAAAAAAACACACGGGATAGACTGAAGGAACTACATATATGTAAAAGAATACATTTAATGTTTATTCGATATCGAAATAGAAACAGGAAAATCGAAGTCCAAGGCGAACACACGAAAGTAAAATTAATCAAACTATAATATGATCAAGTTGGAAATATCGGAAAACGGGATTGAGTTTATAATTAAATTAAATTAAATTGTTTAAAATTGAAAAAAAAAAAAATTGACAGTGTATTTTAGTATTTAAAGTAAGTAAGTAAGCCATCCATGTTGCAGAAATGAAGATGCTGAGGTGGATGTCAGGCGGCTCCAGGATTGATAGGGTTCGAAACGAACACATCCGTGGTAGCCTCGGGGTGAGAGACGTCGCCGATAAGCTCCAAGAAAGTCGGCTGAGGTGGTTTGGGCATGTCAAAAGAAGGCCGCTAGAATACGTAGGCAACAAAGCCCTTAGTTTTGCCTTACCGGGCCCAAACAGGAGCGGCAAACCAAGGCAGCGTTGGCCCAATGTCATCGCCAAAGATTTAAACGCCTGTGGGTTATCGGAAAACGACGTCCAGGATAGAGCGAAGTGGAAGGAGAAAAGTAGGAAAGCGGACCCCGTCACAGTACGGGACAAACGCTAGGAGGATGATGATGATGAGTGTATTTTAGTATTTATTAGAAAGAAAGAAATAAAGAAAATACATTTATTAACTGTACAAACATTTGACAATACTATAAAATAACACAACACAAATTACTCAGATGTTAAACAGGATACCCACTCAGCATATTGCCACGGCAATCCATGGCGCTGTTTTTTTTTTCAGTGGATTCCAGACTTAAAACTACGCTACACCTAAAACTAAAACTCAACATAAAAATAAGTTTTTGGCAAAAATTTCATTTTTGTTACAAGCTTTTATCGCTGACTGTACTTTTTTTTAGACAGGCGACTAATACTCATCCAGCTTTTAAAAAATTCAAAATTCAAAATTTTATTCTGCAAGTAGGCCTCAAGGGCTCTTTTACAAGTCAATATTCTTATTCTAAAAATGCTTATTCTAAAAACCTCAAACACAATTAGGTTGCGTTGTTTTATCATAGTTCCTATGGCCACCTCTAGTCTCCATCATCAGATCAGCTCGATGATACCATAATATTGCATTGTCATTGTCACCCGACTTACATATGCATGCAAAAGTTCAGCTCAATTGGAAACCGGGAAGTGGATCAAATTTAACTTGCAAGATTTAATTACAGACCGATAGACAGACAACGGGACAGGTGAAACTAAATAAAAGCTTGTAATAAGCTTGGCGGTAGAAAGAACTTTCAGATTTTGAAAATGTCTTTATATCATACATTTATATAAGCAAGCATTTCAAGCATTTATTTCATAGATATTTCTATACACGTCATTTGTTTGCAGAGTACAGTAAGTACCACAACTTAAGTACCCACGTCTCCATACCAGCTGTATAGAAAAGTGGATACTCAACTCATCGCCTTTCGCCGGCTTTCTTCTATTATTAAGAATTAGTTATAGACAGCTGCTTAACTCTTGATCTTTCTGTTTTCAAGCCACATTTGGCATAGCATGCAATCAGCAATGCTAAGCAAGTTGACGGTAGTCTCTGATATATGTATTTAAAAAATGTCTTCCGAATTAGGGTCTCCCCACAGCCCCACACCTATCGACGCGAACTCCGCAATATCCGATAGAAAGAGGCTTTACGTCTACGACGCGAGGAAGTCTTGATCCAGCCTACCGAATTGGTATTGTAAGAAGGCTTAACCGTAAAGGTTATAAGCCTTCTTACAATACCAAAACCTGTCGTAATCGTGACATGACAACCTCACCCTATCTTAATGAACCCGACTCCCACTTGTTAAGAAGAAAAATTGTTAATATTCCTGTCGTACATAATCGCAAAAGTAGCTCCATACATTACCATAAGATGGCTTATAAACATTGCATAACAGATGAAATTGGCAGAGACCGATAAGAGGGTCATACTGTACGGACAATGACAGTAGCCTGCCTATCTTCGGTAATTTGGTAACCTATCCGAACTAAACTATTTTTTATCAAGCAGATACGTGCATACGTATAGTAACTCAGTTAGTTAAGGGCGAATGGACCGATGTCCTGACGAAAGGTCGTACCGTACGTTCGAATCTTGCCCGACGCGGTGAATTTTTCCAATTTTACTTTCATATACTTTCACTTTTAAATTCATATCGGTAAGCGTTATTCTTGTAGTTATCTTATTTAAGTAACTTTTATTTGAAGAACTAGGCTATTAAATATTGTATATTAAACCAAGCTTACTCGCAAGTCGAATGTAGGATATCTTTTTGGGGTCACTCGCAAGTCGAATGTAGGACATCTTTGGACATGTTTTGATTCATTTAGAGAATAACCTAGCATTTATCCTTATTTTCAATAGCAAGACAAAAGCCGCAAAAAACATCCACCAGCGTGACTGACCCGTTTATTTAATACGTCCGAGACTCAAAGAGGTTATTTAGGTAAGGTGGGCTACTCTACGTCACACTACTCTGGTTCCGTTCGCGAGCGCTGGGAAAACATGAGATTGAATATTTTACTCGGTTCATTTTCCTATCACACTGAATAATGAGACATCCATATGAATATTATGCTAACAGGTCGATTTATTAGAGCTGGCACAAGATGTATATGTATACTCTTCAACTTAACTCTTCAGAATCGATTTGTAAGAAAATGCAACATTGATGATGTGACATCTGCCATATATATATTATATACTACGTTGGTGGCAAAGAAGTTTCTTCGAGTAACCTGAATATGACTAAAACCGAGTTAAACGCAAACTTTAACTGAAATAACAATTTTACTCTACACACTCCACATCCAATGTAAATTATAAATACTAATTATACCATAAACACAAATGCAAGCGAAATACATCATGTATTTCAGAGAACAAATATATAAATTTCTTAGTAAATTCTTTAGTCATTTGCATTAGTATTCAACACTTTCCGCCATTGGAAGCGAAAGCGGTTACCGCGAAACACAAATGTACGCGGGGCCCGACCGCAAACCGAAATAGTATTTGTTACTAGGAAGAGAAAAGAGATACAATATGACAGTGAGTTCGGAGAGAAACAAGCAACCACTAAAATGGCTCCCTGAGCTGTCGACCACGCGAACCTTATATGGCTCCGCCATTTTGAAAAAAAAAAAAAAAAACAAGAATTGAATCCTCAACAAATTCGATATACTTAATTATCAAATCTACAAAATTTCACATGAATTGGTTGTCGAGGAGAACAGCGGGTCACGCGTAATCATTTTTCTATGGATGAGTAAATAGACTTAAATAAATCGTACTCTCACTTTCTAGTAAAAGAAATAACACTATTGACAACTGATATACCATATTCACACCGTTTCATAACAAGAAATCACTAATCTGAATTGACCTCCATATTATTATTTTTTTCATTCCGAAAAAGACTACTGCAAAACATAACAAAGAGAGGAACACCAAAATAATATCTATTGTATTGATTCTGAGTCAATATTACGGAAACGTAACGTACATCTTCAGTTATTGCCTGTCCATTAATCCAGTACATTTTCCCATTTCCAAAATACGATATTACAAGGAGAAAGTTCGTAAAATCACAAACCTATCACAAGGTATCGAAGTAAACGCAAATGCGAGGATCGCGTGACGTTGAGAGCTAAATTTAAAAACACCCTTACCCGTTGTTCCTATTGGTTTTAGGAAAACCAGCGTCAATGTAAGTAACTCAGCGGTCTTTATGCCGTCCAACTCGATTTCCATCAGCTTCGTCACCACCTGGGTCCATCATCGGATCACCTCAATGGTACCATAATATCGCATTGTCACTCAACTTACATACGTGAAGGTTCAGCTTATCAACTCAATCGAATAATGGGAAGTGGGTCTAATTTAGCTTGCAAGATTTGTCCCGAGCATACCTACATTTGCAAGTACCTAAAATAAAAGCTTGTGTGGGAGGGTAGTAAGTGTCGGATGGCTTATGGCACGGCGGGATGGCGATGGGATGGCCACGGTGTGGGTTTTTCGTTCGCACATCAAAGGCAGTGGGCAAGCGATGGTGCGTACGCGTACACGTGGCCCATTCCATAGTGCGTGCTCTCAACCATCGTGTAGAGGAGCCATAACCATCGCATGGTCATCTCGCTGGTTCAGCGCTGGGCCATCGTGTAGAGAAGTTATAATATATCCAAACGGAGAGAGCATTTATACTGGTTACCCTGACTGTTGGAATACCTGCGGTTAGTAAGCTATTAGAATAGCACTCATAATGGTACCAAGGTACCAATATCGGAATATGACTGGCTAGAATAACTCAAGGCCTAAGCCTGATGCCTAAGGTTGAAGAGCAAACAAAGTTTAGAGGAGGTAGGTAAATATCACTCCAAAACTAATCAACCAAAGCACGAAGTTACATTGATTTCAGGCCATGACTTTAGGCATACTTTGTGTAATTAAATTCGCATAATTTTTTTATACAAAAGTTACCTGATATAATTATACAGAAAGTGATTCTCGATAGTATATAGTATTGGCAAACACATTCACGCATGGTGTGTGCCGACGCATGGAGAAATAGAGCGCGTCATGCAAATAGCATGGGGATTATGCCATGCAGGTGACGTGCGGAAGATAGGGATGTCGACGATGCAATGCGTTCTCATAAACGGCTGGGTAACGGACGATTAATATGTTTGATCAGTTACAACACTAAAAGTAACTATACCAATGCCAAATTGAGGAGTTTCCTCGTGTCGTGGATCACACTATCCGATATTATACTTTGCAAAAATATGTAATTCAGATAACAATACAATAATTGGCTCAATAATGAATAACCAGCTCGATGGAACTCCTTCGTACAGTGGAGTTCATAAACATGATAAATTTTTTCACCTTATTGCCATGGACCGAGATGCGTGGAAGAAAGAGAGGGAGGCTTTTGCCCAACAGTGGGACACAACAACCACCCCAAGGCGTGTATAGGTACATAAAAGAACGACTGGAAAGATTTTGGCATTTCTGCTAGGCCTCCGTAGCTCAGTTGGTTAAGAGCAATGCAAAAGTCGCCGGTTCAAGTCCTGCCGGAAGCGTAAACGTTTCCATTTTCTTGACGTACCTACCTAATTATCTCGGTTTAGGCTCTTATGATTCATTTTGACGTGCCATCACTTTGACAGCGTAAAGTACAATTAGCAATAAAAATGAATTTCAGAAGAATATTTTATACAGAAACTATTCTTTCGTCTATTATAAAACTGTATTTTTTTTTAAATTGTAATAAATAATACATCGGCAAATATGTCAGCCCTATGTCAAACGAACAAATCAGAGCGTAAGTCCATTAGTTTTTAGCATTAGCGCGAGCATTCACGTGTGTCAGGAACATAGCAACCGTATCGTGTTCACAGTTGATCTAATGGGTTCAGAATACGTTTCGAGATGAGAGAAGAAAACAATTACCTCAATTTCATAAAAATTTCGAGTCGCAGTTCATGTGACCCTCAAGCACCGTCTGCCACGCCTCACTGCCATTTCTAAGGACAGGGGCCCCAGCCAAGATGACTATATCTTCAAACGCCAAACGAAAAGCAAAATTATATGTCAGTTGCTACTAAAAAACCATGCGAATATTTCCATATATCACAGATCTAATATATGAAAGTGAGCCTGATAGCCGTGAAAGTTGTTCGACGGTCTAGTGGATCCCACCCTCACCCGCTGGTCTATAGGACAATACACAATGGACTCATTCTTTCTTCAGACTATGTGACCCGCTCACGTTAACTCTTTACTCGCCTAAGAAGTTAGTACTGTGCGGTTTAAGAGGAATTTCCTTCCGCGGACGCTCCGGCTGTGGACTGAGTTCATTTCCGAGGTTTTCCCGAGGGTCTACAGTATGGGGTTCTTCAAAAAAGAGGAGTGCGGAGGTTTTTAAAGGGTCGGCGCGCTGGAGTTGCGGGCGTCCAAAGGCTGCGGTGACTGCTTACCATCAGGCGGGCTGTATCCATGTTTGCCACCGTCATGGTATGTATATATATATATATATATATATATATATATATATATATATATAATTTAACTGACGCGCGCGGCTACAGCAGCCTAATATTGCATTCCGACAAGATTCACGATGACGCACCGCACATGATAGGCGTGGCGTACAAAGGGTTAATGGTACTAGACTAGACTCACCATGGTTAAGCCTAAACTTGAGATGTTTCTCCATGACGCTGGCGTCGACCAGTTGCGAGATCTCCTCAAGGGCCAGCGCTGCACCCGCCCGGCACCGAGCGTCTGGACATGACACTTCGTAAGCTCCGTTGCATACTTCGAACTCCACGTACGCTTTCATGCACTGTAACAAGAGATAAAATACGTTTAGCCCACATAATTGTTATATTCCACCTTGCATAAAATAATGGGTTGGCTAGTTTTTTGGATGTCAACAGTAACAAAATGTTCTTATAAAATTCAAGTTTCTGACCTTGACAGCCCACTGATCAATTGATCATAGTCAAATACTTGAAAGACAATGAAATTTTACGATCTTTTTTTGATTTTGATAATTTAATCGAACGATATTTTACGGTACGGCAAAAGTCACTGAGGAATATTTTAAATGTTGAATGACGATAAACGCACAAAGCACGTGCATGTGCGCGTTGTAATATACAGATCCTTATGAGAGACGGCACACCGCTCGCATGACGTGTGCGTACACGGCTCCAATTAACTCACGTGTAAGTCTACGCACACGCACCCGGTGTGCTCTGGTTTTAACTGGCGCTTATAGAGATTGATATTTGTACTAGTATTTAGATTTTGTATATCTGTACAGAGAGGCGAATGTTTTAGGTAACATAATTTTGTAAGGTAAGGCGTGTATTGTTTTATATGTTTTATTCCGGTTTTCAATTTAATCAAAACTATTTCTTGTGAATTAACACATTGATACAATGATATTGGCAAAATAACTAACGCTGAAATGCCGTTTAAAAAAGAAATGTCCGGAATGGTTTACCGATATCGACTCTGCACAATGGCGTCATATTTCACGCCGAGTCCAAAGACGGCATTGTCCCGGACGGACACAGATTCAATAGGTTCTGTTCAATGCTTGAATGCAGATGCCGATCATTTTCCAATCCAGTGGCGACTCGTTCAATGCCCGGGAATACCTACTATTACACAGCTGCAAATTTCTATATACATAAAGGGTTACCATAAGCAGACCCCGTTATCAGTGGTGAAGAAACATTGAAAATACTAGGGCTGGCACTACACATTAATATTTACACGTGTATAATTTGATATACCTAATATTTGATGAAAACAATATACCTACTTATTTCATTCATTTTACTAATGTTATAAAGAGGAAAGATTTATTTGTTTGTTTGGATTGAATAGGCTCCGAAACTACTGGACCGTTGGAAAGCTACACTATCCCCGGTGAACATAGGCTATATTATATTTAAAAAATAAATGTTGAATACCCGTGCGGAGCCGGGGCGAGCCGCTAGTAGGTATATATAAAGTGAAGCCAATTGCCTTAAAAAAGGTTTCATTTGGTTGTTGAACTCTATAATAATACTTAGGTACTAAATTGACATTTATTTGTCAAAATATGTCTGATGTCATATACTTACTTAATTTTATGTTCGGTAAAAATATGAACTTCCTGGATAATCGTGCTGAATTATCTCAGTTTAAAATGGAGCTAATGGCAAAACGAAATAAACCGAATGCGACGCGGAAAAAATGGTTTGTAATTTTAGCAAAACTGTGCAATAGACGATATTTTTTCTCCAATAGTTATTGATAATTTTTTGTGATAATTTTTTTTTTATCCTGCAGATGTAACTTTGATGAAATATAATAAATGACACTAGGAATCATAAATCTTGAAACTCATTTTTTACCTATTTCCTGTATATTACATATGTGTATTTTTACATTTCGTAACATAGATACAGATTCGGCGACAGTGCAATAATAAACCAAAAATAATACGTTTCATCTTAAATTGTTTTAAGCGACATTTATACCAGTAGGTATGTCAAATGTACACGAATTAAATGAATTTTGTGTGACAACCCTATGATTCTATTTCAATGAATTTTCACCACTGATAACGGGGTCTGACCATAAGTCAGAATTTCGCCTGACATGTCATAATTTTGGTCCTTTGTCTCGATTTGTCTTGGCGAGTGTCAAGATTTTTTTAGAAACCTCGTATGACCGCTAGAAGGTAGCTAAAAGTTTGGGAAGAAGAAAGGGAACGTTCTGCTGTATGTTGGTGGCGAATTAAAGGACTAGTAGCCCATTAAAGGATTTAAGTTATTTTAGACTTTGGAAAAACCGTCCAGGAAATGACAGGATTTTTACGGAGATGTCCGGACTTATGTACCCTGAGAATATTAAATTTTTCCATATGGCTATTGGCTACCCTACTTACATATAACTATGTCTCAAAACTAAGGGATGTTCGAGATACGTTCAAGAGCTCGTCACTGAGAATATGTCATCTTTAAACTTAGTGAATAGGGTAGTTATTAAGAAATTGTTAGGTAAATCACATTTTAAGTTTTTTCCCTATTCACCCCAGCCATCTCTATTCACCCCGGTTGACAGTACGTCAGGTCAGGTCAGTCAGGGTTTCAACTACTGGGCATCAACATCTCGACCTCTGGGACGGACTTAGTCCTATTAGTATTGATAGAAAGATTCAATAGGTTTGTGCTTGAATGCAGATGCTGATTATTTTCCAATCCAGTGCCGACGTGGAGCGTTCAATGGCCGTGAATGACTGTTAACTGTGTTTTAGTTGAATGGCATATATACACACAGCTGTAGACTTTTGTACTTGTATGTATATTATTCATCAAGGCTTATTTTACACTTCTCTTTTTTGTTTGTTCTGATGTCAATACCATGTATGTTGTGGGTATGAGTAAAGAATGTACATATCTATTTTAAAATCAGACCAAACTAACACTGTACTACTTGTATGACTTGGCAAGTGAAAAATTGAGGATACCATGAACATCATATCCTTAGGACTCTGACGTTTCCACACAATTTCGCTGCAAAGGCTGTTCAGTCTTACAGAGATAGCTAAGACAAATATTACCACTTCTACTGCTATATTACCCATAAAACAACCTATTTTATTTTCACGTGCTGGAGTAAACTGTACCTACACTACTCTGATATTTCTTATATCTTATACTTGCAATAAATTGTTATGATTTGTACTTGGTAACTTCAAAAATTCTTGGAAGAAAAAGCCATCTTGAGATGCTTGAAATACCTGTTGTTGACTTATGAAAGTAATTTTGACAAATTGGTTTACTTGTTGATATAATTTGATACAGTTCTTCTTCTTCTTCTTTTTTGTCAGGGGCTATGTAAGGCTCTACAGCCAAAATATAACTGCGACCATTCCTGATCTATTGTGATCGCCACCTACTACAACTCTCGATCCAAACCTGCAACTTCAAACAACTGCAGGATCTTCTTGATCTCGAGAGACCCTAACTCCTCCGATGATACAGTTAATTTTGTGTGGAAATGAAAAATGTTGATACTGAATAAGATAATCAAACAACTATTGTAGTTTATCATTTGTAGCAGTATTATTCAATACGTCTAACTTTATCAAATATACATACTTGCTTATTGAATAGAATTGAATAGAAATATTTATTTGCTTGAATACGTAACAATCAGATCTTGTTTACTCCCTTATATATAAAATGTATAATGCTACTGAAATATAAGAACTCTGAAAATAAAATCTATTTATTTGATAATAAATTTTTATAATTAAAATTTTTTGGACATTGTCAATTTATTAATATTGATAGGTAAGAGACATGATGCTTCCTTTGACAAAAGTGATGTTTTACCTCTAATAATGTTTTAGATTAATTTCACCTAACATGTAATATTATTATTGGGGTTATGTGGGCTTTTGAGTGGCACGTCGACCAAGCAGTTATCTATAGTTCATTACTAAACCCCGTTGAATCCAGGAAATTCCAGATTCTAACCTATAACCTAACATATAACCCCTAACGCAAAAAGTTTCTGTCTGTCATCATAGGTTTCAAACGGATGCACCGATATGTTTGCGGTTTTGGAATTCTACAGGATTTATTATACGCAACTTTACACAAGCGAAAGTTATATATATATACTGAATGAAAGTTATTTCACGCTAGCTTATTACCGTAACTTCGAACGATGATTTCCATGACAAAAACAATCCTATTTCCTTCCCGGGACTGAGGTTTCAAGCTATCACCATGCCCATTCTAAATCTATTCAGCAGTTTAAAGGCCTTTAATAAGTGTGTGTAGACGTGCACACGTATCCAGTGTGCACGTCTACGTAACTTGTAATATCCAGATCTTTATGTATGAGCGAAGGCACACCGCTTGCGTGTAGTGTGCGCGCATGGCTCCAACATTTTAGCGCACGCAGCCAGTTGCTCTGGCCTTAAGTGTGAAGAGGTAAGTACTTAATAGACCGACCGACAGACAGAGGCGGCGCTAGGCCTGGGCAACGTGGAAAACCGCCTACGGCCTCGCGGTCCGAGGGCGTCGCGCCTCAAATACGTATAAATCGGATGCAATGCAACGTAAAAAAATGTTCGTTATTTCTTGCGCCACCAGAGGGCCTCGCTAAATGCACCTTTCCCATACCAAATTTTGATCTTGCCCCGCCCCTGCCGACAGAGTTACTTTTTGTATTTAATATAATTTGTAGCGATCAGATACGACACTAATAGCATTTCTCCGTCCTCTAAGAATGTTACATTTACTTTAACTTTTTATCACAGCGTCGTAAACCGAGCACCGCCTTGGGAAAGCGGACGCAATTTCCTACAAGATGATTGCTTGTTCTAGACAATAATAGCATGGTGCTTATTATTGCGAAGGGAAATAAAAGTGGACGTACTGGATGTGCGCCGTTTTACCCCTACCTTCCCGCGATTCTCTATTGAGTTTATTTCAAACTTATGCTTCTGACATCAGAATAATTAAATATTCGCAAAATTGCTAAAGTTCGTTCGGAAACCGGTGGATAATTTGTTTTGCAAAAATATATCCATTTTTGCTTTTAGTAGTAGTAGTAAAACACTTTATTGTACAAAAAAAGAAACATAAAAGAGGAAAAAACACATATAATTTGTACAAAGGCGAACTTATCCCTTTCAGGGATCTCTATCCAAAGTAGGCAACCTGCTATAAAATTATTGTAATAATTGTAGGTAAGTAGGTAGGGAAACTGAAACAGTGGTTTTAGGCCTGCCTCCCCGCGAGGAAGCTGACGGGATTATCTTACAAATTGTGTTGTTGTCTTAATTATGTTTTGTTTTCTTGTTTTTCATTCAAAAAATAATGTAAGTGAGTTTTTGTAAAGAAACCATAAAGGTGTGTTATGTGGTGGATCACAATTGCACAAGTTTGGTCGGATGTAGACCCGTTTAACCCCTTGACCGCTACCTACGTACTTGACACCTATCGCGTGCGGCGTGTCATCGTGAACTTTGTCGGAATGCACGATGGTTGACATTCGGCTGCAGCCGAGCGCGTCAGTTAACGTCTCTGGCTGTTTAAGTATTAAAAAGAGGTTAAGATTGTACCTAATTAATATGTGATGAACGCCGTTGGTCACACATACTGTAAACAGTGTTTAAAATACTTTATATTTAAGCCTTTCTTGTAGTGACTGTTTGTTTACCTAAACAAAAATAAAAAAAAGATTGGATAAAATCTCTTGCAAATATGTTCAAGCGCAACAACAACAACCGTCTGAGAGGTCATCATTTAAAGCTGGAAAGGCATATGGCTCACAGTAACCCATACAAACACTTTTTCAGCAATCGAGTGGTGAGGGCTTGGAACAAACTCCCAGAAGATGTGGTTTCAGCACAAAATGTGAACCAGTTTAAAAATAAATTGGACAAGCATATTATATCTACTACTCGTTCATGATAACTATCTTTATGAATATTGGATACAGGTCATATCAATTGTCAAACTGCCTGCCTGCTTATTAAATAAATAAAAAATAAAAATAAAATTGACCTTTTTATTATTTCTCAGAATGTATGTAGAAACGTATAACATTATTTTTACACAAAACGACTTGATACTTTAACGTCCCATTCCTCGTCACTATTAACTCCTCTTAACTTTTCAACTCCACGTCCGCTAACATATAACAAAACTTCTTTATTTCATTTCCAACTTCTCTGCTCTTGGGGCGAACTTGCAACGAAGTTATATGTGACCGCGGCCGGCAAAACGTCCCACTTTGTCGCTTGCCATAAGGACGCCTTGACAGGTTATTCGTATAAAGATATAAGCAAATCTTGTCCTAATGGCAAGCGACAAAGTGGGACGTTTTAAGGACGTACGGGAGGCTCTCGAAAGGTTATACTGGACACGATTTGTATGTAACCTTGTGATGATGTCTAATGCAGTGATGGTCAAACAATAAATAAAATAAATAAATATTATAGGACATTATTACACAAATTGACTAAGTCCCACAGTAAGCTCAATAAGGCTTGTATTGAGGGTACTTAGACAACGATATAAATATATAAATATTTATAAATACTTAAATACATAGAAAACACCCATGACTCAGGAACAAATATCCATGCTCATCACACGAATAAATGCCTTTACCAGGATTTGAACCCGGGACCATCAGCTTCGTAGGCAGGGTCACTACCCACTAGGCCAAACCGGTCGTCCATGACAACAATGATTGTACTGATTGACTTACAATTGTGTGAGGTATGTAGCAATATAACAAGCTGATGTTTATTTTGATTTCATTTGAATAACGTAGCAAATATAACGTTGGTTAAAAGAGCCGACGAGTTTTTGACGCTTGGAGAGCCTTTGCGCCTTTAAATCTTATTACGGCGCGATTCGAAGAAAGAGATACGATAACGATAAGTTCTGGTTTAGATAAGTTCTCATTTAGATATCGTTTATATGTCGTGTAATTGACAGAAGCAGCTCGGTTCGGGCAACCAATAACACTTTGACGTTAGAAATATCGTAGATAGATCTTATTGGAATCATACAGCGGAATCGAAATAAATCTAAATCGAAATAATTCTTCGAATTGGGCCATTAGTAAGTATTAGTCTTTCATTAGACATTGAGGACCCTTAATATGTCCATATTGAATGTATTATTAACCCTAGAGACTATCGCCATCGGCCATCGCTCTAAAAGATGCCGCCATACCTTTGGCCTAATATACTCTAGTAAAAGGCGCCAATTTTTGATATTTAATCAATTTAACACATATCGGTGAAAGAATAAAGATCAAAGTTCGTTCTAAAAGTTTTAATCACGTATCGAAAGATGGCAGTAAATTTACTTTGGTTACAAATTTTACATGGCCATTTTTTTTTAATACCATGTCGGTGGCAAACAAGCATACGGCCCGCCTGATGGTATGCAGCCACCGTAGCCTATGGACGCCTTGTCGACCGTTTTTTTAAGAACCCCATACTGTAGCCCCTTGGGAAATTCCACAGCGGAAGCGTCCGCGGGAGGAAATTCGACCTCTATTTCAAATTCTCTTTGGTTGTAGATCGTGTCATTCCCGAAGACGCGTGCCTTGACTCGGATTGTCATGTTATTAAAGGTTAGATTTGACAAATCTGCGCGTCATCGTGAATGACACGAACTATAAAAACAACCTTGCAAAAACACCCCATATGTATTCATAAGTTGTGCCTAAATTACGCAAATGCCAGATCCCACTTAGGCTCGTGCACAGACTATAACAAATCCACTAAGCAGCCCTTTGCGAATCGTGGCACGTTCCTGTGAACCTGACCACGAAATCTCTTGCCCGAGACGCAATCTTACGTACGGTATAAATGTTACATAATCAAAGTTTTTGTATACAGAGCCTACAGTCGACATCGAAATTTCTTTATCTGCCTCTATCGCTCGAATATGCAAGAGCGAAAGAGAGGCAGATAACGATAATTTTTACTTTCGATGTTTACGGTAAATATCTTTTAAGAAGCTAACCCCGAAAACGATGTTTTCGGTAGTGTGATATGCTAATTCGCTGCTATTTTAGGGTAATCTCATAAGAAGTAAAAGTAAAAGTTATATAGCATCGCATAGTTTGTCCTTTTTGCTTCGAGGTCTGCTTAGTTGAAAATAACGTCCATATTTTCTTTGTCAGTTTCATTTCGTGCCTCTCTGACCGTGTCGCTACGTCTTACTAGCGCTCTGAGTATGATTAAATTCAGTGAAACTAATTTGAAATCGTTTAAGCCAGGGCAGACAGGCAACTAAAATTTAAAGCCTGAGCCTGGGCCAGACAGACGCTTTGTAATTTACTAACGTACGTTTAAATTTGATGGCTGGTGTAGCGTAGACCTCGTGAACGTCGATATTCGAACGAAACCATTTTCATATTTCGACGTTCGCCGTTAGCGCTCCCGGGGGCCTGCCAAGATGGCAATCGTACGTAGACAAACGCTAAACGAATACAATAAATGTATCGAGATGACAGATGCGACGAAAAATCACGTAACTATTTCCATAGATTTAAATTTAGATTTATTTATTTCATAATATGAAATTACAATATAAATTATATTGTAATTTCAAAACTAATCTATATGAATTTATATTATGATAGTCAAAGAAAATTGATTATATACAATTATAAAATGTCTAGAAAAATAGGTACATACAATTCATCATCAAATATAAATACTTAATAAATTCTTAACAACGTCAAATAGATAATCGAATAATAACATATCATGGAAAAATATCAATATAGCTACTTATATCTAGATATAGATAGAATCTATCTAGAATTAGAGTAGGTACAAAGCATTACAAAATAATAATAAAATAACAGTCTTCCTTCAAATCTTCAAGAAAAGAGCGTACTCCCATCTTAAATTCCGGCAACGCACTTACAACCCCTCTGGTGTTGCAGGTGTCCATGGGTGTTTACAGAATGGTGCGCAACAAGTTGCGGAGCGCCCCACCCATGGACTCCATGGAGCCAGAACTCCTCCAGAGAGTGGTTGAGGGCCTGTTTCCGGAGGCACCAGACTTCATCCCACCGGCGATGGCCCCCCCAGCAGCGGACCCGGTAGAACCGATCGTCGTCCCCCCCCATAACGGATGACGAGATGGAGTGGGCCATGGACCGGGTCAGGGCCACGCGCAAAGCGCCGGGACCAGACGGAGTGCCAGGAAAAGTGCTTTTCTTGGCACTCAAGCATCTAGGGAACTGCCTAAGATCCCTCCTGGAGGACTGCCTCGAGGAGGGGCGCTTCCCGGGATGCTGGAAGGAGGGGCGACTGTGCCTGCTGCGCAAGGAGGGGCGCCCAGCAGACACCCCCGCTGGCTACCGCCCCATCGTGCTGTTGGATGAGGTCGGGAAGCTCTTCGAGCGAATCCTGGCCTCCCGTATTCAGCGGCACCTAGTGGAAATGGGCCCGAACTTACATGACAACCAGTTCGGGTTCCGTAGGGGGCGGTCTACTATAGACGCGGTGGCCGCGTTGAGGGATTTCGGGGTGCTTGCGACAGTCCATAGGGAGGGAGTGGTGGCGGTGTCGCTGGACATCGCCAACGCGTTCGGGTCTCTCCCCTACACGGTCATTGGGGAGGCACTCCGTTACCATGGAGTGCCTCCTTATCTGAGGCGTGTTGTAGAGCACTACCTGACGGGGCGGCTAGTGCTTTATGAGCAGAGGGGTATCCGGGGCGCGAGGGCTATGGCGTGCGGGGTTCCACAGGGGTCTGTCCTGGGTCCTCTCCTGTGGAACCTCGGTTACGATTGGGTGCTCCGGGGGGTGCAGCTTCCCCGCATGGTCACCGTGTGTTATGCGGACGACACACTAGTGGCCGTGCGGGGAAAGGAGCTAGAGGAAGTGCTCAGAAGGGCGGCGGTGGCCACCGAGCTTACAGTGCAGCGCATAGGACTCCTGGGGCTTCGGGTCGCCCTGCCGAAAACCGAGGCCATGGTCCTCGGGCGAACAAGGGGGTGGGGGCAGCTGCCGGAGGGCACCAGAGTAAGGGTGGGGGGTGAGTCTGTCCAGGTCAAGGCCCACATCAAGTACTTGGGCCTTGTCCTGGACAGAAAGTGGAATTTTGAGGAGCACTTTGCGAGACTGGCTCCTCGTCTCGTGGGTGCTGCCTCGGCTCTGGGCCGCCTCTTGCCTAATCTGGGGGGGCCGAATGCCCCATGTAGGCGTCTATATGCGGGGGTAGTCCGGAGCATGGCGCTCTACGGATCGCCAATCTGGGCCGGACGGCTGACGAGACGCGCGAAGGCACTGCTCCGTCGGCCGCAGAGGTTCATGGCCCAGAGGATGGTGAGGGCCTACCGCACTACCTCTCACGCAGCGGCATGCCTCCTTGCCGGCACTCCGGCGTGGGAACTAGACGCCGGGGTGCTGGCTGAAAGATACTGGCAGAGGGCGGAGGCCAGGAGGCGTGGGGAGCCCACAGATGCGAGAGAGGTGGAGAGGTTGGCCCGAGCAGCCGCGGAGCGCCTTAAGGAAAGATGGAGGAATGCCTTGGAGGATAGCCGTTATGGAACCCGAACCATAGGGGCTATCCTCCCAGTAATGGATGAGTGGTTGGGGAGAAGGAAGGGGGCCCTGACATTCAGGGTGACGCAGGTAGTGTCCGGACACGGCTGTTTCGGACACTACCTGCACAAGATACAGAGGGAACTGGGGCCCCAGTGCAACGAATGTGGCGCAGCGGATGACACGGCCCAGCACACTCTGGAAGAGTGCAATCGCTGGGCCGTGGAAAGAGTGGCCCTTAGGGCGGTGACGGGGGTTGCGGACCTCTCGCTACACAGCATAATTGTGGCGATGCTGGGTAGCGAGCGGAAATGGGAAGCGGTGGCCTCCTTCTGCGAAAAAGTCATGTCGCAGAAGGAGAAGGCGGAGAGGGAGCGAGAAGCATCTGCGAATGCGCCTCCTCTCCGTCGCAGGCGGCAGGGTCGAGGGCGAAGAGCCCATGCTCGCCTCGAGCCCTAGTAGGGCCAGCGGGTACTAAACCCGCACTGCACGGCCCCATAGACGTTGTCGGGGGAGGGGGATCAAGCGTTTCTGATCCCCCCCTCCATTATGAGGGTGCCTTGGCGATAAGCCGGGGCTGCCGGAGGGCGCAGTGGTGGAATGTCATCGATCCCAGTGCGCCCTCATAAACGGCAAAGTGGGTGAAACGCCGGAGTGGGTTTAGTGGGTAGGGCCAATTCTCCCCCCCCCTCTTGCCAGGAGAGGGGAAAGGAGCGGCGAGTCCCACACACTGTGCGTAAATGCATTCCCACTCCGTCAAAAAAAAAAAAAAAAAGGTGTCCATGGGCGACGGTAATCGCTTACCATCAGGTGATCCGTCTGCTCGTTTGCCTCCTCTACCATTAAAAAACAATGCTAATTTAATCAATTTATAATATTAAATGTCATTTCCATATATTCACTAACAGAATATAATAGATTATCCAATAAAAAAGATCTCAATTGGCGTTCAAATGCTCCGTCAGATGTCTTCGTCATACATTACTTAAGTTTCGAATGGTGTTTTTTATCAACTAGGGCTATAGGCCCCAAGGATAGAAGAGACTATACATAACTCTATCAGACCTCCTAGCATGAGTTGCGTTCTCGCGCGCGAGTCCATACTTGAAGTCGCGCAAGAATCGCAAGATGTATGGAATCGCGCGCGAGAACGGAACTCATGCTAGCAGGTCTGGTGTACCATCGTCCCCACTATGAATTGACAATTCCTAAACCTTATTGCATATACATAAGAACCACCAATGGTCAATTAAGAGCATTGGTTTCAGTTCAGGTAATCGAAGTCTGAGATTAGCTCAGGACCGGGACATGTGGCGTACTGGAAGAGAGGCCTGTGCGCAGAAGTGGGCCATAAAGGGCTGATATGATGATGATGAAGCGAAGTCTTCTGTAAAACTGTTTGTACGTATATAAACCTAGCCTCGACTATAAATAACCTAACTACGAAAACACGGCTGGAATCAATTAAAGTAAAAGCTAATATCCTGTTGCGTGTGAAGTGGCGTGTTATATAGGCAAAGTACGTATAAAATGTCTGTGTACAGGTATTGATATACTCCGTCTGTGCTATGTTTGCCTTTGCACGCCAAGTGCTAGACCAAGTATGGCGATGCAATAAAATAGCCAGGGATATCGTATCTCCTGGATATCAAGCTGTTCCATCACTGTGACAATTGGCTACTTGACAGTTTTTTGTAAATAATGTCAAACGATCTTGATTTTCCTGAGGATCAAATGTCTATATAGGACTCATGGCATTTAAGCAACACAAAGGTCAGAAATGAGAGTTAAAGTCTGACGCTCGCACTCGACGATTGAAACGCCTCTAACAAAATGATCATGCATGACACATAAGTCTGTGCTAACTGTATGGAAGATCAAGGAAATTGCCATTTTGACACTGAAATATTGCGTTTATGTGTATAGTTGTGATACAATTTATTTTTCAATAAAATGTAAGGAATCGAATGGTACCATTTTCTTTTCTATTATTGAAAGACAAAAAAAAAAAAAATTTGTTATAATATTCAATATGTGTCAAGTACCCAATTGTCACATTATAATGTCTAGTCGCCGTACGATACTGCTGGGAGCAAAACGAATTATAAGAAAAACAATGGAATATTTTCTTTCCCTTCTCCAAAATACGAAAGAAAACATACAACATGACAAGTTGACAACTATAGTCATTAATAACGACAGCTAAATGTAGCAAGCCATTTTTCAGAACAAACAAAAATATATTTCTATTGTGTAACTGCTTGCGCCAGAGAATTTTATTTTTAATTACGACTATTATTAAATATATTTCACAGATGATTGATCTTCTTCTTCTTCCTTGCGTTGTCCCGGCATTTTGTCACGGCTCATGGGAGCCTGGGGTCCGCTTGACAAATTTCTTGTGATGTTCCTTTATCAAATTAGATTTCGTGAAACTTAAAATCTTGTATCTCAAGAATACTTACCTACAGTCTTATAAAGTAACTAGACCTATGGAATCTCGCAAGAGAGAATTTCATTCACATAATGGGAATTCTTACCGAAATGTGTTCGCTGAATTTAGGCTAACACATGATCTGAGAAATTCTGTTTCACGGCCCAATTCGAACAATGCTCACATTGCTCACACAAGAAGAAGAACAAACACGTTCAACACAACCCGAAGATGTCACACTCACAGCGACACAAATGTAACTTTTGGCACAGACATCTTATAAGCATTGTTCGAATTGGGCCGTCACTTAAATTACTTTTCAGGAATTTTGAACGCTTTAATTAAACTTCAGCTGTCTAAAAGTTTTCTGGCCCTGAAAATTCAAGGTTGTGAATTTCTAGGGCTTAGCAGTGTTATGCGAACCTAGTTTTACATTTATAACAATCGCGTAAATTTCAAATTTACATTGCTCATATAAACATGTATTTACGTGTAATTGTGGGAAGTAGATGATGTTGAAAGAGATGTAAAAGTAAGTACATACCTATGTCCAAGAAATAGATTACCTAATACTGAATATTGTATTTATGCGGCCGTGTATTGTCGCTGCCAAAAGTGCCAAGTCGATGAAAACTTAGCGTAGTCGGAGTTTAACCCCTCTCGTAGTGAGATAAATAGAAAAATGGTGGTCCGGTTTGTGCCCGATGGAGTAGAATTGTTTGCGCAGTGTCTAATTCGCTATCTCTTATCGGCGGTACTCGATATCTTTGCTTTCAACTTCACGTAACAATCGTCCGTCATATTTATGAGCATACACATATATCCCTTAGCCTGGTAAAGGGTTAAGGTTTTTTGTAAAATTGTTTGAAATATGACGATGTCTATCTTTTAAGGAAAACTAACTATACCAATTGTTAACATCTAAAACAAGATCCCTTAATATGGGGTATTTGCAAGGCTATCTAGATGGATACAATATTCATTACTATCAAATTAAATACGTTAGTTATCCATTATCGGTATCTTAAAGGTGGAAGTTGTAATTTAGTTTTAAGGTTTGTTTTTTGAATAAACATTTATTTCATAAAAACATTTATTTAATTACATACAGAATACAATGGTACACTTACACCATACGATCTAAATTAATATCTTAGGAGTTATCGTAAATTACAAATTCCATTTCGTGCATATAACTTGTTAAAGACTTTGTTAGTGCCAAATTTTACCATCGCATGCGCTGCGATCGCTTTACTATACCTCCCCCACCATGCACTTCACCCATAGCCCATTAGAGGATTGTAGATACTTTTGAGTCTTTTGACGCGTAGCCTGATCCAATATTTTTGATGTTGACTGTACCCTTGACTGTAATAGACAAATAAAAATGAACTAACAAAATATTTTTTACACCTAACCTTGCATATCCATTTGCCTTTTAATGCCAATACAATAAACAGTGATTTTTAATTAGTCTTAATTGACCATAACTCCTTATAATATCAAGGTCTACAAGTCTGTTTTATTTTGCATTTAGAAATTCCGAATCTGTGTGAAGGTTAGGTTTATTGTACTGTAATTTAGTTTATTTTATACATTTTAATGTCAGGAACCAACTGCTGAAAACAGGTGAAGTGTATAAACAAAGTTATTTATTTGCTTCCGATTTTGAAGACAAATTGTATCAATAAAAACCCAATATATACATGTTAAATTTTATATGGGGTACTGAGGGATACTAGATCTTGTGCTGCTATTCCAAAGTGGTCTAAGGAGGCCTTTCCTAAATTTGAAACCGCATTTACATATTTTTAACAAAATCTTGTTTTTTTTATGCAAATCGATTCCGTTCGGTTTTTAACGTTAATATTAAAGCCCACAGACTTCGCTGGTTTTTTTTTTTTTTAAAAGGTTAGTGAGTGTCGAGTGAAGACACAGGGCCCTCGCCAGGGATACGGGCGACCCTGTGCCCGCGGTGACATTTGTGAAGGGTTTCTTATGTTTTATGCGATGCCGGGTCCGGCATCACCATCAGACGAAACAATGGTGATGCCCAGTTTTTAGAGACCCGGCGTTGTTGTTGTGATTTAGCTATTGGTGGACCCATGGTCCCCGCATTGAGTACGGGCGGCCATGGGCCCAGGTTGAGTTTTGTGAAATTGATTTGTAAGGTAGGTTTGATTTTTAAGATGGGGGTTTGATTTTTAGTTGAGGAGAAGTTTGAATGTTAGATTTTTAAGGTAGATGTGTGATTTTTGAGATGGTGGTTTTATTATTTGAAAATTTAGGTTGATTACGCGAGTTGGGACCGCAGTGGGTGTTAAAACAATGCTCAACGGACGCTGCTGCCCATCCGTCAGTTTTCCCTTAGTCGCCTTTTACGACACCCACGGGACGAGATGGGGTGGTGCTATTCTAAACGCCGGCACCACACGGCGAAGACTTCGCTGGTTCGGTCACCTACTCAGAATGGGAGAGGATCGGGCAGTCAAGATGGCGTTCTTGGGACGACAAACTGGCAGCCGTCCGGTGGGTCAGCCCAGGTATCGCTGGGAAGACAGTGTGGCGGCGGATCCACTTCAGCTGCGCGTCAGTAACGGGCAGGAAGTTGCGCAGGATCGGGACAGGTGGCACGCTCTCGTTCGCAAGCCAAGATTCTTTTTGGATCATTGAGCCAAAATAGTAAGTAGTAAATCGATTTCGTTTCTATCCAGAATCAAAAGCTTTTTACAGACCAAGCCAGGTTAGGGCAAAAGAAAAGCCACAAATTAATGAAAATGTTCTTAAAGTAAAGTAAAGCCACAATTACATGGCGCGAGAACTTGCATGAAATATTCGATATATTGCTAACCATATTTTATAAGCCATATTTGTACTAACAAAAAATGATCTTAGTTGGTCCTTAAATAAAATAAAATAAAATTAAATTAAATTGATAACTACTTCACAGAGTACAAAGAATTCAGTCGATCGATCAAATACCGCAAAATTTTGCTCCGTCTAAAAGGGGCTTAACCACAGAAAAATTTGCCGGATGGTCACGTACCTAATTAAGTAAACACTACCTTTTTCCAATGACATTGGTAAAATAGTGTATACATGTTTATGACCGTGACTCTGCAAATAACACAGAAACACGACGGAATTGCTAATCACTTTAAACTTAATTTCGTGCCATTGTAAAATGACTCTTAATGGATTGTATTACGATGTAATTTGGAAGAGAATATGTTTTGCGATCGATGAGTCAGATATAACCAGTTTGTAAGTAGGCATTCTAATTAGGAACACCTTAGCTGTCAATGTCGCGGTGTCCTGCCATTTTGCACAGATGCCATCTAAAACATCTGTACTATGAAAATGCATTGTTATTGTGTTGTAGTGTTTACATTTTTGTGAGCACGTTGTTTATATCGATATACCTATACACATGATATGACACGTACATTATTACAGAATCAAAATCTTTATCACTGGTAATGATTATTTCGTGGCCTCTACGTATTGAACGGTTTGTGTAAGTAATTGTATGTAAATTTAAAGTATGTACGATTCTCACATACAATGAAAACACTTAATACTTTTATTAGCCCATTAACGCCTTCACACCCGCTTTTGGGAACCCACCATTTTTTTAAATGCTGTTTGGTAGTATTGCAGACAGTGAAAAATCGAATCAAACACCGCGCCGTATCCCAGCTAGGTGTACCCAAGTAGGTGCAATGGGCGCTAATGGGTTAAACTGTGCTTCGAAAGAAACAAACACGTATAATATCTTAATTATCCAAATTTATGTTACAGATTATAATAAAATTAACAGTAAGCCCATTAAGGCACTCCCTTTTAATCCAGTAATAGTGCTTCTCACCTTACTCGGGCGCATCTATCACTGCAGATGCCATAAAATGCATCCCGTATCTCGCGTTCGATTGGAATTTACGATATTTTTATTCACATGGCTTATTGCTATTGTAGCGAAATTGCTACATAATCAACATCTGTCGGTTTATTTTTAAACTTCTTCTTCTAGTTGTCAGCTGGCTCAGTTCTCTTTCTGTTGTCTCTCTATGCGGTTTCATAATTCAGGCGTTGATGGTTAGATGGCGCTTTTAGCAAAAAAAAGAAAAAGAAAGCGCCGACCTTTTTTCGTATAATTCCTGGCCGTTTCTAATAAATTAAGTGCTTATTTGCGCTTATTTTGAATTTAAATTTTTATGGAATATTCGAAAAAGAGAAGATTGAAGTTGTTTTTCGGGAGATGGTTTGGTGAATTTGGAGTGGAGAAGTCGTTTGTGTTCCCGGGTCGTTTTAAACCAGTTTTGCAATTTATAGCCAGTTTAATAGTTAACACGAAGTCTTTTTAAGTGCGCATAAATCCACGGGTGGAGAAGCTCCTGGTAACAGTTGACTACCAAAGGCGCGCATAAATCGGCGTTCGAAGAGGAGAGGCCTCTCATAAACAGTTGGTATCCAAAGCCGTGCGCAGGTCGGCGCTAAGCAGTGGTGAAGTGAAGAAACCTCATCGTTATCGCCCGGTCTGTTGCCATACGCGCTAGCCAGGAAGCGACAGGTCTCCAAAGCCGTGCGCAGGTCGGCGCTAAGCAGTGGTGAAGTGAAGAAATCTCATCGTTATCGCCCGGTCTGCTGCCATACGTGCTCGCCAGGAAGCGAGTAAGGCTTACCTCGTCGGCTTGTTTAAAGTCGCCAACTTGTGCGCCATCCATTCTACACGAGTAAACCTGAATCCAGCTGCCGGTACCTTGGCGTGTGCCACATTCATCCCCTTTACCCTGTTTCCACTGAAATATTTTTTGTTTTTAAATTTTAACGGTATTATCTAGTTCTAATTATTTCTTGTGTATTTTTGTGTTATATTTTTAATTTATCCATTTGCTAAAGTTCTGTGATCCGCCATACTAAATTTTCCTAAAAATTCTAAAAGCCTCTTTTGTTGGGCTGTTTAATTAACCGGTTAAAAATTTAGGTATCATGCGCCATCGTATCAACCCTCATAGTCCATAATTATTCATCACATTAATTCATTTTTTCTCTAAATTTTCAGCCGTATTTTTTTATTTTCCTTGCAGTTTTACCCCACCTTTCCCCTTATGCGGAAGGCAGACTTTTAGTTCTACTATTTTAAAGTGATTTTATAAATTTTGTAAATTTTAATTTTTTATACAGGGTGAAAACAAACTTTGATTTTTTTGAAAAAAATGTTTTAAAAATTATACGTAATCTGCAAAAGTTCTTGTTTTACTGCACTATCCAGAATACCACGCGAGACCTATGTTATTTGCAACGTAAATAAGATAAAATAGGAAAATGAACAAAATGGTCAAGGCAACATTAGCGCCGACAAACTGAAAACTGATGATGTCAGTATGCCTAAAATACCACGACCCGTGTAAGGTCAATACGTGGGGAAGAAGGTAGAGCAGAAGGAGTGAAGCTCTTACTTTCAGTGTCTAATTGACGTACAGTCACGTCACGGGCTCTAATTGGCTACTTGACAGTTTTTTGTAAATAATGTCAATCGATCTTGATTTTCCTGAGGATCTATATATGAGTCATGGCATTTAAGCAACACAAAGGTCAGAATTTAGAGTTAAAGTCTGACGCTCGCACTCGACGATTGAAACGCCTCTAACAACCTGACCTCACATTACATTAGTCTGTCCTAAATGTATGGATGATCAAGAAAATTGCTATTTTGACCGTGAAATATTGCGTTTATGTATATAGTTATCATACAATTAATTTTTCAATAAAATGTAAGGAATCGAATGGTTTAATTTTCTTTTTTATATTTGAAAGTTTTGAAGCCTTTGAAGCTTTGTATTTTTTTACAATCTCAACGTAGATGGTTCAGCAATTAAAGTCTGTGACCGTACGTATATACAAATACGAGAGTTCTTGTCCTATGACGGATGAATTTTATAAGCCGATCTTCTCCACATTGACCTTACTCTCATCTGTCCTGAGTCAAGGGTGGCGGGGTATAATTCAATTCCAAGCTGTGACAGCACGGACGCTAGGAATATATTGGAATGGGTTTACCCACTCATATAAAACACCAGATATTAGATATGTGTGGTAGTCTCAGGTAAGGTATTTATCAGAAAAATAGGAGCCACAACATGCCTAGTTTGGGAATGTCAAGCTCGAAGCTAATGACAAGAGCTCGAAGTCGAAAATAATCCAAAGAACCACGACAGAGTAATGATGTAAATGAAAAGCCTATCTACACCTAAAGAAAAGTACGCATAATATTAACAAAATATTTAGCTACTAGATACTTCCCCAAAAATTTGGACTTGCATAAAGACCAAGTGTAAAGATTTGAAAAACTGCAATTTACCACCGAAAATAAGAACATCCGTACCAGTTACTGACTTAGTTCATTAATTATAAGTACAACATTATGCTTTGTCCACATTCATGTCATCTTCATATTGTATCGTACTGAATATATGAGTAATGGAATAATAAATGATGCGAGATGAAATGGACGAGAGGCGTAGCTTAATACGAGTTACTTATTCTGTATGTTATGGGATAAGAGCTTACAAGTTTTCCGAATTGGAAAGTAGTATACTGAAACAATAATACATGTCATATTATATACCCTTCAGTGGCGGAGGCCGGATTGAAACCGGCGATATAGTTCATATTATTTTATTTGTGCAAATGCTTAAAGATGTTTGTTTTTGAACAATGATAAAGTAACACAAAAAGTCCAACCCAAAAAAAAAGACTAAATATTTTCCTTGCAAATTGAACCGCGACGACATTAGGTTAAGTCGCCATTCTATCTTTTAATTAGATTTGACGCTAATTGGACTTCCTGTTAACAGCAACAAGTTGAGGAAATAGCGCTAAGCGCGGAAGTGGATTTAATCCTCGTTCAGTATCCGCTAGGCGACGCCGATAAAGTAAACGAGTTTGGGATTGACCTTCAGGCGCGATGCCACTAAAGTGGGACTTGGAGCAACTTTATTGCAAAACTGGCGATGGCAAATGCAAAATGCCGCACTTTAGTGGAAATGTGCCGTTAGATTTTAACGTAACATGCGTCGTGATGCACTGCTTATTGTTAAGTCTACGTATAAATAATTGGACTCTCAGAGATCGAAAGCCAACCTGAAAAATACCCTAAGAATAGTACGAGTGGAATAACTTCCCGAAAACAGTTCCGTTAGCTGCACATACCTAGAAAACGAGCAGCAGAAAAACTTAAGTAGGCATGGAAACATTGGTAACTTCATTCAAACCAATATTTTGTTTAAGCCTCCCATTGAAGTTGCTATCAATGACTACCAAATGCTTAGACAAACATACGTATACGGGTGATCGACGTGCAAAACCTTCGTGCTCAGACGGGCACAAATAGTTGAATCTCATTCTCTGTCAACTTCTCAAACAACACTAGAGATCGTGTCATTCACGACGAAGCGTGCCTTGACTCGTATTGTCATGTTATTAAAGGTTAGAGTTGACAAATCTGCGCGTCGTCGTGGATGACACAAACTATATCAACATATATCTTTTACCTTTAAACGAGCAATTCTTGAATCGGCTCTAACGATTTCGCTGAAATTTGGTATATGGGGGTTTTTGGGGGTATACAATCGATCTAGATTAGTCTTATGTTTGGGAAAACGCGTGTTTTCGAGTTTTCATGCGTTTTTCTTTCGACGCAGAATATGGTCGCTAATTTCGTGTTGCCGGCCACTGTCCGTCTGGTCCAGCGGGTTAAGACGCTGACGGCTAGAAACGAGTGTTACGGGTTCGAATCTCAACTTTTTTTTTTATATGTTCAAGTTTATATATAATTTTTTAATTTTTATTGTTTTAGACAAGTTTAATTTAGTAAAAAAATGTAGTTAAGATTATCACCTATACATCACCATATTATAATAAATAGTTATAACCGAGCAAAGCTCGGTCGCCCAGGTACTGTATGTATGTATGTGTAAGATGATAAAAGAATCTACATCCCAGCTAGTTCCCAGTTCCCATCCCAGTAGTGTCCACTTTTCCATAAAGCTTCGATGTATCTTATTCTTTAGAGTTAGAGGCCATAACTTACGTTCGATATGACCTACCTCATTCAATAGGTAGCAAAAATATATCTAATAACTTATCCGGATATATTTTTTTAAACTTGATATACTCGTATTCTAAAATAAAACTTACGTATGTAGGTAGATAAACTAACGACACTAAAAAACACGAACACCTAAACACTATAAATAGAAAATAAATAACACTTGTCATTTAGTAGCTACACAAGGTTTCGAGACATCTGGAAACACATTAAAATCCAAGTTATTTACGATAAACAGACATTATTACCTCGTCACGTAACACACACGTCTTGTGACAGATAAATCATACACGAGCTGTATTACTTAGTAGCTAAGTGTCTCTGAACAGCTATTTACGAACCTATGGAGTCAGGCGGAAAATTCTGTTTACTTGTTACGTGCCAAGTTCTGAGAAAATGCGAAATGGTGATCAGAAATCGAGTGCAAACACAGACAGTCACGGAAATAACAATTATTAATTTAATCAATGGAAGAAAAACGGAAATAGTTATTTGTGCAACAAGAGAGGAAAGATGGTTTTTCTTGCGAGTGTTGATTTTGAGTCCCGAGAAGACGAAAGATTCTAAGTTAGAATCTTGAGCGTAGCGTGGGACTCAAAAACACGAGATGTAAAATAACTTTGCTCTCGTGTGACACACAAATTTTCACCTCAGTAGTGAGAACATATTAAAGGTTAAAAAAACAACATCAAGTAAAGTTAACCACATTTATTTACATTCATGAATGAAGGTAAATATTCCTGTATTCATGGCCTTCACTAAATTAAAAAGCTACTTTGTCTCACTCTCTGGAGTGACGAAAGTAGGCTTGTTCGAGCTGCTGAGGTGAAAAGAACTAAAACATGTTGATGGAGACGTGTGTAATAGAACAGAGGTTTAAGCAGAAAATAAGATACCTGTACGACTAAAGTGGTGGTATAAATGTTAAATACTATTGAATTCATAACTCCCACTTTCAAAATAAGTTTTAGATCCTATTCTATTATATATATATGCTCCCCTGACCGTTTTCGGCCACGGCGACTGCTTCAACTCCTTTGTTGGCGTTCATGCGCTCTCGTGTGGCTGACGTAGCCGATCTTGTTGGCAAAGACCCGTGCGCACAACGGGCACGAGAGGACACCATCAATATAATTATAGCTGATCACCGCTGGTGGTCGGGCTTTCAGCTCATCCCTCTTGTCGTCCAGATCTGTTTGACGACGGGATTCAAAAATATCCGTATATTTCTTAATCAAAGATCTCCACCCAGGGCGGTTGGCGGCCTGCTTTTCCCACTGTAGGGGTTCAATGTCGCTACTATAAACTATATTCGTTTTTTATTATAAAACACATTTCACAACATGACTCGAACCTTCGTTAAAAATGCAATCATAAATGATTGATACCCGATCGTAAAACTAAATCAATCAACGTTCTTTTGAAGCATCGGAAACTTTTCCGGTGTCCGTCGCCTAGATCAATTTAACCTGTTATTAATTATACTATTTTTTAAGTTTAGGATTACGCTGCGTTGCAAACATCAACATAAATAATTTTCTAGATAACGATCTGCAAAATAAAGTTAATAATAAACATAAGTCAAATCGTAATGTCAAAGTTTATAACTGTTGACGCATGCCACTTTACCTTGTAGAATCTTTACTAACTTAATACAAAGACAAACGTGACAGATGTCAAATTGAACAAAAGCGACATTTAGTTTTTTTTATCTATTTTCGTGGCTTTGACTTATAAATAAACAATAAAACACTTTGCACACAAAAAAAGCACATTCATGTTCGGATCATAACTCAAACAGCAAAACTTGAAGCCTTGATCGAAAAAACTGAAAACGAGGCCGCGGCATTACACAAAGAAACCAAAGTTATGTAACATAGCCGACATGTGATAATTGATAATGATAAAGGTCACGCAAGCGAACTTGGCATTACACACGCCGAAAAACCGGTGGACACGGGCGAGGCCGTACTCCCAAGCTTCCGTGTGGTAGCTTACACGGTTCAAGTGTAATTCTAAATTCGAATTAGGTACCAGAGGGCTTACCGCGAACCACGTTCGACGTGTTGCCTCCCTGTCACACTTACGTAAGAATTTACTAGTGCGACAGAGAGGCAACATGTCGAACGTGGTTCGCGGTAGGCCCTCTATTTCCGGAATTGGAGACTGGTTGGACAGGTATAATCCGTATAATATCACTGTGATGGATGGATGGATCCGGTTGACTTAATGGCTATATTAGATGCTGACATTTTCACAATCTCTGTAAAAATATTTGTGAATGATCAAAAAGTGTAGAGACATCGGAAGTTTCAAATACAGGATCCCGAAAATAATTTCGGCGCTAAAACTCCTACGTAACCAGAAAGTAAAAATACGTTTGAAGCTAATTTTAGAATGCTGATCATTGCTATCCGGCTATTTTAAGGATCTAATATTGACTCAGTCACAGCTGAGTATGTCGCTTGGCTATGCTATAAAATAAAATAAAATAAGAAATATAAATTGTTGAGAGAAACGAAAAGAGGTCCTCTTTTTGATATTTCTTAAGTTTTTTAAGGCACACCCCTTTTTAACACTGCATTTAAGAGTAGTGCGAAAATTGTGCATGTTTGAGTAACAAATACTTACCTTGCGTCCTTACAGCAGGATCCTTAAGAATCCTTAGAAGCGCTCAATCTACCAGGGCCGCATAAGTTAGAAGGAGTGTGGCATACCGGTTGCGAATTGGCCGTGCTTACGTACACAGCTCTACATAAGGCTAAATAAAATGCATGACGTAATTTTCAATGCTGTGTGCGGCACGCGAACGTGACCGGTTGTGCAAGTATGCAAGGCGTTCGCGAAAACCTCCGCGCCGTTATAGGCTCCTGGTACCGGCGACTGAGCGACGTAGTGGCGGTAATTTTCTGAACAAAAGATACAGTAGAAGGGTCTTTTCTTATACAAAAATAAACCGTAATAATGTGCCCACGCGCAGTCTGTTTACGCGTTTAATACTCGCGCGCTGAAAAAGTGCATTATTGATAATGAAACAAATTATTAAGTAGGCAAAGCTGTTGACAACAGCCAGGCGTTTACATTTAGTGAATGTTATTATTAGTTAAGGGGTGACGTGACATTGACAGACGACACCAATTTTTATATTTACTACGTCGGTGGCAAACAAGCATACGGCCTACCTGGTGGTAAGCGATTACCATAGCTTATGGACGCCTGCAACTCCAGGTGAGTTACATGCGCGTTTCCGACCCTAACACCCTACACCCTGGTTGAGCTCTGGCAACCATACTCACCGGCAGGAACACAACACTATGAGTAGGGTATGGTGTAATTTCTATTTGGCTGCGGTTTTCTGTAAGAAAGTACTTCCCGAGTTGGGCTCTGCTCTACATCTGGAATGATATCCGCTATGCTGTGCCCTACCACACAAAGCGAGATGACATTCACAGTGCCCATACCACTCTTTTGGACGTAGTTTAAGGACGTACCCGGGTCCAGACAATCTAAAAACAAATATATACAAATAGTGTCCTTCTGTCATTGTCCCAATTTACTACGAGTATGTTCCCTATCGAACATAAACCACAAAATAATAAACCAAACAGGATAATTGTTGTAGTATTTTCGCATTTTCCTCAAATCTTTACCGGTAGGTAGGTATCTTATATCTTTAAACGAGCAATTCTTGTATATATATATATATATATATATATATATATATATATTTCCGAGATCTCGGAAACGGCTCTAACGATTTTGCTGAAATTTGGTATATGGGGGTTTTTGGGGGTAAACAATCGATCTAGATTAGTCTTATGTTTGGGAAAACGCGTGTTTTCCAGTTTTCATGCGTTTTTCTTTCGACGCAGAATATGGTCGCTAATTTCGTATTGCTGGCCACTGTCCATCTGGTCCAGCGGGTTAAGACGCGGACTGCTAAACGAGTGTTACGGGTTCGAATCTCGCCCGTTGATTAACTTTTGTTTTTTTTTATATGTTCAAGTTTATATATTTTTTTTTAATTTTTATTGTTTTAGACAAGTTTAATTTAGTAAAAAAATTTAGTTAACATTATCACCTATAGACCACCATATTACAATAAATAGTTATAACCGAGCTTTTGCTCGGTCGCCCAGGTACTAATACTAAAACGACAAGGAAACATATTGTGCGGTTATCAGCCACGATTTGAAGTAGGTACTTACATATAATCAATTTTGGAACATGTTGTATAAATTACCATTAAATATATTATCAAACATACACATGTATAATACCCTACATTATACATGTCTGTCTTCTTCTTCCTCGCGTTGTCCCGGCATTTTGCTACGGCTCATGGGAGCCTGGAGTCCGCTTGACAACTAATCCCTAGATTTGGCGTAGACACTAGTTTTTACGAAACCGACTGCCATCTGACCTTCCAACCCAGAGGGTAAACTAGGCCTTATTGGGAGTAGTCCGGTTTCCTCACGATGTTTCCCTTCACCGAAAAGCGACTGGTAAATATCAAATGATATTTCGTACATAAGTTCCTACAAAAAACTCATTGGTACGAATTGGTTTGAAAGATACATGTATCTGCAGCCAAATAACACTAGACCCTACTCATAGTGTTGTGTTCCTGCCGGTGAGTAAGGTTGCCAGAGCTCAACGAGGGGGGGGGGGGGGGGGGATTAGGGTCGGCAACGCGCATGTAACTCCTCTGGAGTTGGCGGCGTACATAGGCTACGGAGACTGCTTACCATCAGGCGGGCCGTATGCATGTTTGCCACCGACGTAGTATATAAAAAAAAAAATTCATCGCTAATCGACACGTCCTTCATCTATGTCCAGAGGGTAGAGACACGTTGTACTCGTATACCTTCTACACTCTTTTTCATAAGGTAGAAAAGAACAACGTATTTTGGAAAGGAAAAAACATTGTAAAAAAGATTAGGCGTACCTTCGTGAATATATTTGCCGAGACGCTGACAAAAGATACGTATATTATTTTAGAGGGCAAACCAAAGACGTTTGCTTACGGACGAGCGCAGTGTCGACTGCTTGAAAGGATTAGTGTGGCATCTAAATAGGCGAATCTTCGTTGGGTTAGGTTTACAGATGTACAAGTTACGGAAAGTTTCCAAAAAGCTGGGAAACTTATAGGAATATTTCAAAGAAAATTTTCATTGTAGAAATGGAAAATTTCGAATCCCATGCAAAGATGTGAAGTGTTTCGTAATTTTTACGTGTGGAAATTTCGCAAATTTAGAAAGTTTTCGACAACACAGTCATGAACTTTTTGTTATAGATTTAAATAGTTAAGTAAGTAAGTAAATATTTTTTATTGTGCACCATACAGTTAAAAATAGACAGGAAATGAAAAAACACGTAAAAGTTAGGTAACAACAGGCGGTCTTATCGCTAAGAAGCGATCTCTTCCAGACAACCAGTTATTTGTTTTACAAGGGGACATAGTTGTTTAACCACTCGTGCTAATATTGATATCCGAGCAAGCGAAAGAGTCCAAAATTGAACCCCGAGCGAAGCGAGTGGTTCGAAAAGTGGAATCTTGAGAGTTGCGAGGGTTTCAAGGCATGAGGGTTAAACAAATTTTGCCACCGAGTGAAACACAACATTTTTCACCATACCAACCGCAAGAAAACTGCTAACTGTAAAATATCAAACAAAATAAAACCAAATAAATGTTATTAAGTATGTACTCGTATCATTCAAAATCATCATTAAAAAGTGAACTCTACCAGCCAACCTAGGAAACAACTCAAAATTTGTATCAGGTTTTTTTTTGCCCCACATGTGGATAAAATGCAACTTTCTCATCAGTTTTTGAATAACCAAGAGCTTTTACTAACTGGTGTGGTGAAAAACCTATTACCTACTTTAAGAAAAACCTCTAGTAGCCCTTACCACGAGTTTGACACTGACCATTAAGTTACGAAGAGGTTAGCGAATATATCAGTGTCAAACTCGTGGTAAGGCTACAGACTCCGTCGAAACTAACTCTGCTTCGCCTTTGACGTGAGAAAGTGTCAATTTAAACGTCACATTTTCAGAAAAAAAAATACTGACAATATGACACCGCAAAGTAGGTACGGTTAACCAATTTGATTCCTAGGCCACTATAGAACCATGTCATAATGACTTCTACGACAGTGCTTATTGAGTGATGCATGTCATGTATAGAGTAGTTAAACCGACAAGGTTTATTTATTTATTTAAACTTTATTGCACACATAAAGAAAAATGTACAAATGGCGAACTTCTGGTTAAAGACATTTATTTACTCAAAAGAAATTTACATTTCACTTAATGAGTAGGTAGTTTACAATATTAGACACAATAAATAGTTATGACGATTCGTGAGCGTACATAGCATAGGTATATAGTTGCAGCAGGAAAAGCAATAAAATAAAACAAAGTTAACTAAGAACTTAAATTAAAAGTACCTATTGAGTGATAGTTAGTTAAGTATATTAACGCCATCAACTAACAGACAATAAAAATCACATTAACATAATGCCAAAAGGCATTCTCTACCAGTCAACCTTTGGGTCAAACAGAGACATTTGTGTATGTTGGTGCAGGAAAAAATAATAGGTAACAAATAATAAGGAAAAAATTAAACGTGAAGTCAAATAATATTAAAAATATATAAATAGTTAAATACTACTACTTATATAATGTATAAAAGATAGATTAATACATAATAATTATGTACATATACATGATGGTGAACCTTATTTAGGTAGGTTCTATAGTGCCTAGGATTCAAATTGGTTGACTGTACGTGCAAAGTTTTTTTTTTATACTACGTCAGTGGCAAACAAGCATACGGCCCGCCTGATGGTAAGCAGTCTCCGTAGCCTATGTACGCCTGCAACTCCAGAGGAGTTACATGCGCGTTGCCGACCCTAAACCCGCCCCCCCTCGATGAGCTCTGGCAACCTTACTCACCGGCAGAAACACAACACTATGAGTAGGGTCTAGTGTTATTTGGCTGCTGTTTTCTGTAAGGTGGAGGTACTTCCCCAGTTGGGCTCTGCTCTAGATCCGGAATGACATCCACTGGCTGTGCACTACCACACAGAGCCAGATGACATTCACAATGCCCATCAGGCATCATCTAACTCAGGCTAGTAGAAAGGCCACAAAGAAACTACAATGCCTAATGGTTATTTAATTTGCTTGGCAACAACCCTGGCAATAAAATGACAGAAATACGAAGCCGAAAAAACGTGTCTCAATAAAGACGCTTTGTCACACTTGGCCGGACACTAATCTCCTTGGAAATGTTGTAATTTGCGAATGGCCTCTATAGCACAATCGATATAGGATCAACCTCGAAATCTCTGGTACAGTCCCCCAATTTAGTATATTGATAAATTAAAGCCCCCTTTTTCATGCCAAAACCATTGTACATTTGGGGACCTCGAGGAATCACAGCCATCTTGGAAAATGTATACCATCCTGGAGAAATTCGCGTTTTTTTTTTTATACTACGTCGGTGGCAAACAAGCATACGGCCCGCCTGATGGTAAGCAGTCTCCGTAGCCTATGTAAGCCTGCAACTCCAGAGGAGTTACATGCGCGTTGCCGACCCTAAACCCGCCCCCCCTCGTTGAGCTCTGGCAACCTTACTCACCGGCAGGAACACAACACTATGAGTAGGGTCTAGTGTTATTTGGCTGCTGTTTTCTGTAAGGTGGAGGTACTTCCCCAGTTGGGCTCTGCTCTAGATCCGGAATGACATCCACTGGCTGTGCCCTACCACACAAAGCCAGATGACATTCACAATGCCCATCAGGCATCATCTAACTCAGGCTTGTAGAATGGCCACAAAGAGACTACAATGCGTAATGGTTATTTAATTTGCTTGGCAACAACCCTGGCAATAAAATTACAGAAATACGAAGCCGAAAAAACGTGTCTCAATAAAGACGCTTTGTCACACTTGGCCGGACACTAATCTCCTTGGAAATGTTGTAATTTGCGAATGGCCTCTATAGCACAATCGATATAGGATCAACCTCGAAATCTCTGGTACAGTCCCCCAATTTAGTATATTGATAAATTAAAGCCCCCTTTTTCATGCCCAAACCATTGTACATTTGGGGACCTCGAGGAATCACAGCCATCTTGGAAAATGTATACCATCCTGGAGAAATTCGCGTTTTATGATACTGTTAGAAATTTAGGTATTTTGAGACTTGGACAATATTAATACTACGTTGTTTTAAAATTTAGGACATACCTATAAATACTATACCATTTTGATATTTAGGTGCATTGACACCAATACAACAAACTCAGCGACATTCACTTAACATGTGATCCAATTCTTACAAGAATACGTGTTCAATTTGTATACAAACGGCTCTCTCATATCCTTATCGCCCTATGTATATCAAATTTAAATCCATTCGCCAAAAGTAGGTACTGCAATTAAATGATTTAGTAATTACGAGTAGATATGTTGAAATTTTGAGCTTGAAGAACTATCAGGTCGAATTGAATTTAGTTGGTTAATGATTAATTAAATTCCTAAGCGTTGATCAATCAGCCTATCAATTAATCTTCACGCACTTTATCACTTCATGTCACGGACGTTTCGATGTCAATTAAGTGTCAATCACATTGGCAGATATTTGATATTTTTCATTGTGTGTGTCTGGGGTTGTCGTTGAGATTCAAGATGGCGAAAGATGTTTCGAGATTATTTTTTTGTTTTGCTCATTAACGTTGTTTAAAGTGTAATATTGATAGCTTATTGTGCAGTGAACTATCGTGGAAGTGTGCAGCTAATGCAAAACTAATCTTGAAACGTGTTTAACCATGTTTTAATCAACACCCGGCAATCTATCCTGGCTTTTAGTAAAGTCCAGCTATCTCTTTACTAAAAACAACTACCGAACAACGTCATGCTCTACGAGCACACTTGAAATTTACTACGACACTTGACATTGGCAAAATCATCATACATTTGATCGAGGCCATATTTTAAAAGAAGAATTAAAATAATAATAATAATTATTAGAAGGAAAAATCCAGTAAGTACCTAGACTTGGCTCACGAGATAACCATGTGGGATGTTGATTCGACGATCATTGTCCCGATAGTCGTTTCAGCGAACGGTCTCATAGCGAAGAGTCTCGAACAACACCTTGAGAGACTCTCGCTAGGTGGTTGGATCAAGGGTCAGATACAGAAGGCGGTGATCTTGAGCACGGCGCGGATAGTCCGGCGGTTCCTCTCTCTGCGGCCCTGACCACCGGCAGCTTGGGCCCTGCCCCGCTGCTGGCGGCACCCTAGGTTAGGTTTTTTTATAAGGTCAGGGCCGCAGAGAGAGGAACCGGCGGACTATCCGCGCCGTGTCCAAGATCACCGCCTTCTGCATCTGACCCTTGATCCAACCACCTAGCGAGAGTCTTTCAAGGTGTTGGTCGAGACTCTTCGCTATGAGACCGAGACTTCTTATTTATTATTATTATTATTTTAAGAAGATTGTGTGTGTCTCAATAGTCGTTTATAATATAATCATTTCAGTATTCATGAACGTCTGCTAACTCAAAGTATTTTATAAGCCGTCGTGTCTATAATCGTTTCTCCTTATACCGTAAATTGACATTTCGACGACCGTTCTGGGCTAGTGGGAAGTGACCCTGCCCTGGCTATTGAAGCTGATGGTTCTGAGTTAAAATCCTGGTAAGGGCATTTATTTGTGTGATGAGCGCGGATTACTTGTTCCTCAGTCTTGGGTGTTTTCTATGTATTTAATTATTTATATATTATATATATTGTTGTCTGAGTACCCACAACACAAGCCTTCTTGGGCTTACTGCAGGGCTGGTATACTCTTGGCTCGTCTCATTCGTTTTTTGTCACGTTCTTAAATTCGTCCGTTTCTGCTTTCGTAACCCATTCTTCATTCGTCACTGTCGATATTTGGCTATTTCTTATTCCGGCTTAGTATTTGTCTTGTCGTTTTTGGGACTATTCTAAGTTCGTGTTTTTCTTATTTCGCCTCTTTAGTAATTTATATATTTCTTTGTTGAACACATTCTCTGTTTATCTCTTTCGATATTCGCCCCACTCACTATTTGACTATATAGTTTATTCGTTCTTTTTAGTTCGCGATAACGATGTATGGTGATAAGGTTCATTTTTCTCTAAGTAACAATCAAGATTTTAATTTTTTTTTCATCCGTCTCGTACCTACGTGACAGTGGAATAGACCAAGTTACGGTGCATTTAACGTGATGGGTGAAAACAAAATTAAAAAGTAAAATTCCCATCTTGTTAGCAAGATAATATATGAGGTAAGCGATTTTTCATAATTTCATAGTTTATTATTTTAAAAAACAAAGGAAGGTCTCCTTTACACATAATGTGCTATTTACAATGATTAAGGCAGTTGCCATTTATGTGGCATTCGATCTTTCCATCCTGTATATTGTTTCAAATCAGTTCCGAAATGTAGGCGATAACATCAGGAAATGAAAACATAAAGTTTCTTGTTTATGGCTTCCTTCATTACTAATACCCAACGCTACGCTAGGAAAAGACAAACAGCAAACATGACCAAAGATGACAAAGACTTCCAGCGTAAGTGACGAATGCAGAATAAGATGAATTAAGAACTTGCCAAAAATCGAATAGGACCAACAACGAACGTGCCGTGAAAAAAAATACGAATAACGAGTGAGTCTAAAAACAACATAGACTAACATTGAACATGCCTAAAGATGATGTTGACGAATACCGAACTAAGCCGGAATAAGAAATAGCCAAATATCGACAGTGACGAATGAAGAATGGGTGACGAAAGCAGAAAGGGACGAATTTAAGAACGTGACAAAAAACGACTGAGACGAGCCAAGAGTATACCGCAGGGCTTAGTCAGTTTGTGTAATAATATCCTATAATATTTATTTGTTTGTTAAAAAAACATAGAACAGAGGTTTGCAAGTTTTATAAAAAAGGGGATTAATCTTTCCATAGCAAAACGAGCTAATGAAAGCGGAGATAGATCTCCCTTCAGCCACATGATGTGTGCCTTGTGACCGAAGTACATTGAGCGCTTGGTTGAAAGATGAAATTATTTTGCAAGTGCAACGGAAAATTTACATTTCAAACATGTAGCAAGTTGTATTCTTAGCATGCTACATATCACTACCTGATACTATTTGAGCTGAAAACACGCCAGCCTGCTTTTATTCACTGCCACTACGTGGCTCACCAGCCACCTCCTCACGTGCGCGGGGGTTTACCTCGAAGTTCGGCTACGTCGGCCATCTTCGGGCGCACGAGCGCCGAGCTAACTAGGAGTCGAAGTTGTCGCTACGGTCGAAATCGGCCGGAAGGATCACTACCTGATTCGCCCAATTTTGGTATACTCCTCCAAACACTAAGGAAACAGAGAGACAAACGGACAACAAAGTGATTCTATATCTTTTATCGTTTTGAGGTAGGGAACCCTAAAAAGGGAACTCATAAAAGTAAACAAAATATATAATGACAAGTATGACAACCACTAACTTAAAGTAACTAAAAGGAAAATATTTCCATCGCAACACATTTGTATCGATACAAACACTTTACAATGTAAATTGCGGTTAACAAGCAAAACGAGCCAGATTATGGCAATTTGCAAACAAACACAATAATTACGAAATGATGATAGTCTTATCATTATACTGGCGTCATCGTCATTATATGACGTCTGTCCGTGATTGCATAGGCTAAATTTGTCCTAGTACTGACAACTATATTAAGCAAATATGTACCTATGTACAACTGGTCTATGATGGTCGTCAATACCGCATATATTAATGTCACGGTACGTAACGGATGCCTTAGTCGTAGCGATAAATGATAAAAAACGTGGTTATTATACATGATCTGCATGCTGACGCACATGACCAAAGACAAAGGGATGTTGATAATATAATCAAGCAAAACGAGTGAAGAATAGAACATACCATTGCATATGTTGATAATCCATTTTTCAATTTAAATAACCTTGACTCTCGACTTGTATACTTTGACATCGCTTTGTAAATTTTATTTCATTTAAATTATTTTCTGCCTTTGTAAATATTGGCTGTATTCAAAATATTTCTTAGTAACATCTTCGTATAACTGATGTGATCTATCTATGCAATTAAATTCATTGAATATTTAAGAAATACAATAATTTGCTGTAAAGATAAATAAAATTGTAAAACAAAATGCAAAAAACTTATTAAATAATTTATTTGAAAACAAACAGAAAACATCTTATAATCGAACCATGATTACGGAGTAGAGATCAAATATTTTGCATTGAAGTGTTAAGTTTATTTGAAAACAAACAGAAAACATCTTATAATCGAACCTTGATTACGAAGTAGAGACCAAATATTTTGCACGTAAGTGTTAAGTGTTAGATGTTATCGAAAACACGAAAATCAATGTAATAATTGAACACATTGCACGTGTTCCCGACCTTATGTTTTATTAATGTGCGTACCTCATACCACTCAAATAAATGAAATCCAACTATTAATAGACACTCCAAGTAAAACAATTTTTAATAACAAGGTCATACTAAAATTCAATGTAGCTCATAAAAGCATTAGGCAAACTAGATTTTAAACGAACTAGTCTCTTTTTTTTTTTTTTTTTTTTTTTTTTTTTTTTTTTTTTTTTTTTTTTATGGTAGAGGAGGCAAACGAGCAGACGGATCACCTGATGGTAAGCGATTACCGCCGCCCATGGACACCTGCAACACCAGAGGGGTTGTAAGTGCGTTGCCGGCCTTTAAGATGGGAGTACGCTCTTTTCTTGAAGGTTTGAAGGTCGTATCGGTCCGGAAATACCGCAGGCGACAGTTCATTCCACAGTTTAGCTGTGCGAGGCAGAAAGTTCCTGGAAAAACGCACAGTTGAGGACTGCCAACCATCTAAGTGGTGAGGATGGAAATGTTGTCGCGTAGGGCGATGGCGAAAAGAAGCGGCAGGGATTAATCCGAACAATTCCTCGGAGCACTCCCCGTTGTACATGCGATAGAAAATGCAGAGCGAGGCCACATCTCTACGCAGCGCCAAGGAGTCAAGCCGATCTGAAATGCACTGGCAGTCGACAATTCGAGTCGCTCTTCGTTGGATGCGGTCCAGAGGAAGAAGCTGGTACTGGGGTGCCCCTGCCCATAGATGAGAACAGTATTCCATGTGCGGGCGCACCTGCGCCTTATAAAGCTGTAGGCGTTGGACCGGTGTGAAATACTGTCTCGATCTGTTGAGCACACCGAGCTTTTTTGAGGCTAATTTAGCCTTACCCTCTAGATGGCCGCGGAACTGGACTTCACTCGAGATGTCGACGCCAAGGATTCCGATACCGGGTGTGGCAGTCAGGGGAGTGCTCTCAAAACGAGGTGATACGACAAACTCTAACTTTTACTCTATCTTTTATGAAAAGTGAATATAAAAGTGGAATTTAAATTGCTGGTTAAGAACAGAATGGTTTATTATAGATCAAAGAGCGTTACGAATGTCGACTTGCTACCAAGCGATGCTGATGGTGGATTATTTTTTATAATTATTTTAGTTCACTTTCTACTATTACGACCGTATTTTAAACCCTTAATAATTTACAGTTCTAACTTTTGATATTCAGTTACAAGTTGGTCAGATGCTTAACTGTTTTCCGTGAAAAAAGTTTATATACCGTACCCAACCGGGTACCGCAATTGTTTCCCTAGGCGCTATAATTTGTTGTAATATATTCAGTTTGATAACACAAATTATGGAAATGCGATACTTCATGTTTGCCAAAGCCGGGGCTTAATTTTAATTATTCATGATTGATCCGAAACGAGTCACCGTGAGTCAGAAGTAGCTTTCATACATCCAGGTGTGCCCCAGGGGTGTGATTAGGACCCAATTTCTACAACAGGTACTTTGAGTTATTTGACTGCCTATGCTATTATTATTTTTAAACTATTGCATATTATAAAAAAAATGGCGGGCTTAATGCCTGATGGCATTCTCTACCAGCGAACTATAAAGCAAAAAATGTCAAGGTGAGTAGCGGCGAGAAGCGTTTTGAAATGTAGAACTTATAATATATTCTGCATAATATGTAAACTAAATCTGGATACGATCATGATTCTAATTTCTAACTTTAACATATTGACCGCTTGTGCTACGGCGATTAACGAGAAAGTTATCAGCAAAGACTTTTGTACCGTATATCTTTTTCGAGACGCTTCGTCCAACAAAGTATACATAGCTTGACAATAGCCTTCACCATCACGTGCTAAAAATCTATTCCACCATAACACTACCACAGTAATTGGATCACCGTAATACTATAGTCGGATTATATGAATTAGCGGGCCTGCTCTAAGTGAACGAGTGGCACTGGATAAACAAACAACCTAAGGCACATTGGGACTTACAGCTCTTGTGTTAAGGTTTAGAATTGAATAGCGGAGATACAGGAAGGGCTGTAGGCTGTGACACAGTGAAGGACGGGTGTGACGCCCGCGTTGAGGCAAATTGGATTACACGTCAGCTGGGCATTGCGAGGGTTAAATGATGGAGCTGTAAGCAATGCAGTTGAATCTGAGTACATTATCGAGATACGCCCCATGAAACGGACATGGACTGAAAACTGGAAACACACTTGTATTTATAAAAAGGGGAAGACGAAGTCAAGATAAAGATTTCATTATAATTTTTGATGGTTAAAGAAAAAAACTTTCAGAGATAAACACGGTCTGTGAATACATATTAACAATAAATTAGATAGCAAGAAAAAAAAAAAAAAGAAACCAGGCAATTGATGAAAAATGTAGCTACTTGTTCTTTTTGGTATATGGCGCTGAATGTCACTATATTAGCTATACCTGCCTACGGATGTACGACGTAAGACGCAAGATCTCATCATCGTCAATAGTTTATGAAATCACCAATAATTTACTACGTGGCACCTAAAAAAATAAATATGAGGTAAATACATTTTTCCTCAGTTGACTACGAACGGATAGTTGTAAAATGTTCGGAACGTCGGCATGTATTTTTAATTAAATATATGCGATAAAATCAAACACAAAATTCATTAAGCTTTCGATAAGTTCCTACTATTAAATTAAAAACCGGCTAAGTGCGAGTCGGACTCGCATAGGAAGGGTTCCGTACCATTATCTATAAAAACGGTCACCCATCCAAGTACTGACCCCGCCCGATGTTGCTTAACTTCGGTGATTGGATGAGAACATTGAGAACCTCGAGATTGGTGGCTGTTTTTAGTATTTGTTATAGCGGCAACAGAAATACATAATCTGTAGAAATTTCAACTGGCTAACTATCACAGTTCATGAGATACAGCCTGGTGACAGACGGACGGACAGCGGAGTCTCAGTAATAGGGTCCCGTTTGACCCTTTGGGTACGGAACCCTAAAAATTATAGTCACATGTTTGTTGAATTTATCACGCGTAAAAAACGGCGAGAAACTAGTTGTCATAACGTTCAACAGTGAGTCAAGCAAATTAATTGAAGTAACTAGAGGCTTCTCAATTTGCTCATCAGATGACACTTCCTGAAGTAATTGAGATGATTCATTGTACAAGACTTATGTTACGTGAAGTCGTGACATGAGCATTACTAGCGTTGCAACAATGTCTTATAAATTCTTAGTAGTTATTTTGTTTTTAAATTTTAACTACATTAAGTTCAAAGATTTTTAAGTCTTGTTTTAAAAAAAAAAATATTCAGGGTGGCAAATACATGCGGAACATAATGTCTGACAAATGCCCACCAATATCCCCGCAATCGTTTATATCATTCGTTGAAATCATGGCGTCACTGGCGCGGCGGATGCATCGACAATCTTTACTTTATCATTACATGAATAAGATTTTTTACACTTCTTTGAACTTGTATGTACGTGCTCGGAGCGCTCTCGTTCTACGCGCGTATTACGATACGCTTACACGTCTCTTACGCTTACGCTCCGTGTGCTCCTCCTCACCAATTAACCTAAGCTTAAGGTTTTGTTAGTCTAATACTTCTCTAGGTCAAAATCACAGCTTCATAGAAAGACAAATTATGTAATTTATAGGAGATATCAGACAAAACGTTTAACATAAAACAAAACAATACAATTTCAAACTAAACAAACGATTTAAATAAACAAGTATTTAAATAAACGATTTATATAAAAAATAGTGAAAATGGCGATGGAAGCGCACCCGAGGTTTAAATAGAGATCAGGTTTCCTACAAATGAAATGATAATAATTTTAGAACAAGCACAGATTGTGTTTCATTTATTTTGTGGGAAAACAGGCTGTGAATAAGCAGAATAAAGAATATATAACGTAGGTTTAATGGTTCGGGCAGTTCGGGCGCGTGACCAAGGGGGCCTCGCGGCGCGTCTTTCATATTTTTTCTTCGCGCCTACCACACACACGGCCCGATTCGAAGAATGAGATACGATAACGATAAGTTCTGGTTTAGATAAGTTCTCATTTAGATATCATTTGTATGTCGTATAATTGACAGAAGCAGCTCGATTCGGGCAACCAATGTCACTTCGACGTTAGAAATATCGGAATCGAAATAAACATCAATTTTGACATGTCGTTAGTTATCGATCTTTTAAAGGTCTTTCCAAGATCTTAAACGTGTCTTAATCATTCTTCGAATCGGGCCGATATTTTTTCTTTGAGCCTACCTCACGCATGCACAGTTGAAATTGTGAAAACTGTACTTATTGAAGAAACAAAGGACCATGGGCAAATTTGTATGGGCACTGTCCCCACCCACCAACAGAAACGAAACATATCTCATTCAATAGGTCTTGGCAACCTGATGATTTGTTACTATGACGAGGATCGCCCTATGCATGGGGTTTTCTTGGAAAACTGTATTTTCTTTTTATATATTTTTCGCTCATTTCATTGAAAGTTGCAGGCAGACACAAAATACAGTTTTCCAAGAAAACCCCATACATAGGGCCATCCTCGTCATAGTAACAAATCATCAGATTGCCAAGACCTATTGAATGAGACATGTTTTGTTTCTGTTGGTGGGTGGGGACATTTCTGCCCATGGTCCTTTAAAATGAGATATTGGAATGGAACGCTGTTAAAATACGTTATATATCAACAAGGCAATTTAAATGAAATACGACAAGACGGCAGAGCCGACGGAGATTTGTCAATGTTTTTAAAACGTTAATTATCATCAAAACCACTAGCTGTAACGCCTGTAACTGATTGAGATTACAAAAAAAATACTAAAACTCAAATCACCGTGAAATGATTTCACTCTAGAGCCGATTTTATTCGAATAACCTTTTAAAACGAAGAAAAGGAATTCCGCTTGAAATTGCGGAAGTTAAAATAAAATAAAAATGTTTTCTTACATGTAACTCTGTCTGTTGCCTATTCACGCTTAAACTGCTGAACCGATTTAGATGAAATTTGATATGAAGATAGTTTGGGACCCGGGAAGGGACACAGGGTAGTTTATATCAATTATTATCATCATCATTTCACGCAGACGACGTCTCTGGCAGAAGCTAGTTCACCAAAAAATTACTGTATTCCGTTGGTTCTTTTTGAATAACTTTTACTGCTTATTCATAAATGTGGTAAATCTTTTTTCTATTTTTGATTATGAATGAATGAAGGAATGAAATTAATTAATTAATCCAGAAAATTATTTCCATATACATTATACATTTACACATCATACAATTATATTACATAAAAAATAAAATAAAATTTAATTAAATAGCATCCTAAAATTTAAATAACAATATATTATATTAAATTATACATATATTATTATGTATAATATATTATATTATACATGGTGAACATAAGATATGATTCAATAAATGTTAGTGGCTTAAAAAAAGGGCCAAATAAAGTACATGCAAAATTACACAGGTTTGAAAAACGGCAAATTTACACGTTACAATACTTTTGTGTTTATTAAAAAAAATATATATAAATAATAAGGAATCCGTATAAAATACAACTTATAATTAAATTACATAGCAGAATTTTGAGAGCTGTTTTTCTGGACCACCATCTACAGTGGCGCCACCTGGTGAGTACAAAACGGTAGCCCTGGCACAGATACTAGAAATATTTTCTTACTTTTTTTGGTCAACCAGAAAACTGCGTAAGAGAATAAGTATCATTTTTTTTTAATTCAATAACCTTCGAAATATAAAACTGACACGTTCTGCTGAAAGGCTCTTTATTACTTAACTTTTATAGCACGGAAATAAAATAGGTAACTTTACATAACAGTTTTTATTGGCTATATCAGGGGTTCCCAAAGTGTGCGCCGCGGCGCCCTGGTGCGCCGTAGAAAGTAAAGAGGGGCGCCGTGAGTTCTATCATTATCCGAAACCACAAATAGTCGCGGGTACCTATTTGAGCGCTCGCATCGGTAAATAATATAGCGTCGTGTCACTCTTTTTCGACCGTGATTTTAAATTTACAAGGGCGCCGTTGCAAAATACTAATATTGTAACTGCGCCGCATGTTGAAAAAGATTGGGAACCCCTGGGCTATATGATAAGATTGATAAGCGTTGTGACATCCACGTGTAAGAATCGCACGGATCTAATCTGTATCATGAATCATGTTCCAAATACTAAGTCTAATACTAATAGGCCAATATACAAACTAATAGGTATTACATATATAATGCCTTTATAAAGTACACAAATAAACACATTTATTAAATATGTATGTAGTAGGTAACTTTGCTTAGTAGGAAAGTACTTGCGTGAAGGATGGTGCTCCATTACATTCAAGCCAATTCGAACGTGCCAGGACATCGAACCGATATTTGAATAATATTGGAATCAATTAGCTGTCAGTCGTCCGTTAATTTCATTCTGACTTGTCCGTGCAAGTATTAGTGCGAGCGAGACGATTCAAATAACGGTTGGATGCCATGTACACGTTCGATTGCCCTGTGTGTCACTAATAAATTGCAAACTCAGCGTAAACGGAACTAAGTAACATATATCTCTCCGTGCCAATTCTGCCGCTTCTAAATCTTGTAATCTCCAAGTCCCACCTCTGTTCTAATAATATGCTTGTCGTGACAACGCTATCGTGGGCGGTTACACACCCGTAATCTACGATATTAATAGCTCTCAACTAATCCGTGGTATAATATATACTATCCGCGGCACGTTAAGGTTCCTCCTCCCGCAAAATACCGTAAAAGTAAGTTGCTCTGAACCATTTTTTATATTAAATATGACACTTTCTGAGCAGAAAAAAATATATAGCAATCTGCAAGACATGAGCAATGATATTGTTTTTCTGGAAATCTATTTTAATTGATTTAAGTAAAGAAAAAATATCTTGCAGTCACCCCTATTTATTTCAGTTGTATCCTTATTACTACTGCAACTTTTATCGAAAATATATGAAACATTACAATCTTTCTCACAAAACACTATAAAATTATTTGTTTTTCTTGCTTTTTGCAAATTCTTAAAACCCATCATATCCTAAAAAAATAAGCCTAAATCCCGCCTAGGTTCCTACCACTACCCCGCTCTCATCCGTATAGTCAATGCGGGGCAAGTCGTGATGCTAGACGGACCTGAACCGTTGCGCGCGCGAGCAAGCGAATTTTTATTTAAACGCACAGCTCTGCGCGCTCGATCTTGTGCAGCGGGTGGTGCGGTGAGGAGTATAAGCTTCGCCCACACGCGCGAGGTTGCTGGCGTCGGGTTAATTAATACAGCTTTGTTAGGAACAATTGTCTATATCAAATTAATTTTGTCCTAATGTATGCTTGGCTGCGGTAGCTGCTTAACATCAGGCCGCACGCTTGTTTGCCACTGTCGTGATAGAAAAAAGACTTTAGCTATTATATTTATAGCAATTTTTTATTCTAGGACTTTGGACTTTAAGCGCTTTAGTATTCCTTTGTAAATATCGTTTTAGCTAACATTACAAACAAAGGACTACACAGAAGCAGGTGTATATCACTCCGCGCCGCGCATAAGTATATATAATATGTCCAATCGGCAAAGTTTGGGCACGTTCGGTATACCTAAACAGGTATTTTGTTATGCAGTGAACCTTCTGTACGTAGTACTATTATTTATTCTGTGGCAGAAGTAAATAATGAGTGGGAAAATTAATAGTTTCATTATCATAAGGCATAAAATGTCCAATAATACCTAATCCTGAAGCTTATTTCTGCGTTCTTTCTAATAGAAAGTGTAATATAACTTCAATTATGTTCTTGTATGATTGTTTCTGTGTTATATCCGAAAAAAATAATATATTAAAAATACAATAACGACGTTAGTTAATGTGGAGAAGACGCCATATAACATTGATTGCAGCCATTGAAGGTAAGACCGTCATAGGGAAGAACTCTCGTATTTGTACATGTAAGGTATACCCGGCTAAGACTGGACTATTTTTCGGCGAGTAGGAAGGGCGTCACAGAAAAAACTTATTTCTCACTAACTTTTACCTTCAAATGTTTAATGCAAATGATAAAGAAAAGACGCTTTTATTACAAGCTTACGGTTTGCAAGACAGCAAACCGAAAAACCTTCTTGAACTAAGATTGGACTAATTGCATATTCGAACTCTAAAGCAAGGAGAATAAAATGCATACGTTGAAAAAATCCGGTCTTTTCTATAAAATTTTTCTTTCACCGTTCGTAGCTAGGGATTGCAATCCGGTCCGGCGGATCCGGTAATCCGGCCGGATCCGGCACTTTTCAGGAGCTACCGGATCCGGTCAAATAAAAAAAATGCCTAAATACAGCACGCACTGTGCGGTTTAGATGAGGAAAAGGCGACGGATGAGAGGTATGAACTTGAACAGAGCATAAAACGAATGAAAAAGTTTAAATTTAGTTAAATAAAAATATATTTATTATGACGATGACTGGGAACAGAAGTTGCCTTTCATGTTGGTGGCACGATACGACGATTACATAAATACTGTAATAGAAGGAAAAATTAAACGATGGAGATGCCATGGAAGGCATTTGTAATTTATGCTAAAGAGAAGAAAAGAGTGTCATAATGTTGTGATTGGAGATTACAAGTAAACAAATGAGCAGGATTAAGTCGGCAGTACTCAACTGACTAGAGCTGGGCTAATCAATATGTGTTACATGTGTGAATGAATATAAGATTGAAAGTTTGTATTGAAAATGAATGTATGAAATGAAATGATAACATTGATAATCTTTAGTTTACTTCGATTTTATATTATGCAATTTCCTTAATGGTACATGCTACTCTACGTCTAGCCAATTCTATATTTGATCCATGTAACTTTTCTTAAGGAGTCCCTTTCCGCGATGGATTTCAATCCTACACTCTATTATTGTTCGCATGAGATCGTCGTGTCGTGTTCCATTCCCTATAATTTACCAATATACTTTTCTGTAAATAAAAAAAAGGTAATTTCAAGGAGTTCCAATTCCCACCCCACATCCCATTACCGGGCTTTGGAAACTGATCAAATTTAAATAAATATTAAAATATTATAGGACTTTATTACACAAATTGACTAAGTCCCACAGTAAGCTCAATAAGGCTTGTGTTGAGGGTACTTAGACAACGATACATATAATATATAAATATTAATAAATACTTAAATACATAGAAAACACCCATGACTCAGGAACAAATATCCATGCTCATCACACGAATACATGCCCTTACCAGGATTTGAACCCGGGACCATCAGCTTCGTAGGCAGGGTCACTACCCACTAGGCCAGACCGGTCGTCAAATTTATAATTGTAAACGAAAATTTGAGCACTTGTGAATGGTTATATATAATAAATGACCGGTTTCATATTTGGGTTTTTAAGTGATATTGACAAAGTCACACTTTTTACTACTAAGGGTTATTTTATTGTTAAGAAGTTATTTATTAACTTCAAATTATAGATTTAGGAATAAGTATTACGCAAAAAACTAGACAAATATGTCATTTAATTAATTTTGATATCCCTATACCAAACCGGATCCGGTCCGGCCGGATCCGGCCGGGTTATGGCCAAAATCCGGCCGGATCCGGCCGGATTGAAAATCAATCCGGTTTGCAATCCCTATTCGTAGCACACGATTGACATGACTGAGCGAAGAAAGGTCAGTCAGAAAAGAAGAGCCTCACTCATTCTGCTCTACCGACCATCTGTAAGGGAGTATGTGTACTAACGCAGGAGTAAAAAGCGTCGAAAGAGCTTGCTGGCGGTCTTCCCTTATAGACGGTCTTATCCACATTGACCTTAATATAAAAGTGCGACTTGCGAGAGCGAAGTTTCACGGAAACTGCGGAAAGTACAACTCCGATAAGTCAAAACTTCGTATTAAATATATAATTTATGTTTTGAGAAAGCCCTCAAGCATTTCGCGTGGGTGGCTGACAAACACACTTGGTTATATTGCGCATTTATAGACCTTTTCAAAGGCATTAGGCTTTTTGTTACTAGAATAATGCCTCGGTCTTGTAATTGGTATTGTTATTACTAGTTACTTTTTTTAGTTGAAATTTATCGTGATGGACTATTGCTTCATGATTTAATTTACGAGTAAGCTATCATCAAATGAATGAAAGCGAGACATATGCTCAGAAATATCTAAACATATTTATTTTTCAGATTTAGATATCTTTGAGCACCTTACCTGAGTAGTAAGTAGTGACTAAGAATCACCTATTCTCTCTCCTTATATCTATATTTGAAGCCATTTCAATGCAATTAGTTACCTGTAACAAAAGAAAATTTAATGAATATTTTTATTTAAAACAATAATTCGTTCAATTATGTACGGAAAAATTACATATAGGTAAGGTCGTGCAGTGTGTGACCAAACTATGCTACAGTCGCCATCAAATATATCGGAGCGAGCAATGTGCTCAAAAATATCGGAACATGCACTCGAAGTCTTGATAGTAAAACGAGTTTAATAAAATAAAATTGTTTATTTCAGACATATAAGTGTCCATAGAAGTATTAGTGAAACTTAAAAACTTAAAAAGACTATGTTAGTTCATTTACATACTAAGTTTAGATATTTGTGAACACTTTGACCGCTCCAATATATATGGCGATTGTAGTAGTAGCATATCGTTTTCTCATTTCAGAGAGTAGCAAACCGCTTAGCATGAGTTGCGTGGTCGCGCGCGACTCCATATATCAAGTGCGACGTCAAGTATAGAGTCGCGCGCGACAACAAGTCATGCTAAGCGGACAGATTTCCCTTAAAGATAGATTATTCAGACAAGGGCGTCGCCAAGGGAGGACTTCTATAACAAATTTCTAACTAAATGTTTACCACTCCCGCTTCCCTTGACCGTCGGCCATATGAATTGAAGCCCCCTAGCCCCTAGCTGGCGACGCCTTTGTATCCGAATATCGTTGTTCAATTATTGCTGAAACATTTGCTGGAACACTGAAGGGCTGAACCGGGGCGCTCCAGTGGCCTACATTCAATAATCGAAGCAAAACCATTTCAATATCCACTTCAATATCCGCGAGCGATCAGACTGTGGAATTTCTGCGGTTTTTCAGAGGGTTTTCATAAAAAATAAATTGGAAATCATCACCTAAGAAGACTGAATTACTCCTGAAAGTACGATATAAAAATCCGTCATCACGGAGCAATAGATTCTAACACGAATTGGTATCAAGAACATATAACGTTCGTAAAGTACAAAATAATTTGGACCGACTCGGCAAAATGCTAAAGTAGCCCTATAGTAGCCACCTCACACTGACGAGTCAAATAGCCCAACAGCTCTTCAACCATACAATAACATCATCAAGTGACAAGACCATGTGCGTATGAATAAGCTGCAAGCGACCATTTACTACACCTCAAAAGATACGCGTCCATTCATTAGTGTCCATAGACGCCATCTTCATTGAGGTCCTAGGGTTGCCCACAAAGAAAAACATTCCGACATTTTTACGTCAAATTGAGGAATTCATGACACCTAAAAGCATGCTCATAGTTATAAAGAGAGCACCATAATTATTATCAAACACAAGTTTTTTACTACTATGACGTACCGTATTTAATTATGGCGTTATTCAAACCGTTGATAATCGTGTCTCTATCAGCCATTTTGACATTTCTGTTTGTTAGATAGAGACAAAATTTTACAGAGGTTAATAAGAAGTTGCTAAGTTTTACAAATCATTTTGCCAGTTTAGAAACAGATGTGTGTGCTACTCCTCTGGAGTTGCAGGCGTACATAGGCTACGGAGACCGCTTTCCCCCTAGGTGTGCCGTATGCTTGTTTGCCACCGACATAGTATAAAAAAAAGATGTCCAGCTTATTCAGGGTAGCAGTTATCTCTCTCTTTCGAGCTATATATTCCACATGGTGATGGGGGTCAGCTTTCTGTATCTTTCGTTTCCACTTCGCCCTATCCTGTATTTTTTTTTTCAAATTTTTTTATACTCGTAAACAAGTATTCCTTTAGCTCTCAACATGTCAGAATTCTGACATGTAGCTAGGCTGACGTCAGGGGTGACATTTGCTTCGCCGCTTCACTAGCCTGCATCGCGAGCGAAGGACCAGCAAAGGTGGCATTTAAAATCCAAAACTTTGTTTCTTTTGCCTGACAAAACTCTCCACATGTCTCAATTTTGACATGTAGCAACCCTGGACTGACGTCAGGGGCGACATTTGCTGGGCCGCTCCACAGGCGACTCTCATGTAAATGCAGATACCAGCGGTTTTCGAGTACCAGGGCAAATCGAAATTGACTTCAGAATTATATCTTAATGATGTAATTTAGTTATCGTGCATTTCGTTCGTACTTGTCCTTTACTTACTCCAAAGTAAGCTTAGACGGATTTTAGCAAGTGGCAACCGCAAGCCTTAGATGGCGAACGATGCAACCCAGCAAATCTCACACAAATAGCGTTTAAACACCCAACACCTTGTTCCTATAACAAAACTCTCGACACGACAGAAACCTGACGTGTCACAACGGTAACAAATAGCAACCCTAGACTGACGTCAGGGGCGACATTTGCCAGACCACTCCACTGGCCTTCATCGCGAGCAATGCAACCCAACAAAGCTCACAATAAATAGCGTCTTAAAACCAACACCATGTGCCTTACATCTAACAAAACTCTCTACATGTCAGAAACCTGACGTGTAACAACTGTAACAAGTAGCAGCCCTGGACTGACGTCAGGGGTGACAATTGCCGGGCGGCTCCACTGGCCTCCATCGCGAGCGATGCAACCCAGCAAAGCTCACAATAAGTAGCGTTTAAAAATAAACACCTTGTTTTGTTCCTTTCACCTAACAAAACCCTCAACATTTGTTTGTTTTTGTTTACTAACATGCAATAGTTTGTGCCAATAGAAAATAGATATGCATATAATAATTAGAATAAGTAAACTGAACTGGACTGTGTATCTCGGTGAGGACTGTCGTGGAGGAAAATGCATGTGTTACGTGTAATTAGTTTTAATAGAACCTTATGTACATTTTACTCTGTTTGTTCTCCTAATAAATAAAATAAAATAACACGTCAGAAACCTGATGTGTAACAACTGTAACAAGTAGCAACCCTGGACTGACGTCAGGGGCGACATTTGCCGCGCCGCTCCACTGGCCTCCATCGCGAGCGATGCAACCCAGCAAAGCTCACAATAAATAGCGTTTTAAAACCAACACATTGTTCCTTACACCTAACAAAACTCTTGACACGTCAGAAACCTGACGTGTAACAAGTAGCAGCCCTGGACTGACGTCAGGGGCGACATTTGCCGGGCCGCTCCACTGGCCTACATCGCGAGCGATGCACCTGCCCGGCAAAGGTCGCGCAGGTAGCGTTTAAAATTCATAGGCGAGCTTCCAGGACATTCGGCTGAATATGCATGCCGGATGGGACTACCGTTAAACTAAAAAGGGATTTCGGGGCAGGTTTTGTAATATTTTTACATAAAGGTGATAAGTGTGCATACAGTACGTATGTAAGTAGTAGTAGTTGTAAAAGAAAATTGTTTGCTCAATTTTCCACACAAAATTCTTAGATATTTTTCGAGACGTAGTAGTATGTGGAAATACGTCATTTATTCATAAGAATATGTCATGTCTTCCAACGCACAGGTTTATAATAACATGTAAATAAAAGTTATAAAAAAGTAAGAAGCAAACTTTAACCTTACGCAGGTTCTGTCAAACAAATTGGATCACGTGTCCAATAACACGCTATTTTATATAACTGTTTCAAAATAGCCACGCGGGTTGATACTTGTTACAATTCTCAGATATAAATACTAGTTAGTATACGTATTCACTCTATTCTAAACAATTTTCACCTAACCTTTACCCTGCGTAGGTTTTTTCTACAAATTGGATCGCCTGACCGATAAAATGTCATTTTAAAATGGTTTATAAAAATAGCCGCGCCAAGCGACGTGTGCAATAAATCCTCGTAAGAGTTAAATTAAATTAAATTATTTAGTTACTCTTACCTAAACCTATCATAATACAGTAAATGTTATTTTGAGGTTGTACAATAAAGAGGAATTGTATTGTGTTGTAAATATTAGTGTTCAACTCACTGGAAAACCTATCACAAAGCTTTTACCTTACGAAGGTTCTACCACAAAAGAGTGTAAAACATATCTGCATTTTAAAATACTTTATAAATCCAAGTAACTATCATATTCACTCTCAATTAGAAAATACCTCTTAACCTTTCGCCTGCGTAGGTTTCCAAGCAAATTGGATTGCTCGTCCAATAAAGCGGCATTTTAAAACGGTTGTATAAAAATAGCACGTGACGCGGGCAATCGGCTGTGTACGGATTCGCACTGACTCATCTAGTCGGAGGAAATTGTATTGAGGGTTTTTCCAACGAGAGCACTAAGGCATTTTAAAGGTTTTTCCAATAATAGTGCAGGGGAGCCCAGTCTCGTATTAGATCGCAGTTTAACCTCTGTTTGCCCCCCAGGCTTTAATAAATAAACTGATGTTGCCAGGCTGAAAAGTGGCGCCGTTCCCTTCACCAGCCCCTTGAATTTCCCCCTTACGATTCTCATACATTCGCCGTCGAAAAACCAACACCTTTTTCACCAATCGAATTTAAGTGATTCAACTCTTAGCTTAATTGCATTAGAAATTGCAATTAGTCAAATTACAATGCAATGTGAAGTACGTTTAATTACCTTTACAAGGACATATTTTTAAGTAAACAGCAATTATTAGATGATTAAAGTTAGAAGACGAACTGAACCCACTTATTCTTCCCACGATTGTGAGAGAAAGAAAAATTCTATTGAATGTGAATGCACTATTCTTTTAAAGGAACAAATTGGATCCCGGCGACGTGTAGCAACAACAGAAGCCAACTGCAGACAGCATGTCGCCGCGACGCGTCGCCGCGTCATGTAGGTGTGTTAGTTTCGAACCCGATGCATATCTCAATGGTTGGTTCCGAATGTTTCGTGACGTCAGCGGCACTGGGGGCCTACCGCGAAAACCGAAATTCGCAAATTGCGGGGATCTTTCTCTTTTACTCTCACTAAGACGTAATTAGAGTGACAGAGAAAAATGTCCGCAATTGACGAACTTCGATTTTCGCGGTTATAGACCTGATCTGCGGTCGGGCTCGGCGACGTGTAGCTGGCATCGTGTTGCCGAGTTCGAATGGTATATTAAATAAATACATAGAAACCAGTTGTGTCTGCAGTCGCCTCACGTCGCCGGTTTCCAACTTATACCTTAAGTCATGTTTTCTAATCTGTGGACATTCTGTGACAACAAAGACAAATAGCAAGAACATGCTTTTGCGAACTTTTCCAATATATGCAATAACTAGCGACCCGCCCCGGCTTCACACCGGTTACACAAAACCTTAATAAATTACCTAAACCTCCTCAAGAATCCCTCTATTGATAGCTGAAAACCGCATGAAAATCCGTTCAGTAGTTTTTGAGTTTATCGCGGCGGGAGACATTGTTTTATAAGGTGTAGCGATATACATTTAGGATTGTACTATAGCAAGTAAGCTTCACTTGCTCAATATTGCGGGTAGGGCCATAACCTGGCTTGAAAATCATGATTGATTTTAGAGAAATACATATTTAATTCTTAAGAGATTGAGTGCCGGGAACCCGCTCGGCGGGCGCTCTGTTCGTAGTCACTTTCCTCTACAAAGCGGGAAAACGCTAGAATCGGCTACGCGTGTAGCGCTACGAAAACGTTGGCAGTGAATGCGTTAATCATAGGGAAAAGGCGACAATTCAAGGAATGAGAATGTAAACGACATTTAGGTTTTTAATGCGTCTTTTCGTAACAATGACATGGTATTATGACCACAAAATAACAATTAGTACTAAAGTAGGTCTACGTATATTTTAGCTACATACGATGAAAGAAAAGCTACTGCGTAGAGTCTGTGCGGAAAGAGAAGAGTCGTGGAATGTATGGGATCCTATACATTCCACGACTCTTCTCTTTCCGCAAAGACTATAACAGATGGAGCGTTGCGTACCTAACAGAAAATAGCGGAACTTATTGCTTCATGTTATAAGGAGGAAAATAGAACATTCTATTACTTATGGGTTTTTCCAGTGGTAGTCGCAAGTCGGAAAAACTCTTAGCAATAGTAACTCATAACATTGTGTTTTTAGGGTTCCGTAACAAAAAAGTACAAAAGGAACCCTTATGATCCGTCCGTCCGTCTGTCTGTCTGTCTGTCACATTGCTAAATATCTCGAGAACCACTTAAGCTATCGAGGGCCTTACTTTAAATTTAATGTAGTTGGAGGTTTTTTCCATATTTAACATTGAAGTCCTTAGGTCCTTACAATGGGAAAAAATGAAGTTATTATTAAGCTCAAAAGGCAGACACTGTGCTCAGACTTAGGCGCACTTCAGATTCCAATGTGTATGATTTATAATTTTTTCAGATTATTCTCTATGAGGTATGTATTTGGTTCAGGATATTCACAAGGTTATCCTACAGATAGGTTAGGTTATGTTTGTTTCAAGCCAATCCTGAAAAGTTACGCATTTCTGAGAAAAAAACAAATTATGACTAACGAATATGCGGACAAACAATACATTATGACTTAAAACTTTATGGGATACAATAGAGACCTTGATATGGCGACTTAGGTACACACGTATGTCGGCAATCGTATTGTTGAATTATTCAGAGTAACATGCATGTTGCATAACACGATTCTTTGTCGATGGACGTGTGTTGACATGTGTCATTATACTAGGCAGGGAGGAATGTGTTCCTTATTAAATAGTTATTTTATGTATACTAATGAAAATTACATTAGGGCAGTAAAGTGGGTAAGGCATATGTTAGATAGATCACAATAAATCGCTTGTATAATAAAACAATAAAATATTTCTTGATGTTGCAAAATAAGATACGAGTATTATGCAACAAATATTTAAAAAAAATTGTGTAGAATTTAATAAGTTAATGTTGCCTTACACCATATTTTCATAAAGAACGTAGATTTAGAGTAAAACGCATTTTCCAAGATGGCTGTGATTACTCGAGGCCCCCACATGTCAAATGGTGTGGGCATGAAATAGGGGCCTTTAATTTATCTTCTTCTTCTTCTCCCGAGCCTATTTCCCATGTCTCTAGGGGTCGGCCCTCCTAGTCCTAAGACGCCATTCTGGGCGTTTTTGTGCAATTTCGGGTTTTAAATCCGTCGTCTTCATGTCCTTGGAAATGGTTCCCATCCAGGTCGTCGGACGGCGTCCTGAACCCTCTTTTTGGTTCTTCGATTTCAATGACGACCCTTGTCATGTGATCTTTGTTTCGCCACATGACATGACTTTAATTTATCTACATACCAAATTTCAGGACTGTCCCAGAGATTTCCAGGTTGATCCTATTCCGATTGTGCTATATTGTAAATAAGTCAAAACCGCTTATTTCTTATTTTAGGGGGAAATTTAGGAGGTTGAGAGGGGTAAGCTGAACTTATTTTTATTTGTAACAATCGTGTGGGGTACCATCAGAAAGCTTGTAAAAAGTTGAGCTGATGACTGAATTTGAGTTCATTTTACGAGCAGTAGTTACGATAAAATAGGGACCGTGCGCGTTGGAGGGTCTGCCATCTTGTGGCCTGAATCGGAACCATAAACATGCACATTTACACGTCACGTGTTTTCTTGTGCACAGTAGGTTCTGCCATCTTGTGGGCTACATCGGAACAGTAAACATCACATTTACGCCTCGCGCCAAAAATCTGACGGCTCCTGTGCTGCCTCCTACAGTTCATGCACGCTCCCTATATGCATTTTAAAGTAGCAAGTTTTCATACAAAAAAAATCTCGATTTTAGCAAAAACTATAGATAACAGGAAGCTAAGCAGACAATGAAAAACTAAAATGAGCTTGGAGGATTCTTGGAGAGAGGAGAGGATACTTGAGGATTTCTCTTTAACGCAATTGTGCATCAAAATGCAATTGTTATTTACAAGTTTTTAATAGCGCAGCAAATTCTATACATATTTATAATTATGTAAGTATTCTTTTTTTCTTTTTTGATTAATGTTAGGTAAAATATCTCTCATTGGAATGATAGAGTCCGAACCCTTGCTGTAATTAAGCCATTCATGACTTTAGCAGTAAGTAAACATGGAACTCTGCGATTTTTTTTAAACTAATTGGAACTTTAATAAATTAAAAAAAAAGTCATCAATTCGTTAAAATAGGCAACCAGTAAAACAATCACGTATAAACCCAAATGCATTTACACGAAAGGAACATAATTTCCTAGAAAATGTTTTGGAAATTTTCTCCTAATAAAACAAAGCGTGGTACATGTCAAAGGTCGAGTCTGTTTGTACCTACGAACATAAAGATATTCCTAGAAATGTACATAAAGATATTCCTAGAAATGTACACAAAGAATTGTCACTCGAAAGGACGCTATCGGCCCGATTCGAAGAATGATTAAGACACGTTTAAGATCTTTAAAAGATCGATAGCTAAACGACATGTCAAAATTGACGTTTATTTCGATTCCACTGTGATCCCAGTAAGATCTATCTACGATATTTCTAACGTCGAAGTGACATTGGTTGCCCGAATCGAGCTGCTTCTGTCAATTATACGACATACAAACGATATCTAAATGAGAACTTATCTAAACCAGAACTTATCGTTATCGTATCTCATTATTCGAATCGGGCCGTATGTATGTCTAGCTTACGTGGCCAGAGTTATCCAAGTCCATACAATGTTCACATTCACCGCTGAGCTACGGTCGTAGCCGATAACATGGGTTTCCCGGTATAAAGCGAAAATGCTTCGTAGAGGCAAAACGACAACGTGTCGTGATTAGCGCTGAATGGGTTAAGTAAAAAAATAAAAATCAATTATTGAAGATAACATCGGTTTAAAGACACATAACATACAACAATGATCCATTTAATTTATTATAAAACTAAAATTAGAATATAAAATAAAATTAGGTACAAATGATAAATATTCATGACTAGACCTTACAATTTAATGAACTGAACAATGAATAAACGTAATTATAAACAGCCCGCCACTGCAAAAGCTAAGTCACTTTTTCTTTAGGATAATTCAGTATGGACTCGGGTATGTCCTTAAACTACGTCCAGAAGAGAGATATGGGTACTGTGAATGTCATCTCGCTTTGTGTGGTAGGGCACAGCACAGCGGATATCATTCCAGATCTAGAGCAGAGCCCGACTGGGGAAGTAACTCCTTACAGAAAACCGCAGCCAAATAACACTATACCCTACTCTTTGTTTCTGCCGGTGAGTGAGGTCGCCAGAGCTCAACGAGAGTGCAGAGTGTTAGGGTCTAGCAGGCGTTGCAGGCGTCCATAGGCTACGGAGACTGCTTACCATAAGGCTGGCCGTATGCTTATTTGCCATCCCCGTAGTATAAAAAAGTTTAAAAATTGTATATTTGTAGTGTGAAAATATTTAATTAAATTATTTTATTTATTTCCAAACTTGTAATTAATGTTGTAAGCAGAAACGTCTGTTAAATAGGGAGCGTGCATGAACTGTAGGAGGCAGCACAGGAGCCGTCAGATTTTTGACGCGAGACGTAAATGTGATGTTTATTGTTCCGATGTAGCCCACAAGATGGCAGAACCTACTATGCACAAGAAAACACGTGACGTGACGTGTAAATGATTATGGTTCCTATTCAGACCACAAGATGGCAGACCCTCCAACGCGCACGGTCCCTATACATCAGACATAGTTTTTGAAAGCTTTTACCTAGAAGTCGTGGGCGATTACTTAATAAAGGATATGAATGCTTAATGCAGGTGAGATTGTGATGGTTCCTTCACAATGCTTCCCTTTTCCTAATAATAAAAAAAATAAAATAATAATCCGTCTGACGGAGTTAGGCCATGGACTGGACGCAAGCGGCGCGCGTGACGAGCGGCAAACCAAGGACATTCATACATAGCGTTCGGTCAAATGTATGAACGACCTTGATTTGCCGCGCGCCGCTTGCGTCCAGTCCCCAGCCTTAAGGTTAGCTTGAGCTAAATTTGGCCGTCTCATCAACCTGCTCTTCTTTGCCGGCTCAATGTAAACGTTACAAGACTTGAAGTAATTGAAAACTATTTTTAGAAATTAATTTAGCTTGGTCTGGCTGTACAATTACATTACAGAACTGACTGATTATTTCACCATCTTCTGGTATTCGTCAGTAATTCCACTTCAACAAATGGCGGATTCCCGGGATTCCGAAAGAAAATTTGCGAGAAACTATAAAAATACATATTAAAATATTTCAAGAGTTCCCTCGGTTTCTCCAGGATCCCATCATCAGTAGGTACAGTTTTTTCCTCACCTAAAACCCCGACGAATTGAGGACCATCTTCTACAAAATGTTGAAGTCGATGAAAAATTTTAATAACTTTCGCGAGACACAGACATATTAAATATACTAAAAACGGGTCACTCATGTACGGAATGAAACATATCGAGCGTTTTTCGACTTAAAAAATACGTGAGTTACCGAAGATAAGAACACAATTAGGGAAAAAAATGTTTACGTATGAAGGTGCACAGCTTCATAATAAATTACCGTCTGATCTGAGGGGAATAGGCTTATTCAATGCATTTAAAATTAAATTATCGCAATACATTTTAAACCACCTTAAAAAAACCGAGCAAGTGCGAGTCGGACTCGCGCACTAAGAGTGCCGTACCATTATTAATAAAAACGGCAAAAAAATTATGTTTGTTGTATGGGAGCCCCCTTATTTTATTCTGTTTTTAGTATTTGTTGTTATAGCGGCAACAGAAATACATCATCTGTGAAAATTTCAACTTTCTAGCTATCACGGTTCATGAGATACAGCCTGATGACAGACGGACGGACGGACAGCGAAGTCTCAGTAATAGGGTCCCGTTTGACCCTTTGGGGACGGAACCCTAAAAATGAGTAGCATGAGCGTGTACCTCTCGAACGAGTCATTGAGTCATGAGATTATTCTGTACTCGTGTCAGTGACTTGTATGTCTTTTATGAGAATAAATATCTTTAAACTTAAACCTACATAATAAATAATTCAAGTTATCGTGTCTCCTGTTATTTCACGTATTCAATATCTTTTCAAAGAAATTCCTTCGAGTCTAGACTAGCCCTTTTCATCACCTCGCTTGAATAGGTATTAGGCTAATATATGCCGGCTTAGGAAAATACGATATGTTAATGCTGGATAAATTGAGAATCCGTAGACATTCTCATCCAGACAAAGTTATAATCTAGATAATTCCTGTCAGGTGTTATTTACATTAATGTGGGTGCCGTTAAGACGCAGACGATCTATTTCATATTATAGATTTATTTGCAAACGAGAAAATACGAACTGCATCATATTGGCTGACACTTTTGTAAACACATATAGGGCACTATAACCCTTTAAAAATACAATTGTTATCCAAAGAAATTCTGTGTAATGTGTACACTATTAACTGTCAATTCGAAACCTTAATAACATTTTTTTTTATTTATAAAAGAGAAGTAACATCGGCTATGGTCACTTATCTGCCAAACTGCTTAGTAGGTTGTTGGTAGAAAACTTATATTTAATTCAATTCTTGTATATATATATAAGTTTCAGGTTTATATATTTCAGGGATCTCGGAGACGGCTCTAACGATTTCGCTGAAATTTGGTATATGAGGGTTTTTGGGGGTAAACAATCGATCTAGATTAGTCTTATGTTTGGGAAAACGCGTGTTTTCGAGTTTTCATGCGTTGTTCTTTCGACGCCGAATATGGCCGCTAATTTCGTGTTGCAGGCCACTGTCCGTCTGGTCCAGCGGGTTAAGACGCGGGCGGCAAGAAACAACCAGTGTTACGGGTTCGAATCCCGCCCGGTGACTAACTTTTGTTTTTTTTTTTATACGTTCAAGCTTATATATAACATTTTAATTTTTATTGTTTTAGACAAGTTTAATTTAGTAAAAAAATGTAGTTAAGATTATCACCTATACACCACCATGTCGCCCAGGTACTGTATTTTTATTGTAAATACATTAAGGTCTACTGATGATCAGTTAGCATCAGAACTTGCTGGAATCTTTCTGTTATGGGGCCACCAACTCACCGCGTCCAACGCATCATTGGCATAACCAATTCTGGCTCCAACCCAACAGTCGTCGCAATCGTGACCATGGTGGGTGGGTTAATGACCACGTTGCCTAGAACTTGACGAATTGTACGCCACAAAGTGTGAATTATACGTTAGATCCTCAACTAATCTTAAGTGGAAAGAATAAGGCCGGTTCTCCATACAAATTAGCCCCCATTTTTCATATATATTCATATTCATATTCTTTATTCACAATATTTATAATATTACATGTCATTTTTACATTAATAGGTTGTATAATTAATTCGAAATAAGTAATAGCGTATAAAATATTAAATGAATAAAGAGAATAATGATAATTCGTATATGTGACGTTCTACGGATAAAGGTACCTTATGGCGGTTGGTGCTTACGCTATTATTAACGACGCTCCAATAGTAATAAGGTACTACACGACGTAAGCGACAACCGCCATAAGGTACCTTTAGCCGTGGAACGTCACATATAAGTGATTCGTATTCACTCTTTGACTTTTCTCGAGTTTTTGATTATTGTATAAATTAGGAGCGAAAAACAGATGTCATACAAAATTTTAAATGCTCCTAACTCTAATAATAATTAAAATTTGGAAAAAAAATCAAACGCAGGAGCATGGCCGTGGTACAAAGGTGTGAAATTATTTTCAAAAAATTTTATATCCAGAGAGGAAAATGAGGACTATGTTTGTATGAAAAGGCGATTTCGCGCGGGACCTCCACTTTCGTCTTAAGGTAGGTACGTTCGTCTTGTATGTATGTATGTAAACACTTTATTGTACATAAGGGACAGGTAAAGATACAATAAAAATAAATAAGTTTGCATTAAAAAAATCCTTACGTGCTTTCTTTGCTAGCAGAATGAAAAAATAATAATGTATGTGTAAGCTCTATATGTTTTGTCGTTATTTATGTATATATTATAAGAAATATAAGTATGTATATTTATGTATGGTATGTTATTGTATTATATTTGGTTGTTGTTGTTAAAGTAGCACCGCCCACAATCTCTCTGCTTTGCCTAAAGGTTGACTGGTAGAGAATGCCTCATGGCATTAAGTCCGCCTTTTGTACTATAAGGTTTTCTTTTGTGCAATAAAGATTAAATAAATAAATAAATAAAAAGTCGGCAATGTACAAAGGCGAACTTATCCCTATAAGGGATCTCGTCCAGTCAACCTTTGAGCAATTGAGAGTCAGAAGTAAAACATGAAAGACAAACGAACACTGTACAAAAAGTAAACTATGGTCTAATATGGTAGTCTTATTTTTTTTTATACCACGACGGCGGCAAGCAAGCATACGGCCCGCCTGATGGTAAGCAGTCACCGTAGCTTATGGACGCCTGCAACTCCAGAGGTGTTACATGCGCGTTGCCTACCCTTTAAAAATCTGTACACTCCTTTTTTGAAGAACCTCATACCGAAAATTTCCACATTACTCTAATTTTCTTTTCTTCATTTTGTGTGTGAGGGTTGGAGGGTTGCTTCTACTTTATTGCTAATTTTTAATATGTACTGCAGTCTTCTATGACAGTTCGCAGTAGTGGAAAGTAGAGATGCAACGAATAGTGGCTTGGCCGAATACCGAATATCCGGAGGAGCCATCGGCCAAATAGCCGAATATTCGGCCGCCGAATAATCTCTTGTTTCTCGCAGTAGGCAGTCTTTGATAGAAATTGCGCTTATTCTGCACGCAGTGCGTATTGAATTGCGGACATTGCGGTGCGTTAGTTTTCGTCATGTGTGTATTTTTATTTATTTTTCCCATGTATTTGTACTAGGTAGGAATATAAAGGTAGTCTGAAAGGTTATACTGATCTTAATAATTGATCAGGTACTTGTAGTTTGTTACTTTTTTACCCCTCGTTACTACCTCGTTATCTACGTGTTAACGTACTATTCGGTATTCGGCCGATAACTATGCCACTATTCGGTATTCGGCTTAGTAGTGGAATTGTGGCCGAATAGGCCGGATACCGAATAGTGGCCGAATATTCGTTGCGTCTCTAGTGAAAAAGCACCAATTTTTGTTAGAACATGCTAGAACTTCTCTGTTTTGGGGTCACCGCCTCCGACACAATATTGACATAACCAATTCTGGCTCCGGTCCAACATTTGTCGCAATGGTGACCATGCAAGCGGGTCAATGGCCCTGAACGAGACCAATTACCTAGAACTTGACAGATGAGGATAATCATACAAATGTGTCCGTCAAATAAGTCTGGCAAACTATGGAATGGAATGCCGGGGTTAGATTGAACAAGACATATTGCGGGTGGTGGAGTTGGATCCAAGTATTGTGAAATCATACAAATCAGGATCCAGATGTTCCATTCCCCTCGACGGATCAGAGTTATTTGTATTACAAACCGTCCCTCGTACAGTACATGTGTGCATTTTAAGAAAGGATGTATTTGAGAATGAGATTAAAAGCGGGTTGTATTGTAAAACGCAAACACAAAAATAACACTAGACCCTACTCATAGTGTTGTGTTCCTGCCGGTGAGTAAGGTTGCTCAACGGGGGGGGGTCGGCAACGCGCATGTAACTCCTCTGGAGTTGCAGGCGTACATAGGCTACGGAGACTGCTTACCATCAGGCGGGCCGTATGCTTGTTTGCCACCGACGTAGTATTAAAAAAAAACGCACATGACTAAGCTCTGTTTTTATATTATATAATGATGATATAAAATAATATAATAATATTATATGTTTCCCATATTATAAAAAGCGGCCAAGTGCGAGTCGGACTCGCGCATGAAGGGTTCCGTACCATTTAAGACGTATTAAAAAAAAATCTACTTACTAGATCTTGTTCAACATTTTACCACTTTGGAAGTGTCTCTCGCGCAAACCATTCAGTTTAGAAAAAAATGATATTAGGAACCTAAATATCATTTTTGAAGACCTATCTATATATACCCCACGCGTATGGGTTTGATGAAAAATTTTTTTTTTATATTTTATGACGTATTAAAAAAAAAACTACTCACTAGATCTCGTTCAAACCAATTTTCGGTGGAAGTTTGCATGGTAATGTATATCATATATTTTTTTTAGATTTTTCATTCTGTTATTTTAGAAGTTACAGGGGGGGGGGGGACACACATTTTTTCACTTTGGAAGTGCCTCTCGCGCAAACTATTCAGTTTAGAAAAAAATGATTTTAGAAACCTAAATATCATTTTTGAAGACCTATCCATAGATAACCCACACGTATGGGTTTGATGAAAAATTTTTTTTTTTAAATTTTATGACGTATTAAAAAAAAACTACTTACTAGATCTCGTTCAAACCAATTTTCGGTGGAAGTTTGCATGACAATGTATATCATATATTTTTTTTAGTTTTTTCATTCTGTTATTTTAGAAGTTACGGGGGGGGGGACACACATTTTACCACTTTGGAAGTTTCTCTCGCGCAAACTATTCATTTTAGAAAAAAATGATATTAGAAACCTCAATATTATTTTTGAAGACCTATCCATAGATACCCCACACGTATGGGTTTGATGAAAAAAGATTTTTTGAGTTTCAGTTCTAAGTATGGGGAACCCCCAAAATTTATTGTTTTATTTTTTATTTTTATGTGAACATCTTAATGCGGTTCATAGAATACATCCACTTACTAAGTTTGAACAGTACAGCTCTTATAGTTTCGGAAAAAAGTGGCTGTGACAGAATCGGACAGACAGACGGACATGACGAATCTATAAGGGTTCCGTTTTTTGCCATTTGGCTACGGAACCCTAAAAATGACACTGCAATTGCCCAATTTACTGCCCAATCAGCCCACTCCAATTGTCAATTTAGTAGAATACAAATCGGTTTCATCCGAAAACCAGGCATATAAAAATACTGTTGACAGTACATATGGTGCTACTTTAACGTACTAGTGCGAAAATTAGCATATTACGTTAGTGTGTCGAACATTTAAAGGGCCATATGTACTGTAAAACGTTGTACGATACATGTGCGAATAGGTAATTCGCAACTCCCTTCGGTCGTGTTTTAATTTATCGCCACTCGTTTCGAATTTCCTATTTTTCGCACTTGTATCGTAACGTACTATTAGGGTGTATTTATAACTTTGGAGGCAGACTAGAAAACTATAGATATTATAGGACATTAATACACAAATCGACTAAGTCCCACAGTAAGCTCAATAAGGCTTGTGTTAAGGGTACTTAGACAACGATATATATAATATATAAATATTTATAAATACTTAAATACATAGAAAACACCCATGACTCAGGAACAAATATCCATGCTCATCACACGAATAAATGCCCTTACCAGGATTTGAACCCGGGACCATCAGTTTCGTAGGCAGGGTCACTACCCACTAGGCCAAACCGGTCGTCGAAAGATATTTACAAAAAGCAGCGTTATTAATACAAATAGTGTTATAAACCTCCCAAAGTAAATAAAAATAAACATTTGTTACACGAAAAAATCCGCAACACCTTTTTACCCTAAGCCAGAACATAAATAAAAACCTATTTTTCTCTAATAACTTTAAATAAACCCAAGGAATTTGTGTAATGAGTTGCTAGCAAATTAAGACCATAAACGCAAAAAGTTAGAGTTCATTTTTGCGTAATAGTTATCTTTCAACTTCTAAAATCTTTAGCGGTTATCACACTGGATGCGATTCACACGTTGCTCCGATGTGCGAGCGGGATATCGCTATAATACGCGCATAGCGTTGTCTCGCTCAAACATCGGAGCGACCGCAATTGTAGCATCAATTTGGATTACCTTGGCATTTGCGCTGTAGTAATAAAAGATGCGAAGAATAAAATGAGCTTTAATATGCAAAGAGCATTATCGTTTGAATATTTTAGATCCGGTAAGTGAACGAAATTAATATTTAATGGTCAACATTAAGTACAGAGATGTGTAACCTTTTCCAAATACCACTGCAATAAATATAAAGATTACTATACCTTATTGTTTGAATATTGTATGTAGGTATCTACAGCATATTTTTTTTTATTCCGCTACCTAAAGGTTGTCTGGAAGAGATCGCTTTTTAGCGATAAGACCGCCTGTTGTTTACCTCTTCTTTATGTGTTGTATTATTTGTACTGTTTCTGTATTGAGGTGTGCAATAAAGTGTATTTGTTTTGTATTGTATTTGATAAAGTTGACGCAACAATTATAAAACAATCTCATGAAATAACTCGCAAAAATGAGAGATATCTAATAAGTTGCGTCTACTTCATCATTTACTGTATGCTTTGCCGAGACCAAATAATATATCTATATGGCAAAATAATTTGTTGGTATAACATCCCAGATATAATAAATAAATCACATTTTTTTTTTTCATTGATTGTATTTTTTTTTCGCCCTCTTTTATAATTTTATTGATTTTCCTCTAGTCTATTGTACTCAGTGCTATATTTGTCTACCATTCTTCATCAATTCTCATCTACTCAAAGGTTAACTGGAAGAAATCCCTTAAAGGGATAAGTTCGCCTTTGTACTGCTTATCCTGTGCCATATTTATAATTTGTCTTTTGTACAATAAAGAGTTTATACATACATACATACACCGACCGACGACGACCGGTTTGGCCTAGTGGGTAGTGACCCTGCCTACGAAGCTGATGGTCCCGGGTTCAAATCCTGGTTAGGGCATTTATTCGTGTGGTGAGCATGGATATTTGTTCCTGAGTCATGGGTGTTTTCTATGTATTTATAAATATTTATATATTATATATATCGTTGTCTAAGTACCCTCAACACAAGCCTTATTGAGCTTACTGTGGGACTTAGTCAATTTGTGTAATAATGTCCTATAATATTTATTTATTTATTTATTTTTATACATACATCACCCAAGGAACTGGTACATAAATTGGAAAATAGAAAACCATCGCAAGTGAATAAAATACCAAAAGAATATTTCTCAAAGGATAAATACGCTAGGAAACATACTGGCAAACCAACTAAATAAATAAAAAAAAATACTAGCTATATTAATTTAATTTTAGCTTATTATATCATAATAATAATACTTAGGTAATAATAATACGCACAAAATCTCATGATAAAAGAGATTTTGCACACACTTGTCAAATAGAAATAACAAGTACTTTACTGATTTTTTTTTAATAACATGAATGGTAATCAATAGTCCTTAGTACTCTAAGCAGGGCCACTATGAGGCGTGTCTCACAAAACTGACTTACGGCGATCATTATATACCGGACAGATTCACGAATTTTTTTTTTGTCACGAAAGTGAAAATTTGTGAACCAGAAGAGTACTTCACTGACTTTTTAAACAGCTAATCATTTATTTCTTTAGTTTAATCAAAGTTATATATTTTACAACCATTCAAACTTTCATTTATTTGTTAATTAGGTCAAAACTCTTTTCCTTGTCTGGTTTTTTGTCGCCAAAAACTGTGACGGAGTGTCGCTTTTTGTATGGGGCATTTTTAGTTTTCAATTTTTCTCAAGTTAAGAGGCTGTCAATACCTAAAGCGCGCACACTGTCTATTTGTATCGGAGTAAATGAGATAGCACTGTCGCATGTTACTGGGCCTGGGCAAGGGAATAATAAGAAAAATATTTAAATAAAAAAAAGTGGATTAATAGTGTAATATTTAACTCGACCACGGTTTAGATATAAATGTTTTGAAATTGTGATTTTAATTGCAGACCCATAAGTCAAAACAATAAAGACATAAAACCGTTTAATTATGATTTTAAGACCAATCTTTGCAATTATTTTCTATCGAGCCGATTTCGTTCAATCGTGTATCGAGTACAACCACGGTCTTTGAAATATAATTAATATGAACATATATTTTTCTAACTTGACTAAAACAAATAGTCTTTCTTAAAAAACTGTTTAAGTAACATCAATTTCAAGGACATTGGGTGTTGACAGCCTCTTAAAATATAATCTACAGCTATAAAGACATGTAATATCGCTCGACTTTCATTTATTTATTTGATAGAAGCCACCAATACAAGCGTGATAGAGTGGTCAGAAACAAGCCAACGAAAAGAATTTTTCACCTCAGCAGCTCGAACAAGCCTACTTTCGTCACTCCAGAGAGTGCGACAAAGTAGCTTTTTAATTTAGTGAATGCCATGAATACAGGAATAAAAACTTTACTTGATGTTGAATTTTTTAAACCTTTTGTTCTCACTACTGAGGTGAAAAGTTGTATGTGTGAGAGCAAAGTTATTTTACATCTCGTGTTTTTTTCATCAACACTCGCAAGATAAACTATAATAATATATGTAATAAATATATATAAATACCTAAAAAAAAAGATTTTCTGTAATTTTGTAATATAATGTACCTACAAGTAATTACGGTGGTGGAAGAGCGGGACGTCTTAACACAGGCTTTGTAAGCCTAAAGAGAGGCCCCAGAAAATGCTTACTATACGTCTGTAAATAGATAATAAAGATATTTTTCATTTTTTCAAACTAACTTTCCTCTCTTGTTGCACAAATAACTATTAACCCAATTAATTGATTTTCAATAAATAACAATTTTGTAGATGACAATCCGGAAATTCCGGAAACAAATTCCGTCAGTGGCGGGTTATATGCACGTGCAGCGAGGTCCTACTGTATTCAATGCATCCTACTATGTGAAATTCAACACACTGGAACTACTGTAGCTAAGCAACCGTTCAAGTCGTACATTCCAGTTACTTGCCGGCCCGCTGGCTCGAGGCAAGTTCGCATACATTGTTACACAACATTTTCGCAAGTGCAAGGTCGAGGCGGCCGGCAGTTGAAATAAGCTGCCATGTTACATTGTAGTTGCTTACTGAGTCGAATTTACATTAAATACAATATGCGCATATTACTATTTTTAGGGTTCCGTAGTCAACTAGGAACCCTTATAGTTTCGCCATGTCCGTCTGTCTGTCTGTCTGTCCGAGGCTTTGCTCCGTGGTGGTTAGTGCTAGAAAGCTGAAATTTGGCATGGATATATAAATCAATAAAGCCGACAAAGTCGTACACGTTTTCGCTTCTATCCTAGAGTGTGGGGTATCGTTGGTAAGGTCTTTCAAAACTAATAGGGGTTTTCAAGAAACATTTTTTGATAAAGTGAATATATTCGGAGATAATCGCTCCGAAAAAAAAAATGTGTCCCCCCCCCCTCTAACTTTTGAACCATAGGTCCAAAAAATATGAAAAAAATCGTGGAAGTAGAGCTTAAGAAAGACATTAAATGAAAACTATAGCGGACATGATCAGTTTAGCTGTTTTTGAGTTATCGCAAAAAGTTTTCCCTTCATAGTAAAAAGACTTACTTTAATTAGGTACTGATTATGCCTATTTGTTTAACTCGAGTGTAAGGTACGGTTTCATCCCTTGGTTAACAATTTACTATAATTTAAGCTCCAGTTTAGCTTATTGTGACGGAAGAGTAACTACGGAACCCTACACTGAGCGTGGCCCGACATGCTCTTGGCCGGTTATTTAAATATTATCGGTGGCCGATCAGGAATCGAATCTGACCGTAAGCAATTATTGTCGCCCTTGGACACCGGCAGCACCAGAGGGGTTGCGAGTGTGTTGCCGGCATTAAGGATGGGAGTGCGCTTTTAACAAGCTGGATCTAGGCATGTCCTTAAACTACGTCTGCTTTGTGTGGATGCAGCGGATGTCATTCCAGATCTAGAGCAGAGCCCGACGGGGGAAGTACATCCACCTTACAGAAAACCAGCTAAACTGTGAAATGAACTGTCGCCTGCGGTATTTCCGGACCGATACTACCTTCAAACCTTCAAGAAGAGAGCGTACTCCCATTTTAAATGCCGGCAACGCACTTACAACCCCTCTGATGTTGCAGGTGTCCATGGGCGGCGGTAATCGCTTACCATCAGGTGATCCGTCTGCTCGTTTGCCTCCTCTACCATAAAAACCGCAGACAAATAACACTAGACCCTACTCATAGTGTTGTGTTCTTGCCGGTGAGTAAGGTTACCAGAGCTCGACGAGGGTGCGGGGTGTTAGGGTCGGCAACGCGCACGTAACACTTCTGGAGTTGCAGGCGTCCATAGGCTACGGTAACTGCTTACCCTCAGGTGGGCCGTATGCTTGTTTGCCACCGACATAGTATTAAAAAAAGCTTTTAATTAACTTTCAACGTAACTATGACTGTATGTTTCTACGGGTCAAATCTTGCAAGTTAAATTTGACCTACTACCCGGTTTCCGATGAAGCTGAAAATTGGCATACATATGTAAGTCGGGTGACAATGTAATATTATGGTACCATTGAGCTGATCTGATGATGGAGACAGGAGGTGGCCATAACAAAATATGCGCAATACCTACAAAATATACATCTTCAACACGTTTTGTCAACTGCCTACCTCATCATCTTCCTCGCGTTGTCCCTGCATTTTTGCCACGGCTCATGGGAGCCTGGGATCCGCTTGGCAACTAATCCCTAGAATTGGCGTAGACAGTTTTTTACACTTTACGAAAGCGACTGCCATCTGACCTTCCAATCCAGAGGGTAAACTAGGCCTTTTTGGGATTAGTTCGGTTTTTCACGATTTTTTCCTTCACCGAAAAGCGACTGGTAAATGATATTTCGTACATAAGTTCCAAAAAACTTGGTACGAGCCGGGGTTTGAACCCACGGATTGCAAGTCGCACGCTCTTACCGCTAGGCTACCAGCGCTTTTTCAACTTGCGTAGTTACTTAACTTAAAAGAAATCTTAAAAAAATCAAAATTGATATTTACTCCCACTTTGATATTTACCCGGACCAAATGTGTCAAAAATACTTGCGGCATTCCCTCGCTCAATGACCAATGATAAATAAATTGTTGTTGGACCATAAGAACCAGAGCGTGTGGATCGCAGCCCCTTTCTCTCAATCATCGTCCTATCTGTCTTTGCACTTTTAGTTCTGAGTTTCTTTAGTACCTACTTAGTTTTCAGTCTTTTTTGTACTTTTTTAGCAGTAAGTCCTGCCCGCGCCTCCATCCGAATAGAAGTTGTTAAATTACACCACCGGATGGAGCAAAATCCACTATAAAAAGCCTATGCTGATTTTTTCTTCTTTTAGATATTGGGTACAGCAAAAATCAACAAAAAAAACATTTTATACATATTTATCATCAATCCACCAACGAAGCGGCAGATGACGTTCACGAGGCTTTACGATAGGTACGTCTCTCTTTCCTCACCAGAGAAGAACCTGGTCTTACGAGTCCTCCTTTCCAAAATAGATTTTATTATGGCCCCTAGACCTCAATGTTATTTCTGCACCATTAGTGTGCCATTCGATACCTATTTCACCACGTAGACAATTGACATTTGACAGTGACAATTCCCTCTCCATTTCCGGGCCGATAAGTAACAACGGTACGGCAGTGCGTAAATATTTACTTTTTAGACCAGCAATGTACGGCGAATCGTCAATGTCAATTGCCAGCGTGGTGAAACAGGCGCCTGGTGATAAAAGTCTTCTTTTCCAAAATAGATTTTATAAAAAGTATATTGATAGTTAAGCCTCCAATTAAGCCGCAACTAAATCGTGAAAAAAAGTGCGGCCGGTTCTGGACAACTCACTCGCCGGATCTGGCAATTCTGGCAGAGTGCCAAGCAGGCATTGTGACCCTGACTGTGGTCACGATAAATGGCCCGCGTCATGTTATTTATCACCTGACGGTAAACTAATGGTGTACAAGAAGATGGTAAAAGCCTGCGGGAAGCGAGATTCAAATAGAGAGAGTGAGAAACTTGGGTTATTCGCGGACGGTCAAGAACGCAAAATGACTAGTGTAATATTTTACCTACATCGGTTATAGTCTACCGCTCTAACGGACTAGAACGTAAAATGCCCACATATTTTTTTCCGTTTTATCTTAACTTTATAGCGATGTCGACGGAGCCCCGCTTATTCTGTACTGTTTGGCCTTCGGCCATTTGAAGATACCTAACGAACCTAACCTACCTATATAAAATGTTGTGGTCATTTTGCGTTCTAGACCGTTTGCGATGTAGACTAATAGCGATATAGACAAAATATTACAGTAGTCATTTTGCGTTCTAGACCACCCGCGAATGACCAAGAAACTTTTCTACCAAGTATAGTATTTTTTAAATTCATTGGGTACGCTGACACACCTATCTTTACAGTAAAATTTTGATAATTTGGCGTTCTCCGGTTATTGTGGAGATGACATCTGTCACCCTAACATCTAGCAACGAAAATTTTATGTCGGCTGTACACACTCGCCGAGACACCCCGAGACTGACCGAGAACGAGTATGTACATGATGCTCTCGCCTTGTCTCGCCCGCTCGGTTCTCGCCTCGGTTCGCCTCGGCCGCGTGTCGGTTTTTTGCGCCCGAGTCAAAGGGTCTCGTCCGCTCTCGCGAGGTAAACGAGACCAAGCATGTACACACTCGTTCATGTAGTTGCCCGCTTACTGTATTTGTGTAAAGACGTGTTCGCTATCGGTTAAAAATGTGGTCCAACGATCGTGAAATGGAATTTTTAGAATGCTATCAAAATGAACCTGTGATTTGGGACGCAAAGCATTTAAAACATAAAGACAATATGTGAATACTTCCTGGGTTCTTTTGCGGTGCATAGTAATCATCCACCACCTTCGTTTTCGCCATGGTTTAGTAATTTTTTTTTATGATATATATGTAAGTAATTATAATAACTAACAGCACAAAGACAAACGGCAGCAGCAGTTTCTAGGTCCATCGTGGCCGATATCCTCTGTTCAAATGACGTGCACGAGTGTGTACATGGTGTGCTTTCGTCGAGAGCTTCTCGCCCAAGACTCTCGGCGAGAGGCGAGTGTGTACAGCCGACATTAGACCCAGTATGTCCTTAGACTACATATGTCCAAAAGAGAAGTATGTGCGCTGTGAAGACATGAAAGCGTAACTCCGATGTGACTCAATAGTATCAATATCATCAGCCTTACCTTAGTGCAGTACGCGCAGCCGCAGCCAGCGATGACGGTCACCTTGTCGGGAGCGGCGTCTTCCAAGCAAAGCTTGCAGTTCACCGGAGCGGCCGGTACGAAGCCGCCGCCGGCGCCGTCCAGGGAGTATCTGCAACAAATAACTATTCAATTAAACATTTTACAAAAACCCCACTATATGCCCACTCACCCACTTCTTGCAATCCTGCACCAAACTGTCTCTGTTTAGCCCAATGGTTGACTGATAGATAATGCCTTAAGGCGCCATTTGTACTTTCTAGGGGTCCGTAGCCCAATGGCAAAAAACGGAACCCTTATAGATTCGTCATGTCCGTCTGTCTGTCCGTTTATGTCACAGCCACTTTTTTCCGAAACTATAAGAACTATACTTCTATTAAGATTTTCACACAAAAACACAGTTTTACCCTCTGGGTTGGAAGGTCAGATGGCAGTCGCTTTCGTAAAAACTAGTGCTTACGCCAAATCTTGGGATTAGTTGTCAAGCGGACCCCAGGCTCCCATGAGCCGTGGCAATATGCCGGGAAAACGCTAGGAAGAAGAGACACAAAAATTGAAAAAAAAAAAAATCGGGGTTCCCCATACTTAAAAGTGACACTCAAAAAAAATTTTTTTTATCAAACCCATAGGTGTGGGGTATCTATGGATTGGTCTTCAAAAATGATATTGAGGTTTCTAAAATATTTTTTTCTGAACTGAATAGTTTGCTCGAGAGACACGGGAGAGTGGTTTGAACGAGATCTAGTAACATCTCCCCCCTTTTTGCTTTGGGTGTTAAATATGGTTAAGATAACTATCACATATTATCCTGGCCCTAGACTGGTTTAGCCCTGGCCAATGCACGAAGTGAGGCCTATCGCAAACATGAATATCAATTTGAAAATGAGAACAAAATATTTTTTTTACAATTATGTACTGTAGAGTAATTTCTAACCGGTTTCCACGTACGATAATGGTACGTACGTACGATCGTACGATGCAGCCGTAAGTGCATGGTGACTTTATCAACGAATTCATTCATAATTTCTCCATGCAATTTCACATACATTGTGTACATATTGTTCTAAGAGTAATGTTCTAAATCAACAGGAAATGTAGATAGGCACCAATGTTACATAGACTCACCTAAAGGTACTCAAAGTTCTCAAACCAAAGGCGCTATCCTATTTGACTTAGGTTATCTACGTAAATCTATTTGGAAGCGCGGTTAACTACGTAACAATGACAAGTCAAAGCATCCGTCTCTTTCTATGGAGAGGTGACAAAAAGTGATCAAATCAAATCACGACGTTATCACATCGAAATCGAACACCAAGTCGCTTATACGCCTGCTATGCGGGGCTACTACCTTTCATTAGTTCTCCCTAAACGGCATTTGGCATTGAGCATTGCATTTAACAATGACAAAATACAATCATAGGTTTTTATCAACAAACGATATGCGAAAATGCCATTGTCATTTTAGGTGGGAACTAGGTTGCCTTAATGAAAAGAGTTGTTCGTGTCGTGTAGTAATTTTTCTGCATAATTCCAACATTGTGGGTTTTATCAGTTTTCATGTTGCACATTAAACGGTAAATCTAGTACTGATATTTTATATTGTCCAGTTAGGGAGACCCATGCGGATTGAACTGGCTTTCGTAAAAAACCAATATTTCTTTTATTTAAAGAGAAGAGGCGCTGATGGTACTATTATTAGCACACAGAGAAGCATCATATAAGGCCGGGACAAAGGCAGGCCCTAATGAGGGAATATTGCTGCTCAATGGTCTCACACCAACACACGGTCCCCGACCATGAAACATGAATTTAACGGTCTCCTAGCTTAGTCGGTAGTGATCCTGCCTACGAACAGGGGGTTTGTTTCTGAGTTATTGGTGTTTTCTGTGTATTCATTATGAAAGAGCAATGAACGAGGTTTAACACTATACTCTAGCTTTGAGTTAGTTAAGATATAGCATGATATATATTACTTAGTATAGAATGCTAAGATTTAGGAGTAAAATGAAACAGTTTTTGAGTGGAGACATCGGCTAGGCAGAACAAATATTGCCAGAACACTTCCCCGATAGCACATTGATACCAAGAAGTTCTGGAAATAGAGAGATTGAAGAAGCGTGTGTAAAACGGCGGGTTACCAGCGAATACACGCATCTGTCGCCAATGAAGAAAATTTTGAAGATGTGGTCGTGCATCGGTCGGGACAAGCTTGTGGTCAGAGCTGCGACCTGCGTATCAGTTTACCTGGATCCGGCGCCGGCCAGGGACAGCAGCGAGGAGCATCGGGAGCAGACGGAGGGTGCTCGAAGACGGTTGTGGGCGCGGATCGGCTCGGTGACCTTCTCGCGGTCGGTGAGCGCGAGCACTGTCGAGCATTTGCGGAGGCCTGGGAACAAAGAAGTGGATTAGGGTTTAATGAGTACTGTAAGGTGAGGGGTCTGACTGCACGCGCGACACCGCACATAGCAGGGTCGCCAAGTAAGGTGAAGGTTAGGAGTCGAGTTGAAACGAGAGACCCTCATTTAAGCTAAACATGGTTGGTTTACAGACCGAACCCATTGACATATATATTTAAGGACGGGCCTTACGGACAATAAGAATGGGGCCAGTACAGCGGTGTGTCACGCACACAAATTCGAGCCAATCGTGCAGTCTATCCCCGCAGCGCAATTGGTTAATGAGTTCCGTTAGACGAATTTGTGAGTGACACCACTGAACTAGCACCATTCTTAATGCCCGTAAGGCCCGTCCTTAGATATATATGTCAATGACCGAACCAGTTAAAAAACAGGTTTATAATTTGTCAGTAAGTATGTGGACGATCGTACGGAGACTAGGAGGCCAATTCTTACGAACATTTTGTTATCATTGGCGCGTGCATTTCGCTCGTACATGTTCGTAAATGTATTTACGCAAGCGAGACGTATATACTAGCGAATCATAAAAAAAACTTCCAAGTTGGCCTCCTGGTTCCAACGTGAAGCACCTTACAAATTAAAACTGAAAATCGTAGGTTATCTTGCCCTGTGTTTCACTGTAACAGAAACAAGCGCTTGTTAGAAGAAAAAATACAACTTCACAGTTTTTTTAATGCGAACGAGCACAGAAGCGAAGCTTTTTTGTACCTTTAGCAAAAGCCGTCGCGGCGCAGTTTATCAAAATGTCCACAACGCAATGAAATGGTTGACGGCTGGTGACGACTCACTGATTAATTATAAGTAATCGCCAAAAATATCTCTTCGCTTAGAATGCTTCATATAATGAAACGGAAATTAATACAGATCGTATCTGGTCCACCTAAACTACTGTATTTAACAAATTATATACTATACACAGCAAAGCAACGATGAATACGAGTACATTAGCGCCCCGACTTAATGGTGTTTACAAATATCGCACTTAGGCGTGATGAAATATCCTCAGTTGTTCCACGTAGGTATAAACAAAACTAGGAACAACTGTAACAAGTCAAAATAGACTGTAAAAGTATACGATAAAGTACAAAATCCAGTGTTAAAGGTGGTAGGAGCATGGCATAATTTCTTGGGACAAAGGGGTTTGGATAAAAGTGATGGAAGGATGGTGTCAAAGTAAAAGTGCGCCTTTTTGACGACCGATCTGGCCTAGTGGGTAGTGACTTTATATATTATATATATCGTTGTCTAAGTACCCTCAACACAAGCCTTATTGAGCTTACTGTGGGACTTAGTCAATGTGTGTAATAATGTCCTATAATATGTTTTTATTTATTTATGTGCTAGGAACAAGTGACTCCATTATTACTGAAATATTACGTTTCGATGTGTTGGGAAAAAAGGGACGAAGAAAGCTATACGGAAAGATATTTTTCAGTCTAATATTTTTGCACGCTGAGTTCTGCAACATAACTAATTTAACCTCGAGGCGCCCTGAGGCTTAAAAAAAGTCTGCCATTCCATTTTAAGTATTTTAAATCTTTCTTTAGATAAATGAATATACATTTGTTTTTGCAAGTTTTAATGAGTTAGAGTGGCTAGAGAATAAGTGACACTGGGAAATGTATACATCATCATGATACCATAGTATCAATTGGAGGACTACTAAAGGCATTTGTAGGGATCGTTGATTATTTTATTTGGGGTTATTTTCTTAATTTTTAACGTTGTTTCCTGTCTTGCCTCATATTTTTATTGTGAATAATAATAAATATATATCTTAGCCCGGCCGGTCGACCTAGGTATCGATGGGCGGATGTGGTGGACACGGATCTACGCGAGCTTCAGGTTGAAGACTGGTGAGAAACTGCACAGGACCGTGATCAGTGGCGAGCAGTAGTGTTGGAGGCCAAGACACACTTTGGGTGGCTGCGCCAGAGGAGTAAGTAAGTAAGTAAGTATATCTTAGCTCGCAAGTAATGCATACATTTGTTCTAGTAGTGCATCGAAAGCTTCCAAGAAGCCGCATTAAACGAAGGAGGCGAGCGTGTTAATTGCCAATCAACCTGGTTGCCAAGTTGACTTAACTTCGTTTTATTGAACACCGTGTGAGTTACGACCGCCTTAATCGGACACACGTTAAAGCGTTATCTATCTACTGCCTTTGTAATAAGGTTGTTTATACGGTTTACTTTGTGTGCACTGTTAATAGAAAATTCTTATATCTTATTGCGAAAACATAAGGTCCAAGGCTAGTCAGTTAGGAGTGATTACAGGATTCAGGATAATTTGTGTAACTTGAAATATGAGTTGTAAGTGTTGCAGGGGCGGCGGGTCCATACAACTCGATTCCCACCGGCTTGCCTAAAATTTATTGCTACATAAACCAAACTTATATATCATCATTAAAATTAAAAATATATCCATAATGAAAACACTACGTATTACATTACCTTGTAATTGATAACACGATTTACTAAAGCACTAATCATAACAGGCGCGCGAAGTGAAGCTAAGCTTGACTATTCATTCATGCGCCACTACACAGATACGAAAACTCACGCACACGCTCATAAAGTTTGCTATAGAGAGTCCACGCGAATGAGCTTCAAAGCAACTCGGTCTTGTATCGGGTTATTCATTTGAATAAAAACCTTAAACGTAATAGCATAAGGTTTATATTGGAAAAATGCACGCACATATTCATAAAGTCCGCGAGCACTGAGGGGCCTACCGCGAACACCGTAGTACGCAAATTGCGGGCTACTTTCTCTTTTACTCCAATGGCGTAATTAGGGTGAAAGAGAAAGATGCTCGCAATTTGCGAACTTCGGGGTACGCGGTAGGCCCTCTGTACACGGCCGCGATAACGTCAGTTATTATAACATACTGCTTCATTTGAATTTAAACCTTAAATACAAACAGGTAAGATTTATATTGGAGTGTAATGTTCACAATTTTGAATCGAGTGGCGTTTGCCGCGCGAATGCTTAATATTGCCATACAAAAACATTGAATTGAATAAATGGGTAAAATTGTACAGTATTTTGCTATCATTGATAATTTTTTTTGTAAAATCCTTTAAAAAAAATGATGACTTTTAATAGAAAAATCCAAGAATCTTATATAGTCTCAAGTTTAATAATTTGATAAAGAACGTTTCTTCAAAGAAAGTACTGTTTTAAGAATTTGTGTGTTTGTGAAGACTCCCGTCCCGGTTGTTACCAAGGCTTGTTGTTATTATTAGAGTTTTAAATGTTTTTATGTGATTTTACTTACGATTTTACGTGCACAAATTTATATATAAAGTTACTGAACCAGTGATATTTTGTATGTTGTGTGCATAATAGTATGGCAAAGGTGGTTATACACTAACTGCAAAAGGTCGCACCCAAGGACACACCTAGCGCACGCCTCACTTTTATCATGAAAAAAAAGTACATAATGTTAAGGTGTTTTTTTGTTCAGAGTTGCCTAGCCAGAATTTTCACGCGCCGCTACTGAAGTGTTGTAACCCTCTTGGAGTGCTATGGGACTGCAGATGGATTACGGAGCAGGAAGATACGACGGTATATTTACAGAAATAATAGGTAAGTATATAAGATTATACAACGTGTCTCTCTGGACATTGACCGAGATGCCGAGTAGCGTTCCTTCTCAGGAATGTTCTAGTATGGTAAATTATTTGATTAGATAATAATAAAAATAAAATATTTTAAAAGTTTAATTAATTGATGTAATTCTTGAATAAGTAGGAGCATACTGTATTAGTCGTTCACAATGACGTTAAGATGGAAGTGACGCTAGTGACATGAGATAATCTTTAATTAACGTGTATCTATCTACATACAGGCTGTTTCGAAGTATTATATCATTAATTTCTCCGTTAGTACTGTGGCGTTTGTAATGAGACTTTGAACAGGTCAGAAATACCCTAATCGACACGTCCTATTCATCCATGTCCGAGAATAGACACTTTGTATATATTTTGAATACATTTTAATTTTTCTAATGGAAAATATTGCAAGATTTTCTTCATAGACAGTTCTGTTTTCACGTTGCTAGACGGCGGATCGGACGATGCTTCTTACTGAACTGAACAGCAAAGTATTAGAAATAACTGGACATAAAGCTGAAGTGTGAAAAACTGATTAAACAACTTGTGATCAAACTCAAACTTAATACAATTTAGTAGTTTATCTGACGAAAAATTTACTCCGAAAATTTCATAACGCGGCAACGGGCACAAGACGTTTTCCATTAAATAGTTTGAAGGCAAAACACCAAACATAATTTAAACAAGGCTTAGACTAAGGGTTAGCATAGGCCAATATAAATGTGTGAGGCCAAAGTAAATATCTACATAACTCGTAATAATGTAGAATTGAATACCTATGGCACAAAAGGCACGCCGTCTTTTTTTACAATGTTAAAGCAAAATATACTATTATTATTAGTATAAAAGTAAATTATATCAATTTATAAGACAAGAATTATATAATAATAAGAATTATATAATTATAGAATTATATTAATTTATAATATAATTCTATATTATAGAGTATATAAGGGAGAAGTAGAAGAGGGAGCTGGAAGGGGTAGACCTCGGTGGACTTTTTCTGATCAAATCGGGGAAATCCTGAAGAAAGGCCAGGTCAAGAGCACCCTAAACCGACGAGCGTGTATGAGGAATGTCATGAAAGTGAAGGAAGCGAAAGAGGTATGTCAGGATCGTAGCAAGTGGAAATCCGTGGTCTCTGCCTACCCCTTCGGGAAATAGGCGTGATTATATGTATGTATGTATGTATGTATGTATGTTATAAGACAAATACTAAAAAAAATCATTTAGCTAGGCGATAAAATTATTTATAGGCAAAAAAACCTCACGTTTCGAATCAACGTGAAAAATCTTCTATTTCTCACCCGGACTTTGGTCTCAACAATGGCAATGCCTCGAACATATTTATAATGTATGACATCATTATCAACAGGTGGCTGAAACAATCGCATTATATACGGACGGGGCATAAATATGTACACAAGTGTGCAGCTGTTTCTAGAAATAAATAAACCGTCGATCTCTCTGGCCAATGGAGCGACTAAATACCGCTGTACAGTCGACGAAATTGATTATTTAGCAGTTTACGGTTCACTTTACATTGACCAGTTCTTAGCATAGCACACGTATGTACAGTCGAGTTCATAAATATGTATACATTTTCTCACCTTATCGCAAAGGATTAAGGTGAAGAAATGTATACATATTTATGAACTCGACTGTACAACCAAATTTACATGAACCGCAAATTGTCAAAGAATCAATTTACTCAACCGTGCAAACGCAATTTTCTGAAGATTTGCTTTTATATGAGTTTTATTTCAGTCACAAGTGATGTAAAACATGCTCAGTAAAATAATCATCGACTTACAACGTTGAAACTTATCTAATATACAGAATAAAATGCGTTTGTACGGGACACCTTAGAATGCCTCTGATGGAGACCGTAGGCGACTATAGGCGGGTTGGTCATAGGAACTCTGTGATAAAACAACGCATTTTCGAGTTTGGATTACGAAAAACCTTTAAACTTCTTTGGCGGAAAGAAAAGTACAGTCGGCGATAAAATCTGGTATCAAAAATATATTCTAAGATGAGACAATAAAATTCTAAAAAAATAGTTCTTAAGACGCATTGAAAGATCGCGACCGCTGTCATTCAAAATTTAGTGGTATTTATGCATTCGGATGTTTACGTTGCAAGTCTCAATCCAAAAGCAAACGTATCACTATTAAAATAAAGTTCTATTTCTTATCAGGAAAGCGGGAGACAATTGAAATACAAAGTGATTCCGTTTTATATTGATTAAAACTTTACTAGCACTTATTAATTGGGTAATGGATTGGCGTGGCGCCGAGAACGTCTACTTCTGCTAAGACCATCGTAAACACTGTAACACTGTACGTAAACTGACAATTATAAAACTTTATTGCAATGGCATAAAGTCCGCTGAAGACTGCCTTTGCAATTATAAATTAATTATACCTCTGCAAAGCGACTACTTACGAGAGTCGGTGTTAGTATCTACTAGTGTATTTTATCGCTTAATAGGTGCATCCAACTAGGTCTTGGTCTCCGGTTAATTTGAAGGCGTACACAACTACTCAGCGGAACTCTATGAACATTGCTGTTTGCCTTCCAATACAAAGCCGCTGTACGGATGACGTCAAGCGTCAACCAGAGGTCAGAATTCAGTCCTTTGATGCACCTTATAAAACAAAGTCCCCCACCCCGTCTGTATTTTCGCGATAAACTCAAAATCTACTGGACGGATTTTCATGCGGTTTTCATCTATCAACAGAGTGATTATTTAGGAAGGTTTAGGTGTATAATTTGTGCAAAGCCGGGGCGGGTCGCTAGTATACAATGAAATAGTGCCAACAGTAAACCTCAGAGACAGCAATGCTCGCCGCGATTTCGAGCCTCTACTGAAGAAGAACTTACCACGAAAATCTATACCGTTTACGCTTAATTCAAAAGAGAAAAATAAGTGGACCAACGAATCAGGGGTTTGGTTTAAAGTCTCACCTTCAAGTAGCGGCTGCGGCTGCGACAGCACTGAGTCCCGGGACGCAGCCCTGCGGACAGGCCGGGCGGGCCTCGCCAGAGACTTAAGGCCTCCGCTGAGGATCAGTTCTAGCGCCCTGGCTCCGGGGCCCGTCGCGCCTGCTCCCAACTGAGGACAAAGAGGTTTTGGTTAAATATAACGTTCAATAAAATACTTAAGACAGATCATAGGGGTGAAAATTAACCGGCAGAGATCCCTCTCAGATTAATTGTAAGTTCCCTATTTAACGTATTTGAATTATTTTCATAGATGTGGAGAGGATAAATAACACTTTAAATACGTCTGGATTAGCCTTCTTCGTACCTATTCTAAATTTCAAATCGATAGCTAAGTAGTTCTCGACATATTTAGTAATGTGAGAGACGGGACGGACAGAATTGCACAATTTTAGGGTTCCTTTATACCTTTTGGGTACGTAAGATGAATCATTAGTATTCACAGACTGACAATTCTGAATACAATAAATGGCGCTTATTAGTTTTATAGGATTACCGCTATTGTATTATAATAAAGATGTTATTAAAATACAGCAGTGGCTATAGTAATAATAGGTATTATTACTCATAAATAATATTATCCTTGTTACATAATACTTATTATATTTTATAACAGGGTCTCTTACCTATTTATATTAAACGGCCTCACATTATAAAGAGATAATGAATGATAAGTTAATTAAATTACACATTAAGAGGCTGTCAACACCCAATGTCCTTGAAATTGATGTTACTTAAACAGTTTTTTAAGAAAGACTATTTGTTTTAGTCAAGTCAGAAAAATATATGTTCATATTAATTATATTTCAAAGACCGTGGTTGTACTCGATACATGATTGAACGAAATCGGCTCGATAGAAAATAATTGCAAAGATTGCTCTTAAAATCACAATTAAACGGTTTTATGTCTTTATTGTTTTGACTTATGGATCTGCAATTAAAATCACAATTTCAAAACATATCTAAACCGCTATTGAGTAAAATATTACACTAATAATCCACTTTTTTTTATTTAAATATTTTTCTTATTATTCCCTTGCCCAGGCCCAGTAACATGCGACAGTGCTATCTCATTTACTCCAATACAAATAGACAGTGTGCGCGCTTTAGGTATTGACAGCCTCTTAATAGACTAGAGCTTGTTGCGAAAATTAGTCCACCATTTTGAAAACAACGACCCAGGAGCTCTGTCAAAAGAAAGCATTCATGGCTGCTACTCTGGGCTATAACCGCGATAAATCAAAGTTCGTCAATTGCGGGCATTTTTCTCTGTTAGGGGGCGTCCATTACTCGCGTCATACGTTTTTGGCTTGTTTTAGACCCCCCCCCCCCCCTCCCCCATGGTGATCTTTGGTGATATTTTCAGGACCCCCCCCCCCCATCCAATATGACGTGTATTTTTTTCGATAACTAAAGAACAGTTTTCTAACAAATGAACCTAAGTACACGTGTTTTGACAGTTTGGTTAATTGAAGGGCGGAAAACTATTATTTTTATTTTATTGACTATAATACAGTATAGCACAGATGAAAAAAAAAATACACGTGATACGTGTCCATACCCCCCGTCCCCTGTGGTGATCATTGGTGATTTTTTGCTGACCCCCTCCCCCCCCCTATACAATATGACGCGATTAATGGACGCCCCCTTACTCTAATTACGTCTTAGTCAGAGTAAAAGGGCAAGATCTCCACAATTTGCGAAATTCGGTTTTAGCGGTCGGCCTGACCTCCACCGATGACCTTATAGTATAAAGTATTCGTTGCCCTCAGTATTGTATACCATTGTCTGGGGCGGCTCGCCGTTTAAAAGACAAAAGGAATAAGTTTAAAATATATTAATTCTACATTTATTGGGAGCGTGCACGACTGTCACGCAACCTAGTGTCCGCAAGTCTAGGGGAAAACGTCAATCACGCAACCTAGTGTCCGCAAGTCTAGGGGAAAACGTCAATCACGCAACCTAGTGTCCGCAAGTCTAGGGGAAAACGTCAATCACGCAACCTAGTGTCCGCAAGTCTAGGGGAAAACGTCAATTCACTACATCTTATAAAACTACTCCAAAACTAAAAACTACTGAACGGATTTTCATACGACTTTCATCTATCAATAGAGTGATTCTTGAGGAAGGCTTAAGTATATAACTTGTTAAGGTTTTGTGTAAATTGTTTGAAATATAACGATGTTGTCGGAAAAAATCACGCTGGCTAGGAGCTTTAATCGAAAACGCTGCCTAATCCGTTTGAGCTATAACAACACAATGTATGGTGGGGTTGTTTCTCATTCATAGGTCTAAAAAAAGTCCGCGATGTGAAATGTCTATCTTTTAAGGATAACTTACTATATCCATTCTTAACTTGAAGCGCTGGTGGCCTAGCGGTAAGAGCGTGCGACTTGCAATCCGGAGGTCGCGGGTTCAAAGTGTTCAAAGTTCAAACCCCGGCTCGTATCAATGAGTTTTTCGGAACTTATGTACGAAATATCATTCGATATTTACCAGTCGCTTTTCGGTGAAGGAAAACATCGTGAGGAAACCGGACTAATCCCAACAAGGCCTAGTTTACCCTCTGGGTTGGAAGGTCAGATGGCAGTCGCTTTCGTAAAAACTAGTGCCTACGCCAAATCTTGGGATTAGTTGTCAAGCGGACCCCAGGCTCCCATGAGCCGTGGCAAAATGCCGGGACAACGCGAGGAAGAAGAGAGATTCTTAACTTCTAGAAAAAGATCACGTAATATGTGGCATTTTCAAAGCTATTTACATGGATACATTATTAACAATTATCAAAATAAATACGTTAGTTATATTAAGCTTTTCATGCAGATTACAATGGTCCCTTACACCATACAATTTAAATGAATATTTCAGGAGTAATCGTAAATCAAAGTTTCATCTCGAGCCATATAATTGTACGAAATGCTAAAGACGCTCGGCAGTTAGTTAAAAATTTTACCACCTTATGCGCTGGGATCGCTTTACTTACCCCCACCACGCACTTCGCACGGTCCCAATAGTAGCGCTGACAGTTTTATATCAATATTGCGTATGCGTCCGTGATTTCTTCTAACAATTCTATACCTACGAAATCGATGAATATTGTTTACAACTTTACATGCGTCCCAACAGCAATAATGGAATAACCTACGTTAATACAACATTAGTTTGCAGGTCATGTCCCGATGGGCATTAACATACAATCGTGCACACTGTTTGATCATTCGTAAACCGTATCGTAAAGACATTAAGGTCCACCTATGGTGAGTTAAACGCGTTGCTGTTATACTGTCCGCAAACCAAACTGACGGTCGGGTTTGTAAAACTTCTCATTCACACTTGCATGATCGAAGCAGGAGTGAAAGAGATGGTAATATGATCCCCGTCGTCAATTTGGTTTGTGGAGAGTATAGTACCATCGTAGACACTGTGAACTGATCATACGTGAACTTTATAGCCATGGACTTAAGGTCTATCGAAGGTCAGTCGAGTCCATCAATGTTACAAATGTTACAATGCCTGGGATACCCCACGCAGCGTATTTATCGGATTGATTAAGCATATTCCAGTTGATTAGCTATAATAAATACCGTGTTTGTATGCAGGACTTTGGATACAGAAAAAAATAATGATTGGACGTATGCTTCTAGAATCCACAATGACAACATTCTCGGTTGTTGATAAGTCTTTCAAGTGAGTCAAACACATCTTCTAGCTTCTTCCACTGGTTATAATTTAACAACGCTCAAATTACTGAACGTATACCTACTCCTAACCTTTGAACTACCTCTTTTCATAACCAAAATCATAAGAAAGAGTACTCACAACCTTCCCTTTAAATAAAACTATTATATCGAGTATAATAAATTAAAAATAACTTCCAGATACGTTTCGAGTCGTGGGTAACGGAAGACGCACCAGTCTTACATAATTTTATTTCATACCTGTCGCGGTAACTGTTGACATATATATATCTAAGGACGGACCTTACCTTAATAAGAATGGGGCCTGTACAGCGGTGTCATTCATATGAATTCGAGCCAATAGTGCAGTCTAACGCCACAACGCGGTTGGTTGATGAGTTGGCATCACGCGGGCGATTGGTCGCAACTAGTTATGTCAGATTGCACGATTGGCTCAAAGTCGTGAGAGACACCGCTCAACTATCACCATTCTTAGTGCCCTTAAGGCCTGTCCTTAGATAAATATATGTCAATGATATCCTCCCTTTGTTACGTCGAATTAAAAGTAAAACTTTCGAGGTGGCTCTGTCTTCTACAGTCAGCCTCAAAATGATGGTGAAAGCACTGACAGCCAGACTGACCAAATACATCGGAAACCTTTTTTTCTAATGGTTTCAAAGGTGTGTTACGATACGATATACTTAACCACATCGGTCGTCATTTTCAACTGGAAGCTGATTGTGCATAAGTTACCTCCATCTGTCCTCAGATAGGAAATAGATGTTATATAATGAAATAAAACCTGATCAATCGCATACGGATGGCTTGCTCAGCAAGTTGATGTCGTGCCAAGTAGCCCGGCCTCAGAGAAACAGTTCCGTAAAGATTTCCGGATTTCTTATTGGTTATCGGGCCGTATCGAATGCAGTTGTAGCGTTTTAAGAAAATTGCACGTTCGTCGTGGTGCAGTCACGCTTTAACATCCATAATCGATAAATTCGATATATTTTATATAAATATTTTCTTTTGTTATTAGGATTCGTCTAAACATTCGTGTTCTAATCACTTACTTTTAAATAGCAAACAATATTTTATATGCAAACCCAAAATAACGATTAAGCTGATTGATAAGTTACGCTTTCTACTAAATTCAAAATTCAAAAATTTATTCTGCAAGTAGGCCTCAAAGGCTCTTTTACAAGTCAATACAACATTTATAGTAACATCATATAGTGACATGAAAAATACATAACAACGTTTATAAATACAACAGCCAATACCTGGGTAAACATTACATTATAATAATCTTAAAATAAATAATTACTACAATACAATAGAGATGTATAGTCTCTATGGTTAAAAACACATTAAATCTGGAGATGTAAAAGGTCCCCAATGTCAGAGTACTAATACTAATAAAATTTGGAGGTGTAAAGTCTCTCCAAGTGTCAAAATAAAATTTATACTAAATAAATAAACCGCGTCTGGACTGTTAAACTAGCAGTCTCATAAACTAATGCTACAGAATACATAACTAGTATGTACCAAGTCAAATATATTATATACAGTATGACAGAGACGTATAGTCTCCACGGTTAATACATTAAGTTTGGAGATGTATAAGGTCCCCACGGTCTGAGAAAAATAATAATACACAAAAATACTAAACAAATGAAAAAATGAGGCACAAGTTACATTTTCCTGTCCTCTTCTTTTAGACTCGAAAAACTTCCATCACACAATTAAGAAGACAGAAAAAAGCAGACTAAAGAATAGTGCTATTCTCAGTTATGAAAGTGAAATAATACTTCTAACTATAGAAAGTTTCTCTACTCAATCTGTGGCGCATCAACACAAGTTGGTATAAAAATAAACCGGCCAAGTGCGAGTCGGACTCGCGCACCGAGGGTTCCGTACAAACCTGTAGGTATATAAGTAATAGTTCACGAGTCATATTCATTATTAAAAATATTTCGATTAACTAAAAATTTACGGTTTTCGCAACTTTTCCTTTATCTGTGCTATAAGACGTTGCTTCGTACCAAATTTCAAGATTCTGAGTTCACGGAAAGTACCCTGTAGGTTGTGATTCCCTTACCAGTGTCGAAAATTTGCGGAAATTTGCGGCAGAAACGGTTGTATCTTTTCTTTATTGCGTTGGCTTAGAAGTTTGATTTTTTATCAGCTCCAAGGGACAGTAGACCTGAGTATTTGGTATAAATTCCAGCTTGATACCTCCACGCGTTCCTGAGAAAAAGGGTTTTAACAGACGGACAACAAAGTGGTCCTATAAGGGTTCCGTTTTTTCCTTTCGAGGTACGGAACCCTAAAAACACCTACACGCTCACTAAGCACTCTCACTTTCGTTCAAGAAATGAGTGGTCATGACATAAACTTCTTGTGTGGCTTGCATCTGCATCGTTAACGTTTAACGATTTGTTTACTTCCTTATTTAAAAACATCAGGCATTTTGATTATATTTTGCTAAACGACCAAGGTGCTGTGGAACTTATAAACTGCTTATGCGTAAACATTGTTATGGCATTTTTTATTTCCTAGTTGCATTTTCAACTACGATGGGCAGGCAGTGTCAAAGAAACAGTTTATCTACAGATTCTATTATCTCCTTTATTGATCTTCAATCTTAGATTAGGTAATTTACTCGTATAATACTCGTATATGAAAAATTATATAGTACATTGTGCAATGGGATCAGGACCCTTCTGGTAAGTGAGATATTGGAACCGAGTTTGCAGTATTCTTACCCCGGAGTTACACACAATGTTTTTCGTCACACTTACGAAGAAAAACTAAATTTTAAGCGAAATAATTCTTAAATACGGTGACATTTCAAACATTCGTCCGCCATATTTTTCTATTATTTATTTATTTTCAGGGGTCGGACAAAAAGTGCGGATGACGTAAAAATGACGTAATCTTGCACACAGGATGATGTTTGAGTTTGTATTTAAACTTCCGTGTGACATGTAGTAACAAAGTAGTATTAATGAAGTAACAAAATAATCGTAAATAAATCCATGGAATTAATAATACAGGTGGTAGGGTGATGTAGTGAATAAAATAAATTTCACGAAACTTGTTACCATAAGGTATAATTATTTGAAATTAGTTAGAACAAGTCTGTGGGATTGCCACAATATTCAAGTAAAGATGACATTTTAGAGCGTTTTCGTATACATTAGTAAATATAAATTTTAGCTAAATATAATCGTGAAGATACAATAGCTAAACAATAACGAAGTCAATTTATTGTTCATCTGATTGACAATGTGTCAGTCAAAAACGTACTTACTCATTTCAAGTGGCGATATCGTTTAATAAAGAGGTTGATAAATGATAAGTGATAATTGTTTATGAAAATCAAAAATACTATTTGAAATCATCCTATAAGTGGTTTGACGTCATCCGCACTTTTTGTCCGACCCCCGTTTATTTTATATAAATTATATATATAGATAAATATACATATATTGTATGTATTATTTATATACACGGTTTAACACGCGGAATCCGAAAGATTTTCACTTCGTACTACTGAAGCCAAAAGAAGAAAATATGTTATATGAGTTTAAGTAAATTTCGAGAAGAAAAAATTGAATTTTTTCAAATTTTTTTGCATGTATTTGTACATAAAAAGTTAATTTTATGGTAAAACTGACACTCAAAATGAATTTTTACGATTTTTTTAACATAGTAGTAAAATCTAGTTTTTGCCAAGGTTACTTCTCACTTTTTGACATCTTTCAATAAGGATATTTAGCCATCAAAAAGGAATTTTGCACTAAGTTAAAAAAAAGAGTTTATTTATTTATCGGTATACTATGAAACTAGGCGAAATCCCTAAGATTTTATATGACATTTTAGGCTCTAAATCTGATCAGGAATAGACTGTTAAAATCTTTCGGTTTCCTCATGTTACACCGTGTATTATGTATTTTGTTGCTTATGTATGTTAAATTATAGATAAAATTTGGTGTTATTTTTTATTGACAGTACCTAGTAGTAGCTATATAGTAGCACCGTCCACAATTTCTCTGCTTTGCCTTAAGGTTGACTGGTAGAGAATGCCTCTTGGCATTAAGTCTGCCTTTACAACGAATTTCATCCATAATTGTACATCCATGTCTTGATTTATCAAAATATTTATAAAGTTTTAAAGATTTATAAAGTTACGTATTATGCTTATATAGGCCAACCGCCTTTTAAACACATTACTTATATGTTATTTTCCGAGTTCAACAACGTTGTTTTATTCGTTTTTATGCTCAATGTTATTTAATCAAAAAACTAGTTTGACACAAAAAATACTTATTAAAATTTACATTCACTTTAAAATTCATTGTTTACATTGAACTGTCAAAAAGTAATTGTTGTGACAAGTCAACTGGTATGGCCACTGTGTTTCGCCTTTAGGTCCATTTTGTTTTTTTTTTTTTATACCACGACGGTGGCAAACAAACATACGGCCCTAGTAGCTACCTACCTACCTCTGTAGTAGATAGGTACTTAAAATTGCAGTAATCTTGCAGTCATTGTAGTTTCTCAAAGCTTAGAGGATAGTTCTAGAATAGTTACTTCTATTTTATTTTTCATTCTTGTATCTTAATGCTAGTAGTTTTTAATTTTGTTTTGTTTTGGCTAAGGTTAAGAAATTTAACATAGGTACAGTCAGCATCAAAAGTAGCGGATGAAACAACGCTCTAAAAGTATCTGATATTCCGGATAACTTTTCCGAATATAGATAAATTTCTAAAATTCGATTCCAAAAGTATATATTTTACAGTCATCACTTTTCGTTAAGCTGTTACAGACTGGTAGATACTTATGAAGCATTATTTGATCCGCTACATTTGATGCTGACTGTACAAGCGTGGTATTAGCAAGTTGTGTTGTTGTGTTTGCCTATAATTGGGTGAATACTCCGATATGATTTTTGTAGTTATAATTGAAGTCCATTTGTATTTGTATTACACCTGTTGGCAAACCCTAATAATTAATAAATAAATAAATATACCCATGGGCATATATATTTCAAATAAAATCATACATTTCACCGTTTACAAGCAAGTGCGATGAAAAAGTAAAATATAGAACAAGTATTCAAAGAATAAAGCATGTAATGCTTTTGGCGAATATGTTTTTTTATTCGGACCGAGGAGATTGGAAGAATCGCGACCACTGACATTAATAATATAGAAAACGTGTTTGAACTGTAGGAGGCAGCACAGAAGCCGTCAGATTTTTGGCGCGAGGCGTAATTGTGATGTTTATTGTTGCGATGTAGCCCACAAGATGGCAGAACCTACTATGCACAAGAAAACACGTGACGCGTAAATGTACATGTTTATGGTTCCGATTCAGGCCACAAGATGGCAGACCCTCCAACGTGTACGGTCCCTATACAAAGGGCAAGTAAACCCCAAGATCACTATTTTGCAATAAGTTTCACTTGTGAAATCGTGACTGGTAATGATGTGGAAGTTTCAAATAAAATCAGGTCGGACCAAATTATACGTACTTCTAAAAATATCCCTTTTTTATCTGCAACTTCAACTCTAGAGTAGCACAAACCATCTGGCACATCATTAACATTTTTAGTCGTGTTATCGCAACCATAATCAAACCATTACCATGAGCACAGACAACATCAAGTGGTTTTCGTGTGTGTCTGCGAAAAGATATCGTTCGATTCCTGGTTATTGTCGACTGATTACTTAACTATATTTATTCTTCTTTTTTTTGTTTGAGTATTGACTGCTTTATTTTAAAATGGCTTACAGTTACATGTAACTTCGCAGTATTTTAATTCATAGTAGATGTCTTTCATCTAAAGCATAGGTTGATGATTGTTAAAAAGGTATAAAACCTTTAGGAAAAAATCTAGTCCCGAGTCTAACTCGATGCACAATGTGTTAGACTTTATACTTTATAAACTCTTTGACGCAAAGCGATCTGAAGACAAAAGTTGTCTCGGTTATTTTATTAAAACCTCACGAGACCTTTATCCGCAAAAATAATGTGACATGTTATATGCATGTGTACCTAATCGGTCCGTGCAGGTAAACATTACATGCGAACATAACAAGTAATTAATTTCGCAAACATTATTTCTTGACTAAGATATTTCCTTATTTACTCGCTGATTAGCTGGCATTAGTTGGCAGAAGATAGTGGAACTGTGATGTCATGCAATTGTTATCAAAGATAATATAGATGGCATAACCAGTAATAAGAACTTGCGTGATACGGACTAAAATATGACAGATGGCGCTGTATGCTGCCTCATGCTGCCGTTGGCAACGATTTCCTAAAGGCCAATCCACAGTCCACACCATATACGTTTGTAGCACATCACCAGCTCTGTGCGGGGATTCATATCCACTATTCGCTTGCATTACTTGTGTAACATTCTTAACCATTCATGCGTAGGGCTCGCAACATAAACAATATGCCACTTTTATTTCGATATTATTTGAAGGTAAAAAAAAAATCATACAAATATAAGCGAAAATGTTCTCTTTTGAGCAACGCAGTAGTTAGAATAGGCTATCCACCTATCATAGCCACAGCCGCTAGTTTTGTATTGAGTTGTTATATGCCAAATCATTTCTTTATTATTTTCATAAGCGCACTCTATTTGATTTGATTAATGTTTATCGTGTTGCAATCTGCACATTATCCAATTTTCCATTCAACAGCCAGTCAACTAACTCGTGTCACCTTTGGGAATTAACCGAGTGTATAATTGTGTTAAATCAGATTACACACGTGAGTGGACTGCGTGTTTATCAACGATACGTTCTGATTATTGTACTGTAAATATTTGTTTTGTGACGTCAGCGAGTGTAAGACGCTTATTATAGTTTAGACCAACTGATAAGGAGTTTAAAACTTTATGATTATTTTGTAGGTCATTGTCTTTATATAGAGTCTTGAAGTAATTATTGGCTCTTGTAGAGATAGTATATTGTATTAAAGTAGAAGTGACCACAATGCCATGACAGGCCAGCACAAGTGGCCAGCCAGCCATGGAGTACGATGCCGCAGCCCACAGAAAGGGCAATAAAAAGACCCGCCCGTAGTCACGGGCGGCGATTTGACATCGCCTAAAAACCAAGAGGTTGGAAAGGCACCTCATATCTCCAGAATGGAGACAAGAAAGAAGGAAGGATTGGCTCTTTTACTGTACGCCACTTATCCCGGTCCTGAGTCTGAAGTCCCTCCCATCAACCTCCCATGTGATGCATTGGAAAACAACCTTTCTTTGACTCTATGTCATTGTAAATTCTTATCAATAAAAAAAGAATGTAGCATAACAAACATTATTTATTTATTTTAAGCATTTACTTGCAATCAATTTGACAGACAAGGATGTAATGTACCCAGTGATACGAGAAAAAAGCGAATGCACTAGTTTTTAGTTGTTCTCAAGTGTATGTTAATTTGGCTGTTTGTTTACCAAAACGGTACCAATAACCCGCTTTCAACGCGCTCTTTAATTTAGGTACGTAATATATTATGATATATCCGCTATTAACTGTGAACAGTAGATAATAAAGCAATTAATATGGAAATTCATGTTTTTTCTCTTGTTTTTTGGTCGCTGTGCTGCCGCTACGCGTACTTTAATGTTGAAAATTTTGGGATTTCGGAATTTATTGTTGTTTATAAGCGAGGACTAACAGTAGTCCTTTTATGAATAATATTTTTGTCCTTGCGTAAATAATACATTTTCTGTTGAAGCTCTTATTACGTTTAGAGTATAGACTCTAAAATACTATTGGAGGTGGGTTTAAAAGTGAATTCACTCAAAAATCCAAATTCGTGGCCTTGAAATTCATCACATTCTTGCTTTCGTAATATGATGGTCATGTAGAGAGTCCGCCTAACCGCTGGCTCCTATTTCACCAACTCGACTATAGACACAATTCCCAATATATTCTGGGTCGGCAAGTAACAACAGTACGTATGTTGTGTTCACATGTTGGATCAGCAATGTACATCGAAGTCGGGCGATGATTATTAGCGTGATTGTGATACAGGAGCTTGCACGGACTTGCTTGACGGCAAAATGTGGAAGCGCCCACCATAATCGTCTAGCTCGTTACTGCCACACTTAACATGCGGAATCTGGATCTTTTTAAACACTTCGGCCCCTTAGTTACTTATGCTCAAAAGCAGGGCTCTGTACCGGTCTTGAAATACCTATGAATATCCTTTTTATTTCGTTCATTAAAAACCGGTTAATTGATGAAACGCAAAATAAAAGTATGTTCTCTCTCCGTACCGGTAAGAAGAGAGAATATTGTTTTGCGGGGAACGATATAATACCGGTTACTATCGGAGACTCGGTTAAATTCGTTGTCATTCGTGAAAGACATCAATACTTACTCGTTGTATCTCGCTTCGATATTTTCATTTTAACCGGTTAATTTCGTTCCACAAAAAGGGAAGGCGAACAAATTCAGAATAAACCGCAGTCTTTTAACACATTCACTGCCGCGAACCCACCTGGTGGGCGCTCGTGAACTTTGTTCAGATGCCGGACAACCCGCTGGGCGGGTTGTTTTGTACGCAGCTATAGACCACCGGTTTCTGGGGTAGTGCGCCGTTTTTTGTCTGGCAGTGAATGTGTTAAACGGTAACCGTAAGCGGAAGCGGAATCCTTTTCATTCCCGGGTGAACGAAACCGGTTTGAAAAATAAAACGGTTTCCGAGCCCTGGCTTTGACATTTTGAGACTGCACGCGGTACGCAAGTAAACATGTCGCCTACTGTCCACTCAGCTCGTCTATATTCCGCGCGAATCCCGATTGATTGCAAACAAACACCGAACACGTAACCGCTGACGTCATATGAACTCTAATGATGGCGGATTGGACAGGTAGATAAGAAACATGCGGGTTGGATTGGCACAGGCGGGGTTTGCAGTTTTCACGAACTATTTTAATAATCTACTTCATTTGATCTAGTAAGTGAAGTCGAAAGCGGCCACACTGGATGTCACTGACCAAAACGTCCCAAAGGGAGTTTGTACCTGGCTGCATCTAATTCCGAAAAGACTAGGTAAGTCTACGATACGGTTGCCATAACTATAGGGACGTCGACCGGGACACAATTGTCTTTTTTTTTACATTAAACAAACAATCTGTAAATTTTCGGGTAGTTATAACATTTATTGGTTACCAACCAAATACAAAACCGCCTGGACCTGACTTTAACCTACATTATTTGATCATGTAATGTTTTCATCTACGCTCAACTGGCGTAAGGAGCCATTTGAGGGTAAATTTTGTTTACTTTTATTTAAATACCTAAAGATACAGTCTACGAAAAATAAAAATAAACTATACCTATTCTGGCAAACCCAGTCTGTCGGTACAAAAATTCAAATATTCTATGGCAGGCCAGCCCTTCGCGCCACAAGAGGACGACCTAATTGGATAACAAATTGTTAATTTTTAATTTTTATTTATTTAGGATTACCAACAGATAATACATCTTACATGCTCTTAAATCTATATGACAATCAGGACTGATGCTTATCTAATTATAGGTAACCACATCTTATATAAGTGTCTTCTACCAGTGAACATGCAGTAATCTTACGGTTAAATTAATTAGTACCAGTACATTACATTAACTAATGCTATTCGTACAACTAGGATGATGGTACGAGTAAATAGTTGATAACAATTATTAACTACTTATATACAAATATTTTATATAAATATTTTATTAAGTTAAGCAAAGAAAGTATTTAAAATTATACCGGTTCAGCTAGTTTTGAACTCGTGTTTATCTGAGGACACGTTTATTTTATTACGGTTCTGGCCCGGAGCCTGACATGTCACGTGTACGGGACAACTGATGCTTCTGTTTGACTATAAACGTATAATAAAACCAAAGACATACACAATCGTCATGGACATTTCGCAAAATACCCGAAATTACAAGTTGACCTCACATAACAACATTGCTTTCAATCTCCTTTTGGTATTAGACGAGATTCGAAACACTGCTTTCCGCCCATTACCCGACCCAACATTTACATGTATGTCAAGCAAGCGGTCGAGGCTGTCGCTCCCAGATCAGTCTTATTGGTGACAGTACTTCATTTCATTCTGCCTTCTGTCTAACCAAGGAATCGAATACGAGTATATTAAAATTTTACTTCGCATTAAAAAATTAAGTTTCTCCGATGTTCATTTTATTATAAACATTTAAAGTCTTAGGCCGCCCGCGACTCACGAACAACCTGTTTAAAAAAACCTGTTGACATGTCCGGGTTCTGGACTCTGAAATCCGGGGTTTTCACTAATTTCACTAATCTTATTTCTAATTTTATTACCGCTATGTACCATCAACACAAAATTTATAAGGAAAAAGAAAACTCTGAGCACACTTTTCTAATCAAAAGGAATACCTAATACTTCCTCGTTATTTTGAATTAGATTTCCCATTTCAAAATAAGTAGATGTACAGTCGCCATCACATATACCGGGGCGGCCGAGGCGCTCAAAAATATACGAACACGAAATCTACCGCCTTGACCATAGACGCGTGTTCATATATCACCTTGCCGCCTTGGCCGCTCCGATATATGTGATAGGGACTGTACAATACAAGTCTAGGCATTTTATTTAAATACTCTTATATACCTATTACGATGCTGTAAATCTCAATAGAGGAGCGGTGTCTATTTTATACTTAAAAAGAGGTACCCACCTGATTTTAGTAAAATAACTTGTGCTACTGAATAAATCATTTTTTATTATTTTTCTATACCTTGTCACAGTGACATTCAATATGAAAGCCACTAAGGACTTATATATTATTGTCAATTTCATAAGGTACGAAGTGTCACACACACACAAGAAAATGCATTTGATTATATCACATACTTATCGCCGAAAACCCTACTTTACTAGAATCGTTTGCATATCAAACTGAGCATTTCCAAAATTCCCTAAAACTTTACCGGAATAAATACGCATACTTTACTATAAGTAAAACTCCATAACCCTTTCGAAATTGCTGACCTTTCGCGGCACATTAACCTAAACGGTACCTACCGTACTTCATGTTTTGGTAACTACGAGATAAAGTATGATCCACGATGAACCCTCATAAAGTTAAGACTGTTAAGAGTAAATACGGACAGAGCTTCCGAAAATATTAAAGCGTACCCACAGTCCTACCCGTAGTAGGTACAAATTACTTCAATGTAATTTAAACCTTTTTAAGTTGGAACAGAGTTGCATTTCTTTGGCTTAGTTCGATTGCAAAACAAAATAAATTCAAACATATTTCAAATATAAATGGTATATGTTTGTTCTTTACTAGCTGGTGTGGTGAAAGCTCTGTACTTGAGTACAGAAGTACTGAGTTCCACCAAAGATATATATATAACTCCGTATAAGATAAATAAAGTCTAAGAATAAAAAGTGTATGTTCGAATAGATGACAATATACCTTTGGCCTACACTCGAGTAGATGGCGACACCGTTTAATATTTAAAACACATCAGTGAAAGAACATGGGTCAGATAGCCATATGTCATTCTAAGATTAGTCCTGTGTCGAGAGATGGCAATAAATTTAGTTGATTACAAAATTTACTATGACAGCACGCTTCTCTGCTCAATCTTTGGGTCCACGCGTTCATTTAGTGTAATTTATAATTCAAAACCATTACTTATAAATATGCACTTGATCCTTGCATATTTATCATTTAATCTTCATTTATAGGTATATCAATTTACATCGCAATCCATTCAAATTTCCGTGTAATCTCGTTGATTGCATTTATTTTCGTGTTATTTAGGTATATCCATTTTTCATTTAGATTTTGATAAGTAAATTGGTAAAACCAATCCATTTATCTACACATACTTTACGTAGATACATAGCCGTTTATACCGACCATTAATTGGATCTCTTCTAGGCATTAGCTTTATTACTCGCAGTAGGATCATTTACACGTTTACATACCCCTCACATGTTCCTTTTCATTATAATTCTCCTTAAGTTTACACTTGTGAGATTGGGATACTATTTTGTTATAAACCTACAAATTATTTTTTATCTTTGCTGTCGAAATGAACCAACATTGCGTTCTTAACTTCATCATCGGTGTGAAATTTCGTTCTCCGCAAATTCCTCCTCATATTAATAAATAATAATCACTGCGGGCCAGCTTCAGACTGTAGGGAGAATGATTCAAATTCCCTTTCGCCTCGTAAGTCGATTCGTATGCGGTGAGACAGCGCTATGCACGTATATAACGATGTCCCGCTCGCTCACCGGAGCAGCATACGGTCTCATCTAATGTGAAGACCGCCGAACGTAATGTGCTTGGTTTGCTGTTTGCAACTCATATGAGTTAGCTTTAGCTACGTAAGTTAGGATGCCCTAGATATGTAACAAACTATAACGATTAATCTTCCGTGTATTCGTATTAGGAAATGTTTGCGTGACTTGTAAACTTTTACTCCACTCTACTAACACTTAATCCAGAACTGGATAAAGTAGCTTAAATAACGTTGGCTGTATAATTTCGCGTCATTATTTAAAATAATTGCTTCCTATATCTAGGTAACATGAAAATGATAAGTATTCAATCGGGACGATATGAAATAAAACATTTTCACCATTCCTGTTTGGATGGCGAGCGTTCTTTATCCTCTATGTACCAACGGAGCGGCAGCTGACGTCAACGAGGCTTCATGATATATATGATATATATGAGAATTTTAATTGTATTGGCACTCGCCGTAAAAAAACTCGTTGTTTCGTACTTTTGATGGACGCGATTCTAGCTCTTAGTAAAGGACTCATTTAAAAGCACGTTCAATTATCCTTCAATATGACCATTATGGGGATATTTATAACTATTATTAGATAAGAGCAGTCCAACAAATGTCCAGACTAAGCCAAGTAGGTACTGATTCTTTGTCTTCTCTAATTTAATTTGAGAACGAGGACACTTGGAATTAAATTAAATGTCCGATCTTATCCTCACTCAACAGCGCTTAAAAACCTTTTATCCTTGTAATATAATACGAAGGTATGTTGCGATGTTTGGGCGTTGAGATGTCTGCTATTTCCATAGAGTAGAAAAGATCGGGAAGCCATTGATATAAAAAAAATTCAATCGTAACAGTGGGTTTATAACCTCATCCACATGGATTCCAGTCATAAGTGAATGTAAACAAAAACAAACATCGCCAGTTAAACAAAACCAAACATCGTGAGTTGTGGGTCGGCTGAGTGACATCCCTAGTGCGCAAAACGTTGTTGATAAACAACACCAAGTGCGGGTAGTTCGAAAAACTCAAGCAGCTAGATGTTGATGTCAACTTTAGCCAGTCTTTCGCCGAGACAATACCGTCCTCGAAACGTCGTCGTCGGTAATTTTTTAATCTTAATTATACGCGATTAAGGTACATTTTCGTAAATAATAAATTCATATAACTTTTACGTTTATGCATTCACATAGTTATTGCCGAATACAATACAAAAGCCGTGCAGACTTAGCTTGGTCCTGGTCTATTAATAGCGTAAAAACGACCGAATAGATTTGGATCATGCACAATGATAAGAATATGAAGAATATGTTTAAAATTCTTTATATATGTATATGTATATATAGTAAGGTACAATAAGTGTATTAAAATTAAAAGTGAGTGCATTATTCGCCAATAAACACTATGAACGAAACAAATGTAAAAACAATGTACCAAACTTTATTTAGGAAACAGAATTGAATTAAGAAAAAAGTCTGGTATAAAATTAACTTCCAAATTAATCAACTAAAGTGATGCAATGCCTGTTGAAATTACTGGAACTACTGGAGTTCTGAGGGCCTACCGCGAAAACCGAAATTCGCAAATTGCGGGGGTTTCTCTCTTTTTCTCCAATGAAGGTGTAATTATAGAAATTTTCGCGGTTATAGCCCTGAGGGGGCAGATCCATTATTTATACGGACGAATTCTCGGGCAGAGGTTAGTTAAGAAATTAACTTCCAAATTCATCAACTAAAGTGATGCAATGCCTGTTGAAAGTACTGGAACTACTGGAGTTCTGAGGGCCTACCGCGAAAACCGAAATTCGCAAATTACGGGGGTTTTTCTCTTTTTCTCCAATGAAGGTGTAATTATCTAAATTTTCGCGGTTATGATCCATTATTTATACGGACGAATTCTCGGGCAGAGGCTAGTTAAGAAATAAGGCTTTATACTTGTACTAATCTAAGAATTGATCTACTGATCTTGGAGTCTTTTCCTCATTTTAATTCCCATCTTCCAAAGGCACAAATTGGAGAAGATTAATTTTCAATCGCTTTTTTGTCTCATCTTTTTATTATTAAACGTGCCAACGGTTCAGCGTCAGCGAAGTTAAACATTAGAAAATCGTTTAAATGCCTCTCTATCGAGCTCGAACAAGAGCGACAGAGACGAAGATATGCAAAACTTCTTTGATAGTAACAGTAGGCCGGTGTTAAGATTTTCAGAGACTACAATTAGCCTTTTTTTTTAATACTACGTCGGTGGCAAACAAGCATACGGCCTGCCTGATGGTAAGCAGTCTCCGTAGCCTATGTACACCTGCAATTCCAGAGGAGTTACATGCGCGTTGCCGACCCTAACCCCACCCCCCTCGTTGAGCTCTCGCAACCTTACTCACCGGCAGGAACACAACACTGAGTAGGGTCAAGTGTTATTTGGCTGCGGTTTTCTGTAAGCCTACTTTCAATTCGATACGGGAAATAATTACCATCGTTGACACAACACTGATCGTTAGAAAACCTTATTCCCACGACATAAGCCCTACCTTTGTGCAGTTGTCGGTCCGTGAAGGACACGCTAAGTGTCATGAAGACGTGAGCAATAGGTTCAAACAGCATCTCTACTGTCCTTCGGTGAACCTTATGCCTTTTGTAATAAGGTCGACCGAAGGACAGTTAACAGTGTGGGCGATGGTATTGTGACCACTTGAAAGAGACAAATGAATAAGAAATGGGGCAGGTTTTATATAGGGTCAATTTGCTTTGATGGGATTAAATAGGTGAGTGTTAGAATAGGGATCAATTTTTTTACCTCTTTCCAAGTCTTCGAAAATTTCCAATCTAACACTTTACAAGAGTTAGTTAAGGGTTTGTAAATAAATTGGTACAGTTTTGTATGTAGGCGTTAGTGTTCAAACATGGGTTGTGTCCTACCCTATACCTTAGTAGCAAAGCCCTCAGCACACGGAACGTATGCGTAAGAGATGCGTAAGCGTATCGTAGTACGCGCGTAGAACAAGAGCGCTACGAACAACTTCAAACAAGTCCGCACACAAAGCGTCGTTGTAGCGTAGCCTATGAGATTTTTGTCGTTATTACGATGTCGTACGTATGTACGTAGCGTAATACACGCGTAAAAAATAAAACCAGTCTTCTCCGAGACCAGGCAACGCCGTCCTCGAAACGTCGAAGGTAAATTTAAAAAACTTAATACGCGATTAAGTCCCGTTTGTGTTAGTTCATATTGTGTAAAAATCGTGAAAGTTTAAATCATATATTCACATCATCATATATCAGTTTAAAAAAAAAATATATATATGTAATACAGTCAACAACCCTATTGGACGTACACCCTAATGTTCTTATTGTGCTTGTGTCTTTTTGTTTGCTTATTCGTTGCTGTATGTACAACTTTGTTTATTTGCGACAATAATACAGTATATCAACCTTGATTAATGACTGGCAGAAAAGATTACATTTTCGAGCACAGAATATACATACACATAGGTAGTAGTCAGAAAAAAATTAAAGTAAAAATCTCGGTGACACGACCGTGAAAACATCAACCTTGATAATGACTGGAAACCATTACACTTCCTCGCAGCTGAATGTCAAAATAAAAATACATGTAGTAGTAAAATATTTATAGGCCAGATGTCACCAAAGTTCCGCAAAACATTACGCAAACGCTTGGCCGAATGCCTGGCGCTATATAAAACGGGATGGCGAAGCGGAGCGGCATTATGAGTATTAAAATCAGATATTGATTTTATATTTATATTATCCTGTTTTTAGTACCAGTGCGCTTTTGTATTAGGGCGATCGTGATGCACAGACAGTGATATTATGTCAATAACAGATTTTAATAATCTGATTGCCGGGATAGGCAAAATCCGGTTGTACTTTACTTTTCTCAAACTTGCAAAGAAATATTGAAATTAGTACTTCAAATTAGGTCAGGAAATACTATTCATCCGGTGGGATGAGTGAAGATGATGTGTAAAGGAATTTCTTACAGCCTTACACGCCTAGGCCTATAAAGCAACGTTCTTTTGTTTTTAAACGTCAAATTGTGACTAACAAAAACAAAAAAAAAACAAAAGGTATACTAATGTAATGTGATATGATCTTAAGTTGGTCGAAATAAATGTTTTTTTTTTTTTCATTGCAAGTTTAAGAAAAGCACTACAAATCTCGGGGAGAAACGGGGTTGCCGGCCGCGTATCCCTATATCTACTTGGCCTGTAACCCCTCGTTTCCCGGCCTCTACAGTAATGTACTATTACTATTACTTACTTCGTTACATTGTATAGGGGTTCGTTTCGTTTCGGAAGACTCTACGATCGCCTTTTTTAACCTTTGACGCAAAAAGATGGGTGTTATACTTAAGTTTGAAGCCAATGACCGATTTCGATGCGTTTTTTACGTGCTTCTTAGCTGTTTAATAAAAATCGATCCAGCAGTTTTAAGAGTGTCAGCTCTTTTCCAAAATGATGTGAAGTATTCTCATGCATAGGATTTTCATTGGTTACAGGCCTGCATGAGACATGCACCAATATTAATAACTAAAACATAGTTAATTTTCATTGTTATTGTGAGCGAGGTAATATAGACGCAGTTTTCTTTTGTGGGACTGTAGACATATTGTAAATATCACTCTTCGGCAAATGTGTAAATATTCGATACTAAATTACTTATCAATCATAGACTTGTGGGAACGTAAACATTACAATAACAATATTAAATTAAATAAATATCTTACTCGTATTACAGTTACCTTAACCACAAAATAAACAGAAGGTAATACATACCTAACTTGCCCGACTCACTAGGGTTGCTTCTGTATTAATTTCGAATTTTAAAAAGGAGTAGGTAATATAAGTTTATAGACATACATACATCGATTTGTTTATAAATACATCTTATCATGTTTACATTCCTTAGACTGCATTTTGACGTACATGACAGTAGGTACCTAGTACCTAAGTAGCGGCGGGGACGTCAAATTAGCAACGCGCGCACAGCCCAACTAAGCTCTGCCCGAGAGTGCCCGAGAACGCCTGTAAGGCCGGCGCCCCACTGCTGCGCACGCTATGTACACGACCCACGTTCTTATACAAAATTTCGTGGGTTTGCCCACGGTTTATATTAAAAGGTGGGCCGTGGATGTAGCGTGCGCAGCAGTGGGGCGCCGGCCTAAATGTAACGCGTGTGTGCGTAAATGTCACGTCTGTGTGCGTGGCGAAAATGGCACTTTGTACTGAGCGGACTCTCTGCTCCGGCGCGCGCCGCCGATATTTATTTTGTGCCTAAACCTTACAGGCCAATTTCACACGGCGTAATTTTTGTGAAATTGAAATTTTATAATCGTTCACACGGCGTCTATGCGGGAAAGCCGTTTAGCCGAAATTTGAAAGTTTCCATACAAAATTTGCTGTCACTATGGTATTCGATAAAATCCAGTATTTTTTTAATACCACGTCGGTGGCAAACGTGCATACGGCCTGCCTGATGGTGAGCAGTCACCGTAGCCTATGACCGGTATACGGGAAAAATTAACGCCGTGTGAAGGTTCACACGGATAAACGGTGGTTTAGTCTGAGAGTAAATTATAAAACTTGTATCCTTGTCGATCAAAACAAAATGTTACTGAAAGAGTTACTGCATTTCAACTTTGAGTATATAGCAGAGTGAGATACGACAGTTTTTCAAAACAGTGGTGATATATAATTCGCCGAAACCACGCAGAATATGCCTAAAAATAACAAAATGAATGTATACTTACACCTGTTCTTCCATGACAAAAATGAATGGAAGCTTCAGATGTTCCAAAAGCGAATTGTTTACTAATCTCGGCGTGTTCCACCATCGTCCATTGCTGACTATCAAATCGTGGACCTTATTGCAAACGCCACAAGATCCATCTATGGTTAGTCAAATGTAGCCGTTGACCTTTTCCCTGATATGGCGCCGAAAATCCCGCGTATATCGGAGTCGTGTCAAATGGGATATAGCAGGATAAACAGATCCAAGGTCTTTTGGTTGAGGGGAAATAGAGGGAATAAATGGCGTGTGCAAGGTCAGTTTCGCGAGGAAAACATGCTTAGTGATATACGATACAAATAGTTTTTTTGCAAATCATACTTCAGTGACGTGTGCAAAAACAAAATAGCGTTTTTTTTGTACGTCGGTGGCAAACAAGCATACGGCCCGCCTGATAGTAAGCAGTCTCCGTAGCCTATGTACGCCTGTAACTCCAGACGACCCAAACCCCCCCTCGCCCTCGTTGAGCTCTGGCAACCGTACTCACCGACAGCAACACAACACTATGAGTAGTCTAAGTGTTATTTGGCTGCGGTTTTCTGAAAGGTGGAGGTACTTCCCCAGTTGGGCTCTGCTCTAGATCTGGAATGACATATACTGGCTGTGCCCTACCACACAAAGCGAGATGATATTCACAATGCCCATACCTCTCTTTTGGACGTAGTTTAAGGACGTACCCGGGTCCAAAGGACGTACACGGTTTTCTTTTGTCATATGCACGCGGGCCGTTTTATTTAAAGTTGTACATTCGCCAGATATTTCGGAGCACCCAAGACGCTCAAAAATATCTGAATATGCACTTTTACGACGTAATAATAAAGGCTTTGTTCAGCTACTTGTGACCTTGGCCGCTCCTATACCTGATGGCGACTGTCTTGGAGGATTCAAACAATTGGAGATGCCTTGTCTGTAATTTTCTATACAAAACAGTCTTCCGATTTTTGCGGAGGAGGGCACGTCAAATGTATGGCTGTTTGTACGTAACGTACAAATAGCCATGTCAGTTAAACGTCAGTCCATACAATTACAACACATATGACCATTGGTCTAGGTTTTCGACAGAAGGGTAAGCTCTTGGCGACTATAGTTGTTGAATCCCCCAAACCGACAGTACACTTGTCATGATTTATTTATGTATACATTTAAGATAGCAGTTAAATAATAATTATACTGTGACAACATTATTATGTTACCCCGATTAATACAGGGGTAGTTGGGAAAATAACATTATACTGTTGACAACACGGTAGTTTTAGCAAGTGGTGGGGACACGGTGAATGTTGGACAGGCTCGTTCACTTGGGTTGAGGCCGTCAAAGAGGACGCATCGTAATGAACTGGTTAGGTCAGAGTACCTGCAAGCATCCCGATTATTGTAGTAGTGACAGTTTAGAGTAACCATGCGAGAAGAAGCACTACACACTACACTTTGAGATTATTATGTTATTTCTACTCAGAACCACGAGCTCTTTCTATCCTGACAGGAGAAAGAAAAGTGTCCCAACGGCCCTATTCGAAAAATTAAATACGGAAAAGATAAGATAACGATAAGTTCTGTTAGATATCGTATTTGTACTTTGACGTCTATGACGCTAATAAAACGGAAAGAATGAAAATACAAATAACATAAAAATTCCCCAATTGATAAAAATTTGCCCAATTTTTGCGAACAAGTTAGTAAAATAGTAATACCTATTTTACATTGCTGCTATTTAAAATGGTGAATGCGCACTCGTGACTCGAGAAGGATATGACTATGAGGAAATTACAAGTAAATTATAGCTTTTTGTGAATGTCTACATATTGGATGTTATTGTTAGGTATAATACAGTAAAATATACTTCGAGGAAAGTCAGACATGTCAGTATTTCAACGAATCGAATGACAATTTATTTCCGTTTCTAATCTAGTTTTAAGTATTTCTTAATATTGACTGACTCACAAACAGTCATAATTTTAACAAGTGGTAAAATGTGGTAATGATTCAGTTCTTTTGTATTTTCTTCCTCTTCCTTTCGACTTTGTCCCCATAAAACTAGGAAATATAAACTCTAGTTATAATTTTATATGATCGAAGCATTAGCGAAGGTCCCCCCCCCCCCCTCCGTTTAGATTCGAGCTATCTGCTTTCGTATGACCGGACGTTCTCATCTAATACAAGTCGCAATTCTTAACCGATTTTTGTGAAATTTTGTAAGCAGATTAGATGATTAAATCGATTTTTTGTCGAGTCAGTTTTTGGAAATTTTCCAAAATGGCGGAGCCGTCATACATATTTTGTATGAGACGGCCGCTATCCTAGGAAACCAGAGCTTTACATAGACCAATACATTTCACGATAATTAAGAAACAATAACAGAGACTGTTGAGAGCTGTATACAAATCTGTGCCTTTGTTTTTTTATTTACCTGAGACCTATATAAAACAATGACTTTCATAAAAAATTTGAGGACCGGTTTGGCCTAGTAGGTAGTGACCCTGCCTACGAAGCTGATGGTCCCGGGTCCAAATCCTGGTAAGGGCATTTATTCGTGTGATGAGCATGGATATTTGTTCCTGAGTCATGGGTGTTTTCTATGTATTTAAGTATTTATAAATATTTATATATTATATATATCGTTGTCTAAGTACCCTCAACACAAGCCTTATTGAGCTTACTATGGGACTTAGTCAATTTGTGTAATAATGTCCTATAATATTTATTTATTTATTTATAAAATACTATACAAAAACATTCCCAGAAACAACACAAAACATTCGTGTTTTCACCGTAACCTAGATTTCCAAATACATCCAAGTAAAATAAGGATTGGGTTCGTTTCAAAGGGTCTATTCTGATCCCGAAACAAACACCTTTGAGCAATTCACCTTTGTTCAGAACTGGAAAGTACGAAACTTACCTTCATTTACTATATAGGAAAATACCTCTACTAAAACTATTGCTACGTCATTGGGATTATACAAAGCTAGTAAAACGTATACACAACTTTGTAACTTTAAAGGTTTTGAAACAGACCGTACTTCGTTTCATCGATTTATGCGTGTATGGACTATAATGAAATATGGCGATGTATACAAATGTCCACTGGAATAATTTCGTCGCTGTATACTCGTAATTTTGACAAAGTATAAAAATGTCCACGTGTATATTAGACGAAATATAAATATGTTGCGACAATAGATTAAAATAAAATATGACGATGTATACAAACATGATTGATAGATGATACAATACTATGATTGTAGACATTTTTATACTTTGATAATAGTCATTTTTATATTTCGACTTGACTAGACTTGAACATTTTGATATATTGTCTTTCTAATAATAGGACAAATTTATGTTTTAAAAGTAGACATTTTTATACATCGCCATGTTTCATTATAGTCCATACACGCATAAATCGTTTCTTGTCTTCGTCTCTTCGTTTTGATGTGGAATTCAATGAAACAAAAAATGTGATTTTTTGTCAAGTTTTGGTTTTATTAATCTCGTTATCAGGACCCCTCGAGTCGCGAAGCCATCGCGTAGTCTCTCAATGAGGATGAAGAGTGACGAGTATATGAGGAGTGCCTTTTCGAAAGGGTTTATCATTATTAGGGGGAAAAGACCTGTCTTAGCTGTTAAACTGACATATTCACTAACGTTTGCGTAACTTACTTTCTAAGTTTCTATACATCTCATTCGCACTAATATGCCAGTACGAGCGAGATGCATAGAAAGTAAGTTACGCAGACGTTAGCAAATACGTCAGTGTCAAACTCATGGTAAGGGTACTGGTCGCAAGAAATTTCCTCATGCCAAGGGGGGTCGCGTCATTACAAATAATTAACAACACTATTTTAGTATAAAGGAAAACTTATGTATGACCGTTTCGAATTGTTACAAGCGTTGTTCCATACAAAATTCTTTAATGTAATGTATTTTTCCCAGAAAAGCTACATGTTCGCTCGTAAACTGCCATTGTTTCTAAAACATGAGCTGGTGCTTAGCTAATTTTAGTTTATTGTTGGGCAAAGTATTGTTGTTTATAATGCTGTAAGCGGGTATTAGTTAACTAAAACACATTGCAAAATACCTTGACAATTCGTCACAATTACGGACGTGAAAACATATTTGGGGTATTTAGCACAGCCCAGCCGAAGGTGTTATCAGCAGATCACATATCAAAACCATGTTCTGCGTGCAATTTCTTCTGCGTATGATTTCCGTTATAAAATACTATCCCATGTCCTTCCTCAGGACTCAAACTATTTCTACGCCTCATCTAAATCGGTCATGCACTTATGAGAAGCATAAAGCAACAGACAGACAGTGACAATATGACAATAAACATTATAAAAGGTAGACAAAATGCATAATTTTTCAACTCATCAAAGAAATGTCAAACACGAAATGAAATAGTCCACCGAGGCAAAAGATTAAACCAACAATGGAGTTCGTTAGCGCGGCACTAGTGAAATTGATGCCGCGCTGCATGTAAATCGTATGCGAGTAATTGGAACCAGAGTAATAATAATGTAACTCGGGGCTCTGTGAGCTGTAGAACTCGCGTTAAGCTTTATAAGCTTAAAGAATTTAGAAATAAATAATACTTACTTCGTTGAGTTGAGTCATAATCACGGCTAACTCACAATGGTCTTAAGTACCATAGACTTCTTGTTGCGACTGCAACTTAATATTATATAAAAAACAATGCAGTAGCTAAACGCAGCCGTCGGGCTCGGCTATTATTCGGAGGCTTTTTAAAAGCACCAATAGGAGCGCTCCACATAATCTGTATCGCGGCCAATTGGAAGCATTTAAATCTAAACCTTTTGTACTGATCAAGTAAAATATTGCAAATCACTCTTTCATCATCCTCCATACTTTCAACACCCACTTTTCTACATTGGACCGTTTTGGCAAGAACCCTTGTAAACCAGTACCTTTGGGATGATTATACTTCACTTCATTATAAATCGAAGTTTTATTTAAGTCGTCGAGGCCCTGACCTGCACGGCGGCTACACTTCTAGTTACTTAAGTTATTCATGCCACATTTTCCAAAACACAAAACGACAGAAAAATTCTATCCATCTACCGAACCTGCTCACAAAATTTCTTGAGAATCGGTTGCAAAGTAAGACCAGCAGAACATTCAAACATCCGAAAGCTTTTTAGCCCAAGCTGAAACGCAGACCTTCGCTAACGCTAAGTCAATAATGAGGGATGTTTCTCAATCAAGCGAAAAATTCAAGGTGTTTTGTCTATATTTAGCAATCGCCTTTGAGTGAATATATACCGTGTTTTCTTTTTCGTTCATTTCAAGGGTGCATTTCTGAGCTTAAATTAAGTAACTTTCTCAAAAAAAATTAAAAAAATATTGTTTATTTCGGACCCACATAATCCATAGATGTAGATGTGTTAGTATAATGTATCTTAATAGCCTAAGGGTTAGTGTACACAAAGAAAAACAATGCAAAAAAAGAAAAAATAAAAAAAAACTAGAATTAAAGACACAATAAACAAAAGAACATTAAATACAATACACAAAAGAACATTAAAACACTTACAAAATATCTCGACTTTTAGGGCTACTTGTCCCTCCCTATCGTAACATTCGTAACAGCAGCCTAATATTTAATTAGGGGCTGTCAAGACGCTCGGCTAAACACCTCAGCATGCTGTTGCCACTGCCGCGCACTCGTTTCACCAGTGAAGCTATTCAAAGACACCGGTATTCTAATTAGTAATTAACTCCATTTCGGAGACAATCAGTAATTTATTTTTATCTTATAAGGCTCTTACGAGCGTATACACTTGCCTTAGGGCCGGTTTACATATTGATTAGTGTTTAGAACGAGTGTACACATTTGCTACTAAACGTAAATATGTATTATCGGACGACTGATATTCAAAATGACATTGATATGTCAGTTTTCAATGGTTTGGTTGAATTCAATGTAATGCCCGTGCTACGACAACGCTATACGCAACATTGAATTACTTTTTACAAAAAAAAAAATTATATAAAAAAAAAAAAATTTAATCAACTATGCCATTCAGTTTCCTTAAACGTACTTTACCTATACCCCGGAGTTAACCGAATTCAATAAAAACACGGTGTATAGTGTATGTCCACTGAACTATCTTTACACTACCTAGGACCTGAAATCGCGGCAGTTTCAAACATTTCGCTGATCAGATAGGTACCTATGTATTTCTAACTGAAAGATGGCCAACATTTTTTAGCGATTTCGAGGTTGGTTCTATAGCAAAACCACCTACGGTCCTACGTATTCACCAAACAAGTCGGGCGGGAAAAGACCCGATGGATGCTCGCTTGTACCTTGGTTTTTGGGGCGACCCTTGGCGTGGGATGTGACCTGCGTGGATACATTGGCTCCGTCCCACGTCCAGGGCTCGTCCCGAAAACCGGGGACGGCTGCAGAAGACGCCCAACTTAACAAGTGCCGAAAATATGCATTTTTAAAAAACAATTACATATTTGCAGCACTTGCAGTTGAAACCTTTGGGCCGTGGCCATCGGACACCAAACAAGTCGTGAAAGAAATTTCTCACAAACTTGTGTGGGTGCCCGGCGACCTTCGTGCGGGGGAATATTTCGCTCAGCGGCTAAGTCTGGCAATCCAACGGGGAAATGCAGCAAGCGTTCTGGGGACGGTGCCCCAGGCAACTCTAATGTAATCCAATTTAATGTACCTAATTTTGACGTGTAATTAATTACCTTTTTTGTGTTTAGGTTAGGTCCTATAAACAAGTCGTAAAAACTAAAAAACTCTGTATAATAAATTAATTGCGACTTGATACTAAAGAATAACAGTGACATCCGAGGGTCTCGCGTTTCCAGTGTTTCGCTCACGTGTAGAATTCCAATCAACCTCGTGTTTATTATTAACTATAAAACGGGACTTAATCCCGTATAATTAAGTTTTATAATTACCACCGACGTTTCGAGGACGGCAATGTCCCCGTGGTCTCAGAGAAAGACACCCGTCCGGTAGTTAATGTGTTACAATCGTGAAAGTCAAAATCAATCTCGTTTTCCCTCAATTTATTGTAAGAAATTGAGGGAAAACGAGATTGATTACCGACGATTTGTTACGACGATTGATTGAACGAGATTATATAAGGTGTACCTTAATTCGCACTGTTCATAATTCGCATGCCGTTCATGACCGTAAACAATTGACACCATTCAGGGCGTAAACAATTGGCGGGCGTCCAGACGCAGACCGTTTGTTGCCATTGTTACCGGGCGAATCACTGATGAAGACGTTGCAGATAAGCCTAGTTAGAAAATCGATTCATGTGTGTCGGCATCTCTTTTACTCCATAGCAAGAGTAAAAAAAACTAAACTAGTGGTTCTGTGAGCTGTAGACCTCGCGAGCATAACTTAAAACTGAATATTTATTCAAAATTTATTCTTTGCTGCATCCCATGTAGGACACACTGCTAAGTCGGCAGGCTCAGCGGCAGAGACTGCCGCCAAAAGTAAGCGCCTGAAATACTCTGCCTTGGTCAGTCAAGTCACCTACGACTTCGTGGGCGTCGCCGTCGAGACAGCCAGGCCCTGGGGGCGGGAGGCGCGTGAGCTCTTCCGAGAGCTTGGCAAGCGACTCAGGGAGAAAGGAAATGACCCCCGTTCTGAGTCATGGCTTGTCCAACATGTCTCCATCGCCATACAGCGGGGTAACGCTGCTAGTGTGATGGGGACCTCTGGACCCGGCATGGCTCAGAACGGGTTTTAGCTTTTTAAGCTTTAGGGTTTAAGGTATATACTTAGTCTAATTGGTAAATCAAATCAAAAATTATATTATGTATATTGTTAACATATTATATACTTAGATTATTGGAAGATGAGGTAGTTTTTAAGAATTCTCTAATTAAGTTTTTGACTGAGCACTGTTTTTATTCTGGATCTGATTTTTTTTTTAAGCATAGACCTGACATTTTCTAATCCATCAACAATTTATTTCGTTACTTTGCTTGACATTTTACGGACATTGGATAAATTAATTTATTGTATTTGACATTTTTTAAGTACAGACTTTTTATTCTAATTGTAACGCTTTTTATGAAGCGAACGATAATGAAAAGGAGCCATACAGCCACCCCCTTCTATTTTGACACGTTTTCAATATTTTGATGTTATTATTATAAGCGTGAGTAGTTTTGGTTATGTTAAGTTCTGTTTGTACTGAAGCTTGTGTTTATAATTTTTTAAAACCTATATGTGGCATTATCTATGACAAGGGACCTTATTGTCGATGGCGCTTACGCCTCACTGCGTCGCGCAGCGTTGTATATGTATCGGAGCATCGTTTATAACGGCGGAAGCGCCATCGACAATAAGGTCCCTTTTAATAGGTAACGTCACATATTATGTACGTGCATTTATGGCAAATATAGTAAGTTTGAGTTTACTTTTTATGGCTCAATTTTCATAAACTGAATCGACAAAAAAAAACAATAGAATCGTCGAACCTGCTCGACAAAAACACGAGAATGTAGAGTATATACGGATATATTACGAAAGCATTTCTGCCCAAGCTGAAAGGAGATCTCCGGTAACGCACGGTCAATCACACGCCACTTGGTGAATGGCAATCCGAATGAGAGCCACGAGAGTTTTGTGTATTTAGACAATTCAGAGGTTAATTGCCTCATTTCATAAATATAATATCAGTCACGTCAAATTCAAACAAAGATTCTTGATTGCAAGTAAAATTCAAATGAATTCGCAGCGCTGCAAGAGAGGAATCATGATACGTTTATACTCGTAGCTTCATAATTTACCTATTGTTAGATATGTAGGCTGCTACTTGAGACATGTCATTTCAATAAAATTTGTGCCAAAAACTTCACTATATGACACAGAAAGCTAAATAGAAGAAGTAGCTAAAATGGTTTGGCTCAGACCACTTGATTAGATTGGTATTGACATTGGACGACCACAATCGAGGTTAGAGCCCGATTTCAGGTCAATCAGCTATCAATAGCTCAAAATGGATATACTTAATTGAGAAGAACGGTAATGAAAGAAATCATACATGACATTGGACGAGCGAAATTTATCAAAAAATGGTTTGAATCCTATTCGTTTGGACCTATCCAACGACACTCCACACCATGTAGGGTTAAAGCGAAAAAAATTCATTCCCACTTTACGTTTTACTACTTTGTCGGGTTTATTGATGTATATATCCATACCAAAAGGGTTCCGTCCTTCCGTCACTAAAGAAGTTTGAGCACAGCTCCTCGAAAGATTCCTGGTTAACTACGGAACCCTAGAAAAGATGCCGACGACCATGCGAAATGGAGGAGAAACATTCCGAAGCAGCTGACGATGCAAGTGGTACAACCCGGATAAACGTTAAGAGAGAAACTATGCGAGTAAAGCCGGAAGCCCGTTGACACTCAAGACTTTTCTTCAATGTTTAAAACTGTCAACAGAGGGCGCTTTGGGGAGATGTGCAAAGCATTGTGTTCTACAATAAAAACGTGTAAGGTGTGAAATTTATGGCACAGTTACAAGTAGGTATAGCTACAGTTTCAAGACCAAATTAAGAGAATTTAAACAATCCCCCAGTTTAATCAGCAATGCGAAATACATTTAAATTAGCAAGTTAATATCCCGAGATTAGTTATTCCACGCCTCCGGTTGTTTCAATCTAAGGGCTCCTCTTCACGATGGCCCAGCGTAGGCCAGTCTAAGGGACGCAGCTATGTGGTGGAATGAGAAAGCAATATCACTTGCTCCCTCTAACGCATAAATGCGTCCCTTGGGCTGGCCTACGCTGGGCCATCGTGCAGAGGAGCCATAAATGGAGCTCTGAATGCGTGTTGAACTCGCGGGTATTGGCCTTAGATAACCTCTATTGTTTACTTTACATGTGGTTTTCCAACTGGCCATGCGTAAACTATAGTCTGTATCTTTAGGTATTTAAAAAAAGTTGAGGGTAGATAAAAAGATTACATGATCAAATAAAGTAGGTTTAAAGTCAGGTCGTTCAGTGACAGATCCAGGCGGTTTTGTATTTGGTTGGTTAATCAATAAATATTAAAACTACACGAAAATGTACAAATTGTTTGTTTACCTTTTTTTAAATACCTAAAGATACAGACTATAGAGGGCCTACCGCGAACCACGAACTAAGTTTTGCCTCTCGGTCGCACTTACATACGAGTGTACAAATGCGACAGAGAGGCAAAACTTCGTTCGTGGTTCGCGGAAGACCCTCAGACACCCCGGACTGCTTATTGTGAACATCAGAAATCGAAATTTCGTTATCTGCCTCCATCAAAGCAATAGCAAAAGGGAGACAACGATTTCAGATCTTCGCGGCAGGCCAGGCCTACAGAAATACAGATGCGTACACACAATATAATGTTCGAAATTGTACGGCAACTGTCATATCTCTTGCGTTACGTGACTGTGACAGCTGCCGCATAAATACATACATGACAACCGCGTGCATGCGTTGGTATACGCGAGTGCCGCGTATGTGTGTATTTGACTGGAGTTTAATAGTGTGTTTAAAACTTAAATAGTTAAATGACAATTGAGTCATTTTATTGTAATTTTTTTTAGTTAGCGTTGTTTATTGTGTATTGGCACAACTGTATTAGGCACGAGGACAAGCGAACCTGAGAAAATCTAATTAAAAAACGAACCACAATAAACCAATAACCAAACCACAACTCAGTTATATGCGGTTTCTAGCAAATTAACTGCAAATACTATTTAAAAATACACTTCAGGTCTTCGGGAAAAATATTAAATTCCTATCGCTTTTCTACATTCAAAAGTACTCACTTAGGTCTTGTGAATAAGGTTCAAATTTGTACATTTTAACGCAGGTTCACGAGATAAAGGAACTGGGTCGTTGTTTGAAGGACGTATGACTCACTCGGCCGTCCTGACCCGAAGTGACCCCGGTGATAAAAAACAAAACATCGAACACTCGCAATTAAATAAACAAGTTGACAATTAATGTGGAGGAAAATAGAAGAGTTTATATTCTGGAAATATTCCAATACGAGTACGTAAACCAGCATTATCTTGCACGAAGCACAAAAATAACAGACAGGATATTTGGAAAACAACTAGGGAACATATAAAATTATTTTATTGAATATTTTGTGACGTGTTTTTCCTTTATTGTGTTGGGAAACATACAGCATCAATAACACATATATCTTAATAATAAGAAGATAAAACATCATGCCCCAAAAGAGTTTCCACGTATATACAAGAAAAGTGGTCTGAAATTAAAGGAAGTATGAGATTAAAGGTATTAAGCTGAAAACAACACTTGGTGGAGGTACTGGAGAAGTACCTCCACCTTACAGAAAACAGCAGCCAAATAACACTAGACCCTACTCATAGTGTTGTGTTCCTGCCGGTGAGTAAGGTTGCCAGAGCTCAACGAGGGTGCGGGGTGTTAGGGTCGGCAACGCGCATGTAACTCCTCTGGAGTTGCAGGCGCACATAGGCTACGGAGGCTGCTTACCATCAGGCGGGCCGTAAGCTTGTTTGCCACCGACGTAGTATAAAAAAAAAACAACAACAGGTATCATTTTGTACAAAAATGCAGAAAAAGTAAGTAGTTACTTTACTATAGTGTGGAAAAAATGGGCTCTTAAGAGAAAGTGCCTTAAAACTTTAAGTAAGCTCATTTTATTTAAAGGAAACGTTCTTCTATTTAAAAAAAGAAACAATACTGCATTCAAACATTTTTTTTTTATCCGCTTGTATCACCCGGGAATGGAACTGATTAAAAACTCCACGTATATTCCATGGAATATGCGTGAAGAATATGGGGCATACAACCGCGAAAACTATACAGCAAAGTACATGAATGATATTTGTAAGAATAATAATAATAATAATAAAATGCTTTGTTGCACACTACAAAAAAAATGGTACAAAGTATGTAAAGGTATAAATATGTAGGTAACAACAGGCAACAGGAGAATGATAATTCTCTGAGTCTAATTGTTCCAGTTACTACAGCTACTAACTTATCCTATAAAAAGTGTACTCTCAACACAGATCTTATGACAGTTTCCAGGTAAACGATGGATTATTACTGTTCTGTAACATCGTCGACATTGCAATGAAAAAGTAATGGGTGGTGGAAAGAAATTACTCTTAAAACAAAAACAAGAATTGTTTCTGTATCTTTAGGTATTTAAATAAAAGTAAACAAACAAAGTAAATTTATTGGTTAACCAACCAAATACAAAACCGCCTGGATCTGTCACTGAACGAGCTGACTTTAAACCTACATTATTTGATCATGTAATGTTTTCATCTACCCTCAACAGGCGTAAGGAGCCATTTGAGGGTAGATTTTGTTTTCCTTTTTTTGAATACCTACCTAAAGATACAGAGTATAGTGTTTGTTAACGTTTTTCAGACTCTAATTAAAGTCGAAACTTGAGTTCTTTTCAACTTGTTAGAGACTCAAGTCTTTTATAGAGATATGAATCCTTATTATCAGAAAACTCTCATTACTTTTTTCAAAAAAAAAATGCAATACACATTGTCTTTACATAGAATTCATAAGTGATTTACATTATTACATATCAAACAATAACGTCTACTTTCTTTAGTGTTAATTTAGATAAAAACTATAAATTTGTTGACAAGAGTCCATTCGGAGGCTCGAGTCCTTTTGAGTTGAGCCTAAAAAAGACTCAATAAACGAGTCAACTCGGGACAAGACTCGGAAAATTTTAAGCACAGAGTCTTGTAAAAACGAGTCGAGTCTTTCAAATATAGACTCGAAAGACTCAAGTTCCTGCCAACACTAAGTGTGACGCCATCATTCGATGTAATATTTAATAGAACTCGTTCACTGTTTAACTACTTGCAGCAGTGGCAGCATGGTTCCATTTTTATCGCTTGTCACTATGCCCGTCACTTTCGCACTTACATACTTGTTAGAACGTGACAGGCATGGTGACAAATGATACAGCGCCGACCATCTTAGCCTTACTGATAGTCTATACTGTCACGAATGTTTCAAACTATCAATTTATTAGCTCATTCTAGTAATACTTGTACAATAATTATTATAAATGCTGCATTGTTATAAAATAGTTAGATTGAGCCATAATGATATGCTACAATTAGTAGGTCATCTTGAAATGCTGTACCTATTGTTTAAAAAAAGTTACATTCTGTCATAATAATATGCTACAAATTAGCAGGTAGTTGCTAGGAAGTATCATGTCACAATGCTATAAACTGAATTACAATCTTAAGAATTGTAAGAATGCTACAATTGTGAAATTGCTACGTATAATGACTATTACCATAGTTATGTTATGCGTTAAATCAAATTATTTTTATTAATGAAGAAATCGACCAAATTTACTTAATTAAAGTATGACGGATTAGTGACTAGCGCATTCGTGGATTAGCAAAGGGGTCATTCATTAATTACGTCACACGAATTTCTATGTTATTTTACCCCTCAACCCCTCCTTGTCACACTTGGTCACATTTGGCAAACCCCTCCCTCACATTTTTGGCAATTTTTTTCAACGAAATTGGCGAATCGAATTGGGTACTATTAAAATTTTATCAATATATTTTTGACAAAAGAAATATAAATAAAACCGATTAGGAAAGAAAATTAATCGCATAAAACGATTATCGTTCCAAAAACTCGTTATTTAAGAGGCTGTCAACACTCAATGTCCTTGAAATTGATGTTACTTAAACAGTTTTTTAAGAAAGACTATTTGTTTTAGTCAAGTAAGAAAAATATATGTTCATATTAATTATATTTCAAAGACCGTGGTTGTACTCGATACATGATTGAACGAAATCGGCTCGATAGAAAATAATTGCAAAGATTGGTCTTAAAAACACAATTAAACGGTTCTATGTCTTTATTGTTTAGACTTATGGGTCTGCAATTAAAATCACAATTTCAAAACATTTATATCTAAACCGTGGTTGAGTAAAAAATTACACAAATAATCCACTTTTTTTTATTTAAATATTTTTCTTATTATTCCCTTGCCCAGGCCCAGTAACATGCGACAGTGCTATCTCATTTACTCCGATACAAATAGACAGTGTGCGCGCTTTAGGTAATTGACAGCCTCTTAACTGTACAGCGAATAAAAATTAAACAAATTTACGGTTACTAATGAAGTCAAAGTGACATCACAAAGTTTGTGACTCCCCCTCCTCCTTGTCATAACATGTCACATTTTCTTGACCTAAACGTGTGATGTAATTAATGGGTGACCTTAAAGTAATATTTTTGGTTTATTAATATGGATCTTAAGGTAGCACCTGAGTCTATGAATTATATAGCAATTGTGAGTCAATTCCTTCACATCCCTTCGCGTGACAGTTGAATATCAGAAACATCCTGGTTAACTTGGTCACGGGACACACGAGCACGTAATAACAAAATTGACCTAAATAGGATAAGGAAATAATCCCATTCTCATCTGACTACTCTTATGAATTCATATCGTCACACGCTCACGGCTACGGGCTATAAAGAGGTGCATGTGATTTTTAGGGTTCCGTTGCCAAATGGCAAAAAACGGAACCCTTATGGATTCGTCATGTCTGTCTGTCCGTATGTCATAGCCACTTTTTCCCGAAAGTAGTTTTTTTTAATAGGTCATAAATGGTACGGAGCCCTTCATGGGCGAGTCCGACTCGCACATGGCCGCTTTTTCTGTACTCATTTTATAAGGGTCTTTGTACTTTGTTTTCCTCTATAGTAGTAGCCGTCCGCAAATCATCAGAAAATTAGCGTTTGTACGCGACAACGGTAGACAATTTCATGGAATGCTCCTGGAGCGGAGATTACAACCAATGCTATTGGTTGATTCCCCACATCTCCGCTCCGCGTCAGTGGCTGATGTGACTTTTTTATACTAACAGCCTTCTAAATATAATTTATATCGCTGCAATAAGGACTACGTATAGTCAAAAAATTGTGTAGACAGTACTCATTGTAATAAGAAACAGGCTAATTTTCCATTGTATACAGTATTTACATCTAGGTTACGAGGTTACAGGCATTAAGTATCAGTGACAATACATGAACACTTTCTTTTTTTAAACCAGCGAACATCGATATGAACCCGTTAGGAGTGTGGCAATGACACGGTCAACATGGACGTATGTTGCTGAATCATGTGTACAGACAAAAGACGAGTAAATAATAAAGAACTGTAATCCTTACACGACCGAAAGTTCAGATCGGGCTCCTGGACTTCAGTTTACAATTAAGTATTACGCGATGCCACGGTATAAAACCATAAGCCATTTGATGATATGTTGCTTTTCGGTGAAAGAAAACATCGCGAGGAAATTCACATTAGAGTCTGTTCGGAAAGAGTCGTGGAATGTATTGGGCCCCATACATTTCAGGACTCTTCTCTTTCCGCACAGATTCTACGGACATAAATTAGAAAGACATGTGCCCAGCAGTAAAACGCACGGTCAGCTGCAGAGAGTGGTATACTTTACTACACATAGTCTGATCCGCTACTATTGTAATGTAATGTGATGTATGTGTACATCATTAATAATAAATATGAATATGAATATTGATTGACTGTATCACTCTTTCTTATTTACTGGTCTGTGGTAAAGACAGTTGATATGCGCGTTGAACGAGCCTCTTCCTTCAAGGAAATGCCGGGTCAGGGGTGAACGCCATTTCGAGGAAGTACGAAGTTACGTAGTGAACGGTCTGAACGGATAGGAGGGATGGGCACTAGACGGTCGTGAATCATATGCTGTTTTATACACTAATTAATAATGGGTCGATCAAGTAATATATCAACCGTGAGGGGATTTTACGGCCATTTGCCAAGGGATTGACTCACTCTGGGGGCCTTAGAATCAGGGATCTAGGATAACCTCCCTATAGTCCTTTCTTATAGTCTTATTCGCATGAATTCTTGCTCCCAAGTATGCCAGACTAACTCTCGGTATACTTGGGAGCAAGAAGGATTTTAAGGCTATTTACTCGTACTAAGGGATTGCCTCGCTCTAGGGGCCCTAGGATCAGGGATCTAGGATAACCTCCCTATAGTCCTTCCTTATAGTCTTACTCGCCTGAATAATGTGTATGCCCGACCAACTCTCGGCATACTTGGGAGCAAGTAGGATTTTACGGCTATTTACTAAGGGACTGACTCTCTCTGGGGGTTCTAGGATCAGGGCTCTAGGATAACCTCCCTATAGTCCTTCCTTACAGTCTTACTCGCCTGAATAATGTGTATGCCCGACCAACTCTCGGCATACTTGGGAGCAAGTAGGATTTTACGGCTATTTACTAAGGGACTGACTCTCTCTGGGGGTTCTAGGATCAGGGCTCTAGGATAACCTCCCTATAGTCCTTCCTTACAGTCTTACTCGCCTGAATAGTGTGTATGCCAGACCAACTCTCGGGATACTTGGGAGCAAGTAGGATTTTATGGCTATTCACTAAGGGACTGACTCTCTCTGGGGGCTCTAGGATAACCTCCCTATAGTCCTTCCTTATAGTCTTACTCGCCTGAATAATGAGTACTTATGCCAGACCAACTTTCGGGATACTTGGGAGCAAGTAGGATTTTACGGCTATTCACTAAGAGACTGACTCTCTCTGGGGGCTCTAGGATAACCTTTCTATAGTCCTTCATTATAGTCTTACTCGCCTGAATAATGTGTATGCCAGACCAACCCTCGGGATACTTGGGAGCAAATAGCAAATACCCCATAGATATAGTATAGGGTAACGTATAATTGAAAATAAATGAAAATTAGACATATTTACGTGATTTCTTCTATCGATCCAACTTTTACCTTTTAGGGTTTGGGTTGGAGTCTGTACTTGTAAATATAGTCTGATTTCCGTGTGAAAACGTGTACAAATTCAATATAAAAACGATTTTATTGAAGGTGACTGTCCTATGCAGAATGCAGAGCATCGACCTAAGCAAAGCACGCAATAGCAAGTCATATACAAACTATCAATTTGAGAGTACGCGTATTTAATGACAATTCAAAACTAGAGTCAGACCAAGCTAAGTTGGCAGCGATTTTGATAGCCCAGCCGGTGGAACTGTTAAGTAAACGTCATAATTTCATAGAAGTTTGACGTTTAAAATAACACCTGCACTGTCTATACTCTGTATTTTTAGGTATTTAAATAAAAGTAAACAATTTGGAATTTTTCTGGTAGTTATAACATCTATTTTATTGATTAACCAACCAAATACAAAACCGCCTGGATCTGTCACCGAACGAACTAACTTTAACCTACATTATTTGATCATGTAATGTTTTCATCTACCCTCAACTGGCTTAAAGAGCCATTTGAGGGTAGATTTTGTTTACTTTTATTTTAAATACCTAAAGATACAGAGTGTAGGCTGTCAAAATCGCTGCTAAATTATCATCTACCCTCAACTGGCTTAAAGAGCCATTCGAGGGTAGATTTTGTTTATTTTTATTTAAATACCTAAATATACAGAGTGTAGGCTGTCAAAATCGCTGCGAACTTATCTTAGTCTGACTCTAACGATCGTGTTGTGCCACTCACAATGACTATGACTATAGATTTCTTAGTTATTTTGGCCAAGACCTTTTAAATTGAACTCGCCTAAATGTACCTTCGTAACCTTGGTCAAAATATTATGAAACTTTTTGAATTACTTCAACGACTAGCACTAAACGTAACAAAGAATGTAATAACTTATAATACATAATCCGACGACCATTGACGACGTTAGTGACGACCGGTGTGGCCTAGTGGGTAGTGACCCTGCCTACGAAGCTGATGGTCCCGGGTTCAAATCCTGGTAAGGGCATTTATTCGTGTGATGAGCATGGATATTTGTTCCTGAGTCATGGGTGTTTTCTATGTATTTCAGTATTTATAAATATTTATATATTATATATATCGTTGTCTAAGTACCCTCAACACAAGCCTTATTGAGCTTACTGTGGGACTTAGTCAATTTGTGTAATAATGTCCTATAATATTTATTATTATAATGTGGGTAGGTTTAGTCAGATCAAACAACTATGAATACAGCAAAGCGTTCTAATTTCTATAAATGAGATAACATCTAGGATACAGGATTTTAAATGCTATGCTACAACCCTGCAGATTATTGACCGAGCGAAGCGAAGGTCTCCATTTCAGGTTAGACAAAATTTATTTCAACCGATTCTCAAAAAATTACCTAGGTAAGAGGTCATATAAACAACATAAAACTCTTTTGTCGAACTAGTTTACGTACATCTTTGCCAGGAGATAAATATGACCGCGGCCGGCAGAACGTCCCATTTTTTCGCTTGTCATAAGGACGTCTTGACAGGTTATTCGTATAAAGATACAAGTAAATCTCGCCCTTATGGCAAGCGACAAAGTGGGACGTTTTGCCGGCTGCGGTCACAAATAGTAAACAAACTATATATCTATCAAAAAAAAAACAACAAATGTTATCTCACCCTCGCCTTGCGAACTTCACCCGGCATTGCCGATAAGGCATACGCCGATTTACGTAATCAAATAACACGGTAATCCTGCGGTCATATGTCACTTGTCACTCACTGATAACCGCGCGCACTGCTGATGATGACACACACTACGAAGTTTTATAACCTATTTAACACGAAAACGCAATTTTTAGGTCCATCGTTTAACTGAAGCGATTGGTAAGAAGTAAGAACCTGAGAAGTTATTAGGTTGGCTTTTATGTTAAGTTAAAATATCAACCGCCTGAGATAAATGGTAGACGTATATGAAAACACACTGTGTTTTTACCCACACACTGACATAGGGGAGATTCACAACTAGAATGGCCATTTAAAACGCACACATGACGGCGTGCGCGCACGACAGTGCGCCTCGGTGGTTCGTCGCGGAATGAGTTCCCGTTGCTTCCTTGACAAAAACGTCTGGGAGTCTAATTGTGTCTCATTCCGTATCCGTGTTTCAGTTCCTGATCGGAGATGCGGTAACTGACCGTGACCGGATTCCGTGTTTTGCTGTTTTCCAATCAGGTTTTTTGTTTTGTAATGACGTGCAAATTTCAGTTGTAGGTTTTTTGGGAACAATTTTACACAGATCGACCTAAGTAAAGCCTGTTCTGTGGGCACTAGGCAACGATATACATACTTATGCTGGTTGTAAGAATACTCTACGACGCGCCCTTCGAAATATGACATACGATGATACAGAGAACTTACTAATAGTCGTAAAATGATTACTTACTGCACTTTGATATAGAATACTTAAATAAGTTATTTTGTAAAGGTGATAAGATTTATAGTGTACTATTTGACGACCGGTTTGGCCTAGTGGGTAGTGACCCTGCCTACGAAGCTGATGGTCCCGGGTTCAAATCCTGGTAAGGGCATTTATTCGTGTGATGAGCATGGATATTTGTTCCTGAGTCATGGGTATTTTCTATGTATTTAAGTATTTATAAATATTTATATATTATATATATCATTGTCTAAGTATACCTTACTAAAATAACTACTACTACTACTACACTACTACTACTACTATATTACTATTATTTAAGTATAGCTTACTGTGGGACTTAGTCAATTTATGTAATAATGTCCTATAATATTTATTTATTTATTTTTATTTATAACTATAATTAAGTGAATAATTACAAATTAATTAATATTGTCCTGTTCTGCCTGAAACACAGGAACTCCTAGTTCAGGTATTTGTAAACTTATCCTTAGTCTTTTAAGAGCTACCACTGTACAACACTTTTTTCAATAAATTATTTGTATAGAAAACCTATGGGCAGATCGCGAAATTTATCATACTAAGGGTGTGTCATGATGATATGAAACAAAAACTTCATGCCACGTTGGTCATGAAAAATATGAAAAACACTGTTTTAGTGATAACTGTTTGCTTGAAATTTATAAACAATTGATATAAGACTTGTTTGTAATTATTCTGACGTAAGTGGCGGCATCGTTGACAATTCGTGTGACTCATTCTATTTATAATAATGGCTTAAGGTCATAAAGGTTGTAACTACTGTTTTTTTTTGTGTTAATTACAAAATATAACCGGAATTTAAGCGTTTTTCAGTACTTACTGGGTATAAGTGCTTACCTAATATCGGTTACAAAAGATCTACAGGTTAAGGCATATCATTGTATAAGGACTTGTGTCCTGTTACAATTAACACTCTTAAAACTTAAACTTACAATTAACAGTCTTGTCTTGGGAAAAGTTTACTTAAAAAAAAAACATTATAACTACTTACGAGAATTTCACCGGTCTCTTTCTAACAACCATATTTATTACAAAGAGAAGCAAACGGCGAACTTGTCGCTTTACAAAACGTGACCCTACCGGTACCGACCCTGGTGCTGTTATCAAATAAGGAAAATCGATTAGTCTTCTAACTAGCTGTAATCTAGCCCCATAACCCAGCTAATAGCAATTACAGAAATGATTATATAATATATAGTGAGGAAAAGACAAGAAATTTGTTTAAAAATATGTATTTAATTTTAGTTCAAAAAGACTTTAGTGAACTCGGCGCCGTCGGATGGACAAAAACTGCTTTGGACAGAGAAGCATGGCAGTCTTTGGTGTCGGAGGCTAAGATCCACTTCAGGTAGGGCTGCCATCCGTCCGGGTTTTCCTGGATTTGTCCTAGTTTGGAGGCCGTCCGGGGGGGCTGTCAAGAAGTGTCCGGGGAAAACCCGGACACTTTTCATGTAAGGAAGCACATTAAAACTACACGTAAAATTAAAGGTCTTGTTTTCTAAAAATATTCTTTTCGGACTCGTCCGGAGGAAAAATGCGATTTACGCCAAATGTCCGGGTTTTTTTGAATCTTTGTCCAGGTTTGGCGAAATTCGAGATGGCAGCCCTAATTTCAGGTCGCCGCGCCACACCAGTAAGTTTTTTTTTCTCTGTCACAAGTCATTACAGAAGAGTTATCTTGAAAAATATTACATTTAATATTGACAGTACAGTGCCGAATACGTTATAGATTATACTTATTAATTTTGTTGCAATCGACCTGAAAGAACTATAAGAAGATGAAATTGAATGAAGGAAGACGTCCAAGCAATGACCACTATCCCAGTAACTGACACATTTAAACTGAAGTCATTAACAGAAGAAGTGACAGTAAGTATGTACAGTCAAGGCATTTAATTGTTAGACATTCGCAAAGCAGGAAGGTCAAAAATTGTGACATGTCAAAGCAACGTCTAGCTAGCTCTTATGGTGTTAATTTGCTGTGCGATCTTGAACCTTACGTGAGTTGGAAATTTTCCTTAACTGTACTTTCAAACTGTCTTTAAGTATAACATGTGCAGCATCAGTATTTTTAGAACTTGTGCAACATGTGAGGACATGTGCACTTGTACACTCTCGGCTTGAACAATGCTGTTTTGAAAACACATTGTTATTCATTATTTCCACGCGCCGTTGGCACAGATGTCGCGTTCTTGAATTCTCAACAGGTACGGTCGCGTTCACAAACATCTTTACAAGCCATCGGCCTCTTTGCGTTCTACAAATGTATTTACACGACCTTATTGTCACTGTCTTAGAGGCGTGTAAATATATTTTCTATACGCGTCGACTTGGTTGAATTAAGGCTTTGTATACCAAACTGTAATCGCATACTATTCACGACGGGCTCCCGACTCTACTATAATGACTTATTTCGAAACGCTTTAGTGAATTGTAATGAATTCGACCAATTGCGTGTAGCCGTGGTCAAGAGGAAAATACATCAACGCGCTACTATTTAATGAATAAGAAGTGCGTTGATGTCTTTTCTACTATAATTTTATCTACGTAAGTATCTTAACTTACCTAATTTTGTTTAATTATTTTAGTTGACACGTAGAAAAAGTATTGTATTGTATACAATATTTTCAATCTCATACCTACTTGGCTTAACACGGAACTAGACTGAAAAGCTCTCTGTTATATCACGATTGTATAAAATACTATTTTGTAAAGTTGGCTTGTAAAGATGTTTGTGAACTCGACTATACTCACAGAAATTCTTAACTGACCATAGGTGTGTCCTATGCGTCAGTAATAAGGTTCACAATCAGTTAAAATTGTTGGGGCTGGTAGGTATGCCGATGGATTTAGCATTTATTTCAGTCATAATACTGGACTGGTAGAGAATGCCTCATGGCATTAAGTCCGCCTTTTGTACTATAAGGTTTTCTTTTGTGCAATAAAGATTAAATAAATAAATAAATAAATAATAAGCCTATATCATTTGTAAGTAATACAATAAAATTAATCTTAGGCTAATGTAATGTAATGCTTGTACTCAAGAGAATAGCTTATTTTACCGGTACCCGCGCTACCATTTTTTACCCACTTTTAAGTGCATAAAATAGTAATAATTTTATAGTGAGTGCTATTGCTTCTTCACTCTACTTTTTCCTAGAATTTCTAATAGGTATCTAGGCAGTGTTTTATGTAGTTATACTGATATTTCGGTTCGTATTTCTCTTCTAATTCGCTATTTAATAAGGTTTATGGGGGCACCGCCGGACACAGGACATGTCATCCATTTGACTCAAATAGAGATAATATCCTTTAATTCCTATAACTTTCAGAGACTAAATTGTAGCGTAAGATAATGAAATTGTACAAAACCGCACCAAGAAAAAAAAAATCCATTTTAATCATAATAACGCATACATTTTACGCACAATTAAAAACTATTTTCATGTGTTCCACAAGGTTATCCATCAAGATAACGGTGAAACGTATGGCGTAGCTGATAAAATTTCACTTTTACACGTAACGCCTATTGTTGTAGTTAAACAAAAGAAAATAATAGTTAATTATTCATTGAATGTACTTTGAAATCATTATCTTGCTTACAATCTTATTTATCTAGGTAGGCTGGCACGACCGGCCGTGACACGTCGCGTGCTAATTGTTGCATCTTTTTATGGTGATGACGTTATGACCTACTACTCCAAGAAAGTACCTGATATTACACGTCTTTGATGTAAAACCTTTGAATATTTCAGGGTGTTACCACACCAATCGATCGATGGCATCGATTGACGTCGATACAGAGCAGTCGACGTCGATAGATGCTATCAATCGATTGGTGTGGTAACACCCTAACGTGGTTGCAAATTTTCTGATGGAACTTTAATCCGGGCTCGCAGGGTTGCTGTGATTAAAATTGCTGTATTCTTCTCGCATTTCGAGGTCTTTCTACTAGATGTTGGTGCCCTTTAGGATATTATGATCGCAAAAAGGATGGGATCCGGTTCTGGCCTTGGCGTGAAAACCAAAGCGGATCTTCAGCTAGAAACTACGAGTACTACGACCAGATCAATACCTTAATTCTGTACGAGTGATAACTTTCGACTTGAAAATTAGGTGTTCATACGTAAAATAATTCTTACCTTTTCGCTATCAGTCGGCAGCGTTCCATATCCATACCAGCTCCTAGCTGTCCTCAACCTAGGCTCTTCTTTGGGCGAAAGCAAGCCACTTCCCCACCGAACCACGCCCTCAGCTATAGCAGCTACTCCAGGAGTTAAAGGACTCCTGTTTGGAGATTCTGGAGATTCGAGCCCTTTCTCAGCTACGGGGGGTAAAGACGGACGAGCGGAGCCTGTCCTTCGTTCGTATAGTCTTTTACAAGTCTCCTCAAAATTGTCTGTTTCGAGTAAAGCCTTTTTATCGCTTCCCCGTTTGACTTCAGGTTTGACATCCTGCTTTGGTCGTTTAGGTTCCTTCTTACTATCATTAGAGTCTTGTCGGCTTAAGAAAGCTTTCTTAAGACTCTCAGTAGAATCCTGTTTAACGACTTTCTTCTTATCGTCTTTTAAGAGTCTCTTCAAGCTATCGGCGGATTCTTGCTTCTTTGTTGTGTTCAGTGAATCAGTAGTTTTGGAGATGAGGAGCTTAGGGTACTCGTAGTCGGTGGGAGGGTTGAGTTCGAGGGAGCGGCGGTTCTTGCGTTTGTCGGCGGGGGCTATTTGAGCCTTGACGGGGAGGAGGCGGCGCGGCAGGAGGCTGCGGTGGTCAGCGAGGGGCGACTCCGGACGCAGCATGGTGGGCGGCGGTACGACGCGGCCGCGGTGAGGAATACCCCTGGAACAATGGAATAGACCGTTAGTTTATAGGCATTTAGACAACATCACTGAACGAAGATAAAAGAGTTACAGGGAAGACAGGATGAAAAATATGTTGTAATTCGCGCCTTTTTCTACTGACAAATTGGTTTGTAAGTCAAGTCTAAAGTTTCGTTTTTCTCTTTAAAATGTTAGAAATACCTAACGAATAGCAAGTGACGCTTTGGGCTACGGTTAATGCACGACTTGTACCCTGGGTACATAATCTGAAATGATGTCATCATATATAACAAATACAACAATACGAGTACGCCTGTCATAATGCAGGCAACTTTTCGAGGGCAATTTGCCAATCTAAGAAAAATATGGGATAAAAATGGCCGTTAGTTTAATACAAAGTATGGTTGCTGGCACGGGCACAACTTCATGCAAGTTTCCTAATTGAGAACTTACGTATAAGAGCAAATAAAATCGGTCACTATATGTGGTAATTTTATGCAATATTGTGACCCGTTTTCTTTCCGATTAAGCAGAAATAGAAAGAATAAACGGGCAATTTAACAGAAATGTTTCTCATTGTATTTTTTTAAGATGACCGTTTCATTTTCATTCTAAATAGTTATCTCACTTTATATTCGATTCGAATGTATTTAAGCTAATAGCAAAAAAGATCATATTAATAGATATGCGATATTAGGTAATCGTAAAATACCAGAAATTTCATAGAACGAATACTTATTACAGTAATTATTTCTTGAAATACTACGAATACTATGTTAAGTTCTCCCTGAACTGAGATTAAAGATTAACTTTAAAGCACGGCTGGGACGGCCTTTAGTTTGGGACGCCACATGTGTGGATACCCTTGCGCCGTCCCACCTCCCAGGGACCTCGACCAAGGCCAGAGGGCTGGTTCTTTCCTTGCCCAGCGAATTGGCATCGCCATACAGCGCGGTAATGCCACCAGCCTTCTGGGCACCCTACCATCGGGCGACGAGCTAGCCCCCATTTTTTATTTGTAAATATATGTATTTAGATATGTTTCTTTACTTTAGTTATATTCTTTTTTGTATTTTTTAGCCTGAAAATATGTTTACATAATTTATTGTATATTAACCATGGCTATGCCCCTACGTTTGAATTTTTTCGATTTTTTTACTTTAAAGCATGAATTTGGAAAAAAACATATATTCTCGTTTGGTTGCATTGACACTAACATACAGTTTTATGTTTTTCACTAATTATACACAATTAAAAGCACTTTGTCACTTTCCAATCTGTCAAGTGTTGACAAGCTGCACGCGAAGATTTTGTTCAGCGGCATTGAAATAAACTTTCGCGCAACTAAGCGTAACGTAAAGGTTTTTTTGTACTATTTTTTGCCAAGATTACTTAAAGAAGAAACTCTTTATTCTTAAACAAATTTTACGATATACGCCATACTTCGGTGTTTTGTTTACCCTGGCCAAAAAAATACGTCAAAGCTGTAAAAAAATATTTTACATTTCTAAGCACATTTTGAGCTTACTGGCTATTTTTAGATCATAGTTTTTTTTAGTACTACGTCGGTGGCAAACAAGCATACGGCCCGCCTGATGGTAAACAGTCTCACGGAGCCTATGTACGCATAGAATTGGTGTTACATGCGCGTTGCCGACTCTAACACTTCGCACCCTCTTTGAGCTCTGGCAACCTTACTCACCGGCAGGAACACAACACAGGAAACACAGGAACAACACAGGAAGTTTGGTAATTATTTTACAATAAACAAAGTTATACGAAATCATACCCGCTAAAACCAGTTGACTTCATCGATTCGAATATTTCGAATCCTGGCCGCGTAGCCAACGTTACAATCGTTAACGCTCCATAGCGTATCGTAGTCATCTCTCTCTATCACTCTTCTTTATTAGTGCGACTGTGACAGTTGCGTTTCGTTCGCCACGGCTGTTTTTTTTAACTTTCGCTCGATAGAAAAAAAATCACCAACATTATTTATACGCACTTTACAAATTTGTGAAAATTGTAAACTAAAGCTATAAATATGAAATTTGCTTGTAATAATTTTTGAAGTGAAAACTTCTTTAGCGGCGCTGTGCACTTCTGTCATGGGGAAAAAATGTTAAACTCGCGACAGGTCACGTGACCGACAGATTCGACAGATTGAAAATTCGTAAGACGGACACGTGACCTGATTGAAAAAGTCCATGATGGTTCTAATGTTAAATAATTGTAACAGTTCAGAAGTGTTAATTTTTGAATATAATATAAATTATCATGTTTGTGTACGAAAGCGCAGAAATCAGAAATCAGAAATCAGAAATTTTATTTGCTTAAAACATGGTCAGTACAAAGGTATTATAACAGAGGTATTAAGTTTCACATGTTTTGTCAGTAAAGACATGCAAATATATAAACTTATTCTAAACTATTATTACCAAACCATAATCAATTTATTAATTAACATAGGTACTTAATAGCTACGGGCAATTTCATTTCTCTTCAAGAATTCGTTAACAGAGTAAAAACATTCCTCTAGCAACCATTGTGAAAGTTTCCTTTTCAGTTCCCCTAAGGACAAGTTTTTGAAACTACTCGGAAGAGCATTAAATAATCTGACGGCCATCGGATAGCAACTGTTTTTAAATAATTTTGTTTTTATTTTAGGCAAGTACAAGTTATTTGGGTAACGGGTGTTGAAACTCCACACATCACTCACTTTCTTAAATAGGTTTGGATTTGTCTTTACTAAAACACACATTTCGAATATATACAGTGATGGCACTGTTAATAGTTTAAGCTCTTTGAATAATGGTTTACAAGATACATGTTGTCGTACGTCACAGATACTGCGTATGCATTGTTTTTGTGCGATAAAAAGTCTATTTATATGCACCGAGTTACCCCATATCAAAATCCCGTATCTAAGTATCGAGCAAACGTAGCCATGATAAGCTTGAATAGCAGTTTGTCTATCCGTTACTTTTGTCAAACGCCAAAGAGCAAAGGCAAAGCTGTTTGTTTTCCCACATACTTTGTCGATGTGCGATTTCCAAGAGCACTTATCGTCTAAAAGTATTCCAAGAAATGATACTTGGTTGCTCTCTACTAAAGTTTTACCGTCATATTCAACTTTTAGGTCCTGTTTTTTGCCATATATGTTGTGAAATTGCACATAAGTAGTTTTATTAATATTTACATTCAAATTATTACATTTAAGCCATTTAATTATTGTATAAACAGTATTATTTATGTCATTATTATATTTTTCATTGTTATAATTATCATTAAGGGGTACTATCAAAGAAATGTCATCTGCAAATAAAGTGCAATCGTGATTTGATACATCAGGTAAGTCGTTTATATAAATGAGGAATAGTAATGGGCCTAAGATGCTACCCTGGGGGACACCTACTCTATTATGTTTATTTTTGGATCTTACCAAACATAGTTCGTTTTTATCGGACAAAGTGGTTATTTCAACATGTTGAATTCTATCGCAAAGATAACTTTTCAGCCATTCATTGGTTTTACCACGAAGACCATATCGGTGACATTTAAAAAGAAGTAATTTATGCTCCACGTAATCAAAGGCCTTACTCATGTCAAAGAAAACACATGTGCATGGCACTTTTCTATCCACGTGTTGTAATATCTTATGGACTAAGTTGAAAATCGCTAATGTAGTGGATTTTCCCTTTTGAAACCCGTATTGCTCTGGTTTTAGGACATTGAATTTATTTATAAAGCTTAAAATACGGGAGTGCATGGCTTTTTCGAAGACTTTCGATATGACGGAAAGTAGGGCTATGGGTCTGTAGTTCTCAATATTATGCTTGTCTCCTTTCTTGTATAAGGGTTTAATGACAGATATTTTTAATTTCTCCGGAAATATACCCCTTTCCAAAGATATGTTAATAAGATGAGTCAGCACAGGTGTTATTACCTGAGCTGAGTACTTTAAAATAGTATTGGGTATTTGGTCAAAGCCCACAGAACTAGTATTACGTAAGGACATAACATACTTATAGACTTCATCATGGCTCACCGGGTTCAAAAAGATGCTAGAGATTACGGATTCTATAAGGTATGGATAAGAACAATTTGTTCCCTTATTGCAATTTGTTGAATCAACAAAGTTATCATTAAATACATTCGCAATGGTATTAGGGTCCGTGATAATTGATTCGTCATGTTTAATATTATCAAAAGTCTTATCCAAAATTGATTTAATATTATGACCGGTGTCTTTTTTTATTAGAGTCCAAGTTGATTTACATTTATTTCTACTTTGGTTGATTACTTTTGTATTCTGAATTTTTTGGGCTGTTAAAATGCATTTTTTGAGTAACTTACTATATTTCAAGTATTTCAGCCTAGAGCAGTCATTAGGAGAGGAATAATAACTGAAACGTAGTTTTCTTTTAGCGGCTGTGGATTTTTTTATGCCTTTTGTGATCCAAGCACTCTGTTTCTTTGTGTTTGTTATTCTTACTCGTACAATAGGGAAGCATAAGTCATGAAGAAGGGTGTACATTTCGTGAAAGTTGTTAAATGCAGCATTAACATCCTGCTCATTAAATGCTTCAGCCCATGACAAGCTATTCAAATATTTAAGGAATTTATCAACATTCTCTGGACTGTACTCCCGTTTACTTATAAAACAGTGCTTTGGGGGTAGGGTTTTATTTGCTACTGGAATGGACAATAACTGTGCCGTATCATGATCCGATAAACAAAGTGGTAAGTTTTGACCAAGGGCTTGGGGAACGTTGCTGATAAGTAAGTCTAGGCAGGCCCCTTGTCTTGTGGATTCTCGTTTGTGCAGAACGTAGCCAAAATTTTGTATTATTCGCTTAAGCTCTATAGCAGCATTCGATTCTTTCAGTAGGTCTATATTGAAATCACCAACTAATATAATTTGCTTATTTGTTTTCTTACGAAGTATTGTTAGAGCCTCTTCGAGTAATTTTAAGAACTCGGAAGAGTTTGAGCTTGGTGTTCTGTAGATGCATATAATAATACATTTGAGTGATGACATTTCAATGGCACAAGCCTCAAAGATAAATTCTTGACATAAAGTCTCTAAAATAGGAAGGTTCTTAAAATCTAAACATTCTCTACAGAGGATGCAGACACCTCCACGCCTCATTTTTGACCTAGAAAATGAACTGGCTAGTTTAAAGTTCTTAAGTTGTATATTTCGTTCGTCATCTAATTTAATAAAGGTCTCACTAAGACAAAGTATATCAATATTTGTGTTACGTCTCGATAGTTCATTGAGCGTTATTTGTAGAGTATCTTTCTTACTTAGGAAACCTGCTATATTCTGATGCATGATATTTAACATACTAGTGTTTGTCACGAAAAAAATCAGGATTGGTAACTTTGACCTCATCATTGTAGGTATTGACAACATTTACTGGTTCATTTGACTTACATATGACCCTATCAGAGGCTTTTTGATGGAAATAATTTAATATACTTTTTTGTTTCAGCCTTTGGCTTGTCATTTTTAGCTCTGTATAGTTTGCAGCTACGGGACACGACTTGGATTTAGGATACCGGTAACTCAAACGGTTTTTTATCATCTGAGGGCAAAGATATGTCTGTTTATAGTCCAGGAAGTCAACTGTGATGTTTATCTTATAACACAACTTTTCCAAGAACTCATCACTATTGTGTGAAATGGTGTTTATAAAATGACAGTTGCTATAGTTATTACATAATAGATTCATATTTTTGTTTAGCAGATTACGGTTTACATGATCATTTTTAATAACATTTACTATAATGATAGGAATATTTTTGTTATGTTTAACAAAGTAGCTAAGCTCACTCGTGACTTTAAATGGATTTAAGTCATTTTCACCTACACTTAATACAATCTTATCCCCTACCAAGAATTTTTCGTTAGCACTACTGTTTATAATCTCTTCCGTGGTAGCATCCGGCTTTATTATAGCTTGTGCCGAATAATATTCATACTTCGTATTTCTTCTCGATTTAATTAGTGCCAGAGCTAAACCTGTGCACTGTTGTGTACCAAAAATCCAGATTTTTTTGCTAGGTGTCCTTGTTTTTTCTGCAGCATTCGGAAAGTTTGATGGTTTACTTTGAATCTTGTCTGTTTTTAAAATCTGATTTTGGTCTGACATCTCGTTGAAAACATGTTTCAATGGTGTTGTCTGGACACATATATCCGCAGTAGTAGTTTTGATATCATGCTTGTGGTTTTTATCTTCGAGTACAGCTGGTGTACATGGACTTGGTATTCTTTGGATATTTGTGTCAATGTCTTGTTCTGAATCATTTTCCGTTTTTTCATTAACCTTGCTTGAATTGAAGTGAACGTCTTCTTTTGGTGCTGGCTCAGAATGTATTTCTACCGTAGTTATGCCTGTAATCGTGTGCTGATTAGCTTCGGTTTCAGGTGATGAGACGTTGGTCTTATCTTGTTCCGACGTCGAAATAGTTCTAAAGCTATGTGTCAATAATCGCCTTTTTTGCCTCCTCAACGGAGTAAGATGTTTCTTTGGGGTTATAGCGGTTGTCGTGCATATTTCTTTCAGGCTACAAATCTGTTGTTCTTGGTGCTGAAGAAGCTTCTTTAGTTCTACGTTTTCAAGACTCAAATTGTCGATTTCAGATTTTGCGCTTTCAATTTGAATTTTTAAATTAGCAATTTCTTCTTTCATGTCAGTGTAATTGGTACTTAGATTAATATATGTTGAGAGGTCCAGGCTTTTACTAGCGTAATCAGAGTTTGATGAGTCAAGGCTGGAACTATCATACAATTTATTGTTTGATTGTGACCTAAAGATCTTTCTTCGCATTGTAACATTATTCCGTTCGTCATGTAGTAAATCACCCATTGTTATATTAAATAATGGCAGATTATGTAATTATATAGTAGAAAATATTAAAATCTTCATTTAATTTAGCATATCATTTTGTTAGTTGATTTCGCCAATAGTAAAAGATAAATGTGAAATATTATTTAAAAAGCTGTCTCCTTAAACGTATCATTGTCAGTATCTATGCGTGTTTCTGAACGCATCTGTCATCTTGCGGGTTGAGTGACAAAGCTCCAGTTGACGTTTGTTGTCAAGTCAGCTGATGTAGATACCGTGTTTTTTTTCTTGAATTAGTTATAATCTTCTGTTATTTTGAAAATATTTACATGTGTGCGTAGTTTTTATAATAACGGACTTTGATATCATTTATATTTGCTCAAAAATGTGTTTAAAAGAGCTCACCAGAGTGCTTTTTCGGTCTCCAAACGGATCTTGAGTGTTGCACCAAAGGTAATTTATATATTTTGTCAGATACTGAAACGTTTAGACATGTATTTCTATTTATTTAATAAGAGACTAAACAACACAGTGTTCACTCGTTATGTGTCACTTTGACAGTCCAATAAATGAATATTGTATTTTACCACATAAATGACAGTACTTTTATACTGATAATTAAAGCAATTCGTGCAAAATTATTCCCTAACCATTCTAAAATATGAAAAATGCACAACGTTAATATTCAAGTTTTCACTTCTGCCGGCACTCCCGAAGTGCAACCCGTTGTTTTATTATTTTTATTTTAGAGGGAACTCATCGATTTTTTTTTGTTAAAACTTACAACAAATTAAATTCCAATACAATTTTATCCGCGGTCCCGAGCACGTACATCCGTCTCGTTCACCCTTACGCTCGGTGAGAGAGAGACGCGAAACTATACCTTAAAGTTTACATCAAATGAATCATCAAAGCTCCCTCATATAGGTCAATAACGTTTCCCATGGCCGATCTTAATTCTTAATTTAAAAATAGGGAAATGACACCGCACGTTATTGAAGATCCGAATTGATTATCTGGATTATCTGGAACAGATTTGTAGGTCATTATTTTTATATTTAGAAAAGTCATTGAGATCAGATCAGGTGTGTCTTGTTTAGGGTTACCACTTTTGTTAAAATATTGAATAAATATAGTATTTACTGAGAAAATTAAAAAAATAATAGCACACCAATTTGAGGCGAATTGCGGCGTTCAAAAATCCAAGTCGCATACGATAGTGATGGATAGATCAGTGACATTTATATACCCGTTTCTTTAGTGATGGAAATATAGTATTTTTCGTACTATATTGTTTTTGTATAATATATAGTACAATTGACTAAAATATACTACGATAGGTACTATATCAGGCGGGCCGTATGCTTGCTTGCCACCGTCGTGGTATAAAAATATATATATAAAAAATACTATACGGGTCGCAAGGCAACCCTATCTTGTTTGTAGGTAAATTGTATTACTTTTCTGCAGTTTTTTGGCTAATTTAGTTTTTTTTTTATATTGTTATTATTAAATTTAGTCAACGAATGTATTAAAGCGTATAGATATTCTGAATGTTATTTTTACAAGCTTTTATTTAACTTGCCCTGTTAGTATGTATGGGACCAATCTTGCAAGTTAAATTTGACCCACTTCCCGGTTTCCGATGAAGCTGAAAATTTGCATACATATGTAAGTCGGGTGACAATGCAATATTATGGTACCATTAAGCTGATCTGATGAAGGAGACAAGAGGTAGCCATAGGAATTCTGGGATAAAACAACGCAACATAATTGTGTTTGGGGTTTTTAGAATTGTCTCGATGAGTATTAGTTGCCTGTGGCAAAAAAAGTACAGTCAGCGATAAAAGCTTGTACTAAAAATGAAATTTTTGCCAAAAACTTATTTGTTAATAGTATCGATTCTTCTTGATTATTTTTCTCTACATTATATTCATTTTGAACCATATTATCTTTGCAGTAACGGTTACTGTCAAGACAGTGTGAACGAGAGTAGTTATAAGAATATTACTAGGTACTCCGTAGAGTCCGTAGGTAACACACGTCACGTGATTAGTTATCAGTGGCGGCGCGTCACAAATATTCGTAGGGAGCCCGGAGCTAATTTTGCTTTCCTTTTGTCCATGAACCGATCGTGAAAGTACTCAACGGGCTGAAATTAGACAAGCCGATGGGAATCGAGTTCTTTGAACGATCCGCCACTGTAAGGCTACGGTCGTACTGCACACGCCGCACGCAGCCGACAACGTCACGTCGCACGCAGCGTCTGAATGGTGTGTTCGAGAATGCTCGGGAGTGGTCGTTTTCGCTCGCTGCGTGCGGCGTCCCCCCGCCGCCCGCTGCAGCCGCCCGCTGGCCGTTGCGTCTTTAGTCATTTTGGAGCATTGCTGCGGCTGGACGCTAGCTCGAAATGGAGAAATTTACGAAAGAAAAAGACGAGTTATTGATTGAGTTAGTAAAGTCGAATAGTATTTTGTACGATACACGTGATAAGCTTTAAATCTATTGTTCTTCTTTTTCTTTTGCTTCCTTGATATCATAAATAAAATGTCCTCATGATCTTCCTCATTAAGCAGTAAATACGCTAGAGTTTTTTCCATCGTAATACTACACACACGTCCTTTCGCTACAAAAACTCTCGGAAACTGCCGCGACTGGCCGCTGCGGCTACGGTCTCAAAACGACCAAAACACCCGCTGTCGGCTGCGTCCAGCGTCTTCCATCATGCGACGGGACGTTGTCGGCTGCGTGCGGCGTGTGCAGTACGACCGTAGCCTTAGTTATCATACCGTAATTTAGTGGACTTATCTGTTTTATTTAGGAGTGAAATATAAGAGTTACATATATCTTCACCAAATCAAATATAAACAATGAACAGTTCGTGACGTATGCCCGTACGTTACAAAATATGCAGAAATTTGAAATACTTTACAAAGGAAAAATACTTACTCTCAAGGTACTAGTGTGTTTTTCTGTAGTAAAAACACTGCATAGATTTAAAAGTTTAGGGCGCATATGAAACTTTTGGAGTTGCAAGCGTCCATATTCTATGGTGACCGCTATGGTGTATTTTTTATACCACGTAGTTGGCAAACAAGCATACGGCACGCCTGATGGTAAGCAGTCACCGTAGCCTAGGAACGCCGACAACCCCATGGGTAAAAACCTGTACACAATTTTTTTGAAGAACCCCATACTGTACACCCTTCACCTCCGCTTCAGCGTCCGCGGGAGGAAATTCCTCTTAAACCGCACAGTGCGCGACTATTTAGGTTCTAGGGTGTGCGGATGAACATCCTGCCGACAGCTGTGTGGTGCGTTTGCAACTAACATGGAAAAAACAATACGCTAATCCTACTCATAAGATCTCTTTTTACAAGTATCGACCCATGAAATCACGCCCAGAGAATATCACGAGTACGTATACGTAACATTGTTCATATCTGAAGGTCTAGGTTATCAACAAGGTTACTTGAACACCTAAACTATCCCGCCACTCGACTTTGATATTCTATATCCTGGGTGATAGGGTCGATAGTTTAATAGCAAAGTATTGGAAGGAGGTAATTATATGGGGGTAAGAGAGTTATCGGTGTAATGTAAGCAGTTATCACGCGTTAGGGAGTGTCAGGCCAATTCGAACGTGCCCTGACATCAGAATATCTCAATGATGTTATTTAAGTTATTCTCTAATGTAAGTATATCTTATACCTTTAAACGAGCAATTCTTGTATATATATATATTTTTTTTTTGTGATCTCGGAATCGGCTCTAACGATTTCGCTGAAATTTGGTATATGGGGGTTTTTGGGGGTATACAATCGATCTAGATTAGTCTTATGTTCGGGAAAACGCGTGTTTTCGAGTTTTCATGCGTTTTTCTTTCGACGCAGAATATGGTCGCTAATTTCGTATTGCCGGCCACTGTCCGTCTGGTCCAGCGGGTTAAGACGCGGACTGCTAATCGAGTGTTACGGGTTCGAATCCCGCCCGGTGACTAACTTTTGTTTTTTTTATATGTTCAAGTGTATATATAATTTTTTAATTTTTATTGTTTTAGACAAGTTTAATTTAGAATAAAATGTAGTTAAGATTATCACCTATACACCACCATATTACAATAAATAGTTATAACCGAGCTAAGCTCGGTCGCCCAGGTACTAATTAATAAATTATACATATTTTTATTTACTTATCTATTTAATTTATGTATGTATCTTTAAGTAGTTTATAATTAATTTATGTGAATTCTTAGTTTTAAATGCACCGCATACAATATTTTCTGCTTTGCCCCTAAAGTTGACTGGTAGAGAATGCCTCATGGCATTAAGTTCACCTTTTGTACATTTTTTCTTTTGTGCAATAAAGTTTAAATAAATTAATACATAATATGGGCTGCAGGAACAATGGATCTCACAGCAGTGGCTCAAGCATAGACAGTCGAACCTGTTAGACGCAAAACGAATCCCATTTTCTGACACATAATTAAGATATGATCCATTAAAACCTTTCCATAATAAAGCGCCATTACCTATTCAAAGCCGTCCTCCATTACTACCAGCTTTAAACATCAAAGATTAAAGCTAAAACTTTTAATGAACTGAATGGAGATAAGGGGATGAATGTCTGAGTAATTAAATCCCGCTAGTCTTCCTACGAGTATAGATAAGATAAGATAAGATAATCATTTATTTCATTTCAATCTTAGTTGGTAAATACACAGTGGTCGAGTCCTCCTATTAGGTATGAAGTACCTGTGTCAGGAGACCTCGCTCTTCTATAGTATATAGATAACTGTTAACGTACAAACGACTTTATGAAGATTTTATGGTACATAACCTAGATCCATAATCCTGTACACTTCACAAACCTAAATGATAAGTCGTTTTTCGTGGTTGAATAATGGTAGTTTTCATTTTTAATGCCATTTTGTTAAATATCTTTAATTAAGTAAGAAAAAAAACCAAAAAAATATTTGCCAACTTTTTGGGCCATTCTGTATATATGTCATAGCCAACTGGTTAAATTAGCCAGCTAATTAGTTGGCTGAAGAACAATCAGCCAAATCATTGATCGCAACGTTTAACCATATAGCTGATCGTCGTGTCGTGTAGTCATTTATTTAATTTGGACATTGATGAATTTGATATTCGGTTAAGCTAGGTTAGTACTTTTTCCTACTCCTCTACTGTTATCTGTCATTTATGCATTCATTAACACGAATATAAGAACATACATAAAAGATTTCAAGAAAAGTCTATATTGTCTATTCCTCATAAAAGCTCTTGTGCTTTTATACGCTATAACGTTACTGCGATTAATGGCTACCAACCTAACAAAACCAAAACGAATACGGTTTTAAACTAAGTGCATTGATGCCAACTTACAAAATATTCATTTGGTTGCATAGTAAAAATAATTACTTCATAAGTCAGAAACACGCATGTGACACCCGTAATATAGCAACACCCATAGACTACGAAGACCGCTTAGCGTTGCTTGTTAGTCTCCGTAGGCTACGGTTACAAAATTGAGAAAAAACTGTCCAAAAAATTAATTTAGCAAGTACCAGGGCCTCATGAGTTACGAGGAGGTGTCGCCGACCGGCCGGCCGCGGCCCGGGGCGGGCCGGGCGCGTAACAAGGTATGCTCGCGCGTCTTGGCTATATACTTTTGCTGTAATTTGTTTACCTAAATTAAGATTTATTTTTGTTGACTCGTAGGAAAAATATTGTATGCAACGTTGTATAAGTAGGTCAAAAAATTCTCGTGGCGTATTCCTTTACAATGTTCGCCTACGCCTTCGGCTCCGGCTCACATTGTAACTCACGCCACTCGCCTTTTTTGACCCTTCTTATACAACTGATGCATAAAATACTATATTATAATGTAGTAATTTATTTTATCTTATGTGATTTCATTTCTTTTAATTTTTAGGTTATATTTAAATCACTTGGCTGAATGACCCAGTCGTTTTCAAAGCTGACTTTAAATACGCCAAGTTATAAAACGTGATTTTCTTTCGACCTTAGCGACTAAATAGCTGGCTAACTAAACCAGATATATATAAACCGGTTTCCAAAGTAGGAAATTCTACTTTACACCAAAAAACCGTAGCATTATAAGTTTTCAAACTTCATTACTGTGCAATATTGTAACTTATAAATTTTGCTTAACTCTCGAGTATGTCAACAAGACCCAGCTCCAATGTCTCCGGTTCCTCCCAATTGCCCCCATTTCCAGACGGTTACATTTCACGGGCACTGGAAATGAGAAAATATCAAGCTTTCTCGGAACGAAATGGAATTATACAAGTATTTACTAACTGTAATTGCGAGAAGAGCAACCGGCTTCAGGACCCTGAAGAGAAAATAACTTGAAAGTAAATTAATTAAATGTAATGAAACGAAAATGCAGTCGAAAGAAGGAAACTTTCTTTCAGGATTTTTGACTTCGTAATGTCGGGCTTTACGGGCACTAAGGAATGGTTGCAGTGCAGCGGTGTAATCATGCACGAATTCGAACCAATCGTGCAGTCTAACGCAACTAGTTGTGACCATTTGTGCGCGTGATGCGAGCTCATCGACCAATCGCGTTGTTACATTCCACCGAGGCACACCAAACGATGTTCGGTCGGAATTATATGAACGGGCCTTTCTTTTTTAAATCTTTGCAGGATTTAAACTTTCTTGAGACAGCAATAGCTACCAGCGCGCTGTCAACGTGCAAAGCGACGCATCAGTGCCATTGCTAGGGCGGATCCAGCTTTATTAGTCAGGAGGCGTCACCTAACTATAAAGCCAGGTGAGGTTTTCCATGACCCCGCTAGTGCCCAGGATGGTGGGGGGGGGGGGGGGGGGCAATGGCTCAACAATTAAAATCCGTGACTGTACTAGTTCTCATTGCTAGAAATTGTAATACAAAGAAATTAGAGCCAGTAAAGGTTTAACACAACAAACTTATCGCGAACCGAGGCCGTGCTTCGTGCCTCTATGTGTTTAGGTTATACAAATCGCAGAATCTGCCGCTGTCGGTGTAATACCTTAATACCCCTATTCTTCTACCAATTAGAAACACTTAACGACAGTCTCAAAGCTGACATTACCGATGATATTGAAGACTGATAGCGGAATTACATACGGCTATACAGACAAACAATGAACGATTGTTTAGCCGGCCACAGACGAGTTAGCGCAAAAGACTGTCAATCTAAGTATATAATCGCGCTCCTTCTCAAATTTGCCACTACCACGCGCCACTATGTAAGTATTAGGAAAAATTGAATTACAACATTAATTTTACTCAGCAGAGCGATCTGAATAAATTACAGTATAGGTAGGAATAAATAATAAATTGATTCAAATTCATTCAAATTGATTCTGATACTATTAAGCTTAAACTATTAAGAGTAGCTTAAATATACGCTAGTACTTATAGGATCCATTGCAATAAACCGTCTGTCACCGATAAAACGTTCGCAATTTTTTGTTGTTAGTACAAACAGCCGCACTATCTGTGCTATGTCCATCGATGGACCTTATGCCTTTTGTAATAAGGTCCACCGATGGATGGTTAACAGTATGGGCGATGGTACGAGTATGGTAAATTTCATTATCCGTTAATTTAATTGTAATTGACAATTAAACTCGTCAATTGTGGTTGGTGCAAACTTCAACATTTATTGAGCAAATAGGCCAGCACAAGGATACTGCAACTTCAAATATAAATTCAAACTACAACGACAGGCCCATAGTCATAAGTCATAAGTTATTATTATTATTATTATAGAGCATATTTACATACGTCGCAAAATATACAAATCCAAATCAAAATCAAAAACATTAATATTAATAATATAAAAAAATATACATTACTTAACATCCTATTCGCGGAAATTTAAGTATTCATTATAGTCGTAGAACGGATTAGTCATCATAAGTAGGCGTCACTGTGGTCGAATGCTCGAGTACTACATATTGAGCCAAAGTAGAAAGTTAAGGGACGCCGTTATGCGCTAGAGGGAGCAAGCTTTACTGCTATCTCATCCCACTGCATAACTGCGTCCCTTAGATTCACCTTCGTTAGCTTATGAAATGAAGACAAGCAATCTCTATTATTTACTCGTCTCTAGCCAATGACAAGCACGTGTAGCGTCATCAAATGGCACGTTCCATAAATTGCCATGCGATTTGTTGCGTTGTGTTGGTAACTAACAATAATGCGAGGAAAATTCTGCGAATCATTCCGTTAGGACTATACCATAGGTAATATTTATTTTATCTACGTCCATATCAGAACCCCCCTATAAATATTCAGAAACGATATAAAGCTAACGGCCTATATGTATACATATAAACCTGTATCTGTGCATGGTTGCATCGTAATTTTAACTTTTTATCGATAATTTTATTGATATATTGTTTTACTACTTTACTACTTAAGTTTTACTACTTAAGTTTGCCCCATTAACATCAGTGGAGTGCGAGCGGAGTTTTTCAGCACTTAAGTATATTTTTGATGTAAAAAGAAATAGACTGACTTGACTGCAGAAAATTTGGAAAAAATACTGATCATTTTCTTAATAAATCTATACTTTAACAAACTTTTGTATTTATTGACTAGGAATTAAAATTTAAGTCAAGTAAGAAATTAATTAAATGATTACATATTTGATTAATTTTGGAGTCATGTCCACATTATTGCGAGTAATGACGCAAATTTGTCCGATCTCTGTTGATAATCGATACCTTAAACAGAAACCGTAAACATTAAAACTTAAAAGAATTGATGGAATGAAGTCCATATTTAGTTTACTCATGTAATTAAAAATATCAATAAACATATTAGCAGAAACAGGATAAAGTAATTTCTTGAAATGATTTTAATTTTTTTTTCAAGCAGTAACACCTCTGTATAAATTACAAACCGAATGGAATCGGTCACTTTTTCTATATGACCTTTATTTCATTTCTATATGATATTTTATTTCAGTAACGTCAGAGGGCCTAACGCGAACACCGAAGTTCGCAAAAAAGCGGGCATCTTTCTCTTTTAGTCCAATTAAGGCGGTGCCGGTAGAAGCTTCGGTGCCGGTAGTAGGCCAGACTTGATTAACACCGAAATGGTATATATTTTTTTTGTTGCCTTCTAGCGTTTTTTACACGTAAAATTATACCTAATTATGTTTAGACTTTGTTCTACGACGTAAAGGCTGCACATAGGCCACTATGTGAACATCCATATGTATAGACAGGTAAGTAATTAAATATTCTTTATTGCACCACAAAGAAAACAAATTTAAAAACGGATTTACAATGTAAAGAAAGGTAGCAACAGGCGGTCTTATCGCTGTAAGCGATCTCTAAAAAATTAATTATGTTTAAATAAATAAATTTGTAAGGTACAGTCAAGTGTAATAATATGGGAGTACACATCTTACTCAAAAATATGTCCCACATCTTATTCCAGTGTAATAAGAGCGTAGTACCATATTTATGAGACGATTCTTTCGATACATATTTTTGCACTTGACTACAGTCAGCCAAGAAAGTGGTTTACCACTTTATCGACTCTATTTGTCATGTAATAGAGTCGAAAAGTGGAAAACCACTTTCACACTGAGTAATAGAGCTTATCCAACATGTTTACTTAGGGAATATTCCGAAACGTGAAAGACAAACTTTAAAACTAAAGGGCTCAACCGCGAACATATGTAAAGCCATTACAGACTTAGCAAACCTCACAAACTCAAATCAATTGTCAAACAAAAACGTCTCCTAGTCTAGTCGGTACTGACCCTGCCTACGATGCTGGAGATCCTGGGCTCGAATCTCGGTAATTAGTGTGTTTATGACTGAGGACTGGGTTCAGTAACTGTTCGTACCTTTGGCACAAGTGGGGATGGAGCGAATCGGCGGCGTGCGAGTGTGGAGATCCGGAACAGACTATACACCACATGGCGTTCGAGTGCCCCATTACCAAATACAATGGACCTGCTGAAGATTTCAAAAACCTAACGAAGAATGCCAGTTTATATCTGTATAATTGTACATTTTGAATACTTATTGTACTATTTTTTTTTAACCAGTGTGTAACCGCCATACGATAAATAAATAATGACGAATATTTCTGAGGCCTACCACGACAAAACAAAAATCGAAATTTCGTTATTTGCCTCTCTATCATTGTTCCTTGTTCCCCATTCGTGTGATAGAGAGGCAGATAACGAAATGTCCATTTTTGTTTTTCGCGGTAGGCCCACTGCTACGGCATGCAGTACCGGTCCCGGTACGAAGAATTTCATTCCGGGTCTTCAATACCGACTTTCGACACTATAAAATTCCCGGGAATTTGAGAACCGGTATTTCCCCGGTGCATGCCCTGCCCTCTGCTCTACTTCAAATTGGCGAAATCTAGCTTACAGAACCACTAAATGTCTGTAAGTTCTGGCTATGGAGAAACGCTTGACGAATTTCATCACGCTATTAAATTAATACCTAGATATATTGCAAAAACAACTTAATTATAACAGTCTAGACTTTTGCGCTATCTAATCGTAAGCTAATTAAGAACTAAGAACTGAAATCTCAAAGTAATTAGATGAAAGATATTGCATTTTATTTAGCAATTGTTCTTAAAGCATGAAGGACGAATTGTAACAACCAGTACAAATGCGTCATATAGTCATAAATAAACATTATGCTTCGTTATTTTCCAGTAATTCAATTAAGTGATAAGGTAGTAAATGCTTATGACGCTGAAGGTGTTTATGAATATGCAATTGAAGAAGCAAATGAAGCTTGTATGAAATACATGTACGGCGTCGGAAGGAAAACAAAACTAGTGTCAACTATGAAGGGCACGTCACACAATGACACTAAGACCCTCAGCATATGGCGCGTAAGCGTAAGAGACGCATAAGCGTATCGTAATACGCGCGTAGAACGAGAGCGCTACGAGCACGTGCAGATTCAAGTCCGCATTCGAAGCGTCGTCGTCGTAGTGTAGCGTATGAGATTTCTCTCGTCATTACGACAGGCGTAGCGTACTACAAGCGTAAAAAAGAAAACTTTTGACATAATCAAACAATAAGAAATCTTCATCTGACGAGTGTAAGGTAGTCGATACATCCACCGAAGACATCTGACGCCAGTGACGCCATGATTTCAACTAATAGGATTTCACTTATAACACGATTACGCTTACGCGACGCTTGGTGCCCAGAACCCAGAACCCTACGCGTCTCGTACTCGTAACGTTTTTACGATACGCTTACGCGCCATGTGCTGAGGGCCTAAGATTGGCCAAAACACTAATTCTAATAATAAACCGTTTTTTTAAATTATGAACGACACAATAGCAACACTCTGAACTATCTTTTGACGTTTATAAATTGTCGGTGTATTGCATTTTCCCATCTGTCCCCGGCCCACGTCACCCACGTGACTGCCACGGCGGGGACAGATGGGAAAGTTATTCATATGAATATGAACCTATATCCACCTCTGTCCGGCGGAGACAAAAATACACCAAAATGTCAATTAATGATTGCTCTATCACATCTTTAACCGCGCCTACCATATACGTGAGCGTAATATCTTCTCGACAAAGTGCCAACTGCCAAGCATTTCAGGCAAGATTATAAATGTAATTGATAGTAGGTAACAAGGTATTTCAGAAACCAAGAATATCCACTGATAAACACCTGGGATGAATCACATACCGATGAACACTGACGGATAGACAGGAATAGAACAAATATGATACATGTAGGTTACAACTAATAGTCTTCGCCTACGACTTCGTTCGGGTAGAAGTCATTAAAAAACTTCCCAACCCAATTTTCAGGGGATTTTCAACAATTTAATATTTCATAATCGGACATATCGTATACACATAGCTGCTAAAAAATCTCTACTATAGCCACCCTGTTCCGTGCTGCAGCCCTGTGATGTCATGATACCAAATTTAACAGTTGATACGCGGTATTTCTGGACCGATACTGACTTCAAACCTTCAAGAAAAGAGCTTACTCCCATCTTTATAAATACAACAGCCAATACCTGGGTAAACATCACATAATAATAATCTTATAAATTATTACTACAATATTATAAATTTTTTTGGAGATGTAAAAATGTCCCCAATGTCAGAGAAAATACTAATAGGTACTAATAAGATTTGGAGGTTAAAGGCAGACAACGGCTTTCCAAATGTGGTGTTGGCGGAGGATGGAGAGGACGAAAGGAGGCTGGACTGAAAAGAAGACGAATGAAGAGGTTCTGAGTATATTAGGAGAAAAGCGAGAGCTTATTAAATACAATAAGAAATAGGAGAGGCAAGATGTTAGGACACCTGATACGGCATGAAAACTTTTCCTGAACATCCTGGAAGGCAGGATTAAAGAGAAAAGAGGAGAAGGAAAGCCTAGAATTACATATCTCAGCCAAATAAACAATAATGCGTTGTATAAGGAAATTAAAAGACTGACGCAAGAAAGTGATAGGCGATTACTCCACCGACAAGAGCAAAGCCCTTAAGTTATGACGATGATGAAAGGCAGACAGGAATAGAACAAATGTATATGCTAGGCGTATTCGAGCCATCCTT